>NC_087070.1:51794959-51957549 GCF_963678635.1 Symsagittifera roscoffensis
TTCTAATTTTTTCGGTGATTTTTTTTATTAGTTTTGTTGAAGTACGTAAAAGTGAAGTATCGAAAAAAGTTAGTTGGTTAACTTTAATTGTAAGCAACTGGTAGGCATCAAATCGAAATCTTACTGCACTGTTCTATTTTAGATCATATCGGACGTTAGAGATTGCAATGTGACGACAGCAGGTCTCCAGACAGAAGGAACAAATTGATAGCACTTACATGTGTGTGTGTGTGTGTGTGTGTGTGTGCGTGTGTGTATGCATATAAGGTCAATATAAATCCTTTTTGTAACGTGACAAATTTTAAATTTTTTCCACATTAAGGCTAAAATCTCGAAAATTCAATAATGAAATGAGCTTTGCTCGTTTGATATTTTGTGAAAAGGTCGCACAAAGTAATTGATTTGTTATTTTCTTGGATGTTTCCCCCAACAGTTTTCTTACTAAAAGAGACCGAACTACAGTGTAGCTGACTTTGCTGAAACTTCCATGTTACTGATGCTGAAATAGCAGTCGCTCAAGGAGAGTTGGTCACCGCAAGCTATAAACATAGAAAAAGCCTAGCAAAATTTTGAATTTGAATATTGTGCCTGTAGAAGTTATTTGTTGATCATTCGTTTTAAAAATTTAGAACAAACTCAGGGCATTTTTTAGCAATACTTTTTTGAAAAACAGGTTTTAAAAAAAACTTATTTTGACAAATTGCACAGCTTTTGTTACGGTGAGTCATTGCCACACATTTTTTTTTAAATTTTATTCAAGTGCAAAGGTAAACTGCAGAATAAATTTAATTGTTGTTTCGCGAATGGTTGATTTGATTTTTTTTGGGAAAGTTACGTTGATTTTTATGACAAGTTTTTCTTGCCGGGAAAAAATTGTTATTCGAAATTTTTTATTTCAAACTTGGTCGTCGTAAATAACAAGATTTTGAGCAAAAAATTGGTTAATTTTCTTCTCACGGGGGGATATAATAAGTATAAGAAATATTTTGAGATTCTATGTTATTTATTATAATTTATTGATATATTAAATTGGTTTGCTATTAGAAATTTTTGTAAAATATTCATGTTAAACATTTCGAACAGTTTTTTTGGTAATAATGTTTTTAAAATACAATTTTAAAAAAATTGCTTTTGACGAGCTATAATTTTTTTGCTGTGGTGAATTTTTACTACGAGATTTCACTTTTATTTAGATTCAAGTCCAAAACTAAACTGCAAGATAAATTAGCTTGTTGATTTGCGCGTGGTTGAGATAATTTTTTTGGGTCGTGCTGCGTCGCGTAAGAAATTTCGACTACACCAACTTGCTTCATATCTTTTTTGAGTGGGACAATGTTGCACACAGTTTTGCCTTTCACCAAATTCAGGACATACCCTAAATGATTTGCGATGGTTCTAACTTACCCATTACGAGTAAAAATTGTCGCAAACATGGAAAATCGCCAAAAGAATAACTGAAAATTATCATACTGTTGTGGAGTACAAACTAATTTTACACATATAATGGATTTTCTAAAATATTTTTGTAGTCAATTAGATTTCTTACTCGAAATAATTTTTTTAATAACTGCAAACTCAATTAGTTTGTTGGGGGGGGGGGGGATATTTTAGAAAAAATTTCAAATTTCAATTCAAAGAGAATAAATTTTTTTAAAACTTTTAAAATACAGAACTTATATCATTCTTGACTTTCAAATATCATGAGACACTGTATGACGAAAGGTTTTCAGTTCATTTTTCATTATGCTTGAACTAAATTGTAACAAAATAACTAAACGCAAAATCTTGCTGCTAAAACTTAAAATGGTTTCTTAGAAGTTGTCTTTGAGGAAACTTTTTCATCGCACCTTTTTTTTTAAAATGGGACTACATCCAAACTTTTCTATGTAGAATTTGTGCATTGGTTTGATCCAGAGGGTACGATTGGTTTGATCTTTTTCGTGATTAAGGGTCTCAAGTTGATTTCAGAGTGAGCTTGTTTGGAGTGTATTATCTTCGGAGGATTGTTAATCTATCGGACAGTTGTTAAGATGCACATTCCGTGCTGGGCTGGTCTCCGGTGATTGCTCCACTTTTCTCTTAAAAAAACTAGTTTTTGCTTGCAAAGAATTTTTCGATATTATCTATTCTTGTTTTAAACAGTTTGAAATGAAGATACTTGAATTTTTCAACAGTTTTATGGGTAACTGTTATGGGTAACAAAATTATATAAATATTTTTTCGTAAAAGTTTTATTGGTCTGTAGGTTACACTTATAATTTGGATATTTTTTGCCGTACTATATATAACTTTAAATCCTATAAAAATGAAAACGGAAATATACAGAAAACTTTTGAATGAAAAAACTAAATTAATCCCGATGTCTTTAGTGGTCTCGTTGTAAGCAAAAACCTACAAACCCCATAAGAATTTTAATTGAGAGCGTTTCTGAGGTGCAGAAAAGGGGCAGAGAGACTCGACTTGGGCTCTAGTTTTTTCCAAATCTGTTGGGAACACTAACTGCACTGTAATTGGCATCTTCATAATTATGATGGTCTGCATCAGCAATATTGTTTTTAAAATGGATTGCTTTTAATTGGATTGCTTGAAAAAATGGAAAATACAAACTTAAGAAAAAAATGAAAAAAAAAATCTTATAATTCAGCTTTTGTTAGACGGCATCTTGCATGCTAGTGGCGTAATTAGATTGTAGGAATGTATATTTTTGAGTTGGCGCTTTGATGGATAGTATCTGTAAATTATCATCTAAAGTTCATGTACAGTTCATGTAGACAAATAATAAAACACGAAATCGCCATTTTTCAGTTGGTTTTTCGTGCTGATGTTTGAACAGAAAATATAATTACAACCAGGGGCGGATCTAGGATTTTCTCGAGGGGGGGCGGATTTTCAAAAAATTTTCAAAAATTATGACGACCTTTTTTTCTTTAGGTCGACCAAATTGATTTTTCGAGCTCTCCCAAAGCACGGTTTTGTCGTAATTTTGGCCAAATTTTTTGCGCCGCACGCAAAATTTTGAAAAAACAGGCCAAAAAAGGCGTTTTTAGGCACTTTTTGGAAAATTTTGACGAAAAAATTGCGTTTTTTCGGCGCGCGGTCCCCCCTCAAAATTAGTATATATTGGCGCCAAAGGCGCCTTTAGAAAAATTTTAGGATCGGTCGGCCAAAAATGGATTTCTTAAAAAGTATCAAAGGGGGACCCTTTGGGTCTGCAGGGGGTCGAATCCCTGAGGGAGGAGGCGTCCGCCCCAACCCCCCCCCCCCCTAAATCCGCCCCTGATTACAACACTACTTTTATACAAAAGCTTGCTTTTGTTCCGAGAACTAACAATTGGGCAGGCTTTTCTTTCATGCATCTTTTTCTCATGAATCACTCCGTCCTTAGTCCCCGCACTTACTTACCAACAGTTTTGAATTGTTAGATTGTAGGATGGCTTTGGAGGGTAGTTCTGACTCGGACAGTTTTTAAGATTAATAAGAAGCTAGTGTAGTTTTCAAACTGTCTAGATACGCTACTCTTAAAATCGCAAACCCTCAAGATTAATAAGAAGCTTGTGTAGTTTTCAAACTGTCTAGATACGCTACTCTTAAAATCGCAAACCCTCAAGATTAATAAGAAGCTTGTGTAGTTTTCAAACTGCCTAGATACGCTACTCTTAAAATCGCAAACCCTCAAGATTAATAAGAAGCTTGTGTAGTTTTCAAACTGTCTACATACGCTACTCTTAAAATCGCAAACCCTCAAGATTAATAAGAAGCTTGTGTAGTTTTCAAACTGTCTAGATACGCTACTCTTAAAATCGCAAACCCTCAAGATTAATAAGAAGCTTGTGTAGTTTTCAAACTGTCTAGATACGCTACTCTTAAAATCGCAAACCCTCAAGATTAATAAGAAACTTGGGTAGTTTTCAAACTGTCTAGATACGCTACTCTTAAAATCGCAAACCCTCAAGATTAATAAGAAGCTTGTGTAGTTTTCAAACGGTCTAGATACGCTACTCTTAAAATCGCAAACCCTCAAGATTAATAAGAAGCTTGTGTAGTTTTCAAACGGTCTAGATACGCTACTCTTAAAATCGCAAACCCTCAAGATTAATAAGAAGCTTGTGTAGTTTTCAAACAGTCTAGATACGCTACTCTTAAAATCGCAAACCCTCAAGATTAATAAGAAGCTTGTGTAGTTTTCAAACTGTCTAGATACGCTACTCTTAAAATCGCAAACCCTCAAGAGTAATAAGAAGCTTGTGTAGTTTTCAAACTGTCTAGATACGCTACTCTTAAAATCGCAAACCCTCAAGATTAATAGGAAGCTTGTGTAGTTTTCAAACTGTCTAGATACGCTACTCTTAAAATCGCAAACCCTCAAGATTAATAAGAAGCTTGTGTAGTTTTCAAACTGTCTAGATACGCTACTCTTAAAATCGCAAACCCTCAAGATTAATAGGAAGCTTGTGTAGTTTTCAAACTGTCTAGATACGCTACTCTTAAAATCGCAAACCCTCAAGATTAATAAGAAGCTTGTGTAGTTTTCAAACTGTCTAGATACGCTACTCTTAAAATCGCAAACCCTCAAGATTAATAAGAAGCTTGTGCAGTTTTCAAACTGTCTAGATACGCTACTCTTAAAATCGCAAACCCTCAAGATTAATAAGAAACTTGTGTAGTTTTCAAACTGTCTAAATACGATACTCTTAAAATCGCAAACCCTCAAGATTAATAAGAAACTTGTGTAGTTTTCAAACTGTCTAGATACGCTCCTCTTAAAATCGCAAACCCTCAAGATTAATAAGAAGCTTGTGTAGTTTTCAAACTGTCTAGATACGCTACTCTTAAAATGGCAAACCCTCAAGATTAATAAGAAGCTTGTGTAATTTTCAAACAGTCTAGATACGCTACTCTTAAAATCGCAAACCCTCAAGAGTAATAAGAAGCTTGTGTATTTTTCAAACGGTCTAGATACGCTACTCTTAAAATCGCAAACCTTCAAGATTAATAAGAAGCTTGTGTAGTTTTCAAACTGTCTAGATACGCTACTCTTAAAATCGCAAACCCTCAAGATTAATAAGAAGCTTGTGTAGTTTTCAAACTGTCTAGATACGCTACTCTTAAAATCGCAAACCCTCAAGATTAATAAGAAACTTGTGTAGTTTTCAAACTGTCTAAATACGATACTCTTAAAATCGCAAACCCTCAAGATTAATAAGAAACTTGTGTAGTTTTCAAACTGTCTAGATACGCTCCTCTTAAAATCGCAAACCCTCAAGATTAATAAGAAGCTTGTGTAGTTTTCAAACTGTCTAGATACGCTACTCTTAAAATGGCAAACCCTCAAGATTAATAAGAAGCTTGTGTAGTTTTCAAACTGTCTAGATACGCTACTCTTAAAATCGCAAACCCTCAAGAGTAATAAGAAGCTTGTGTATTTTTCAAACGGTCTAGATACGCTACTCTTAAAATCGCAAACCCTCAAGATTAATAAGAAGCTTGTGTAGTTTTCAAACTGTCTAGATACGCTACTCTTAAAATCGCAAACCCTCAAGATTAATAAGAAGCTTGTGTAGTTTTCAAACTGTCTAGATACGCTACTCTTAAAATCGCAAACCCTCAAGATTAATAAGAAGCTTGTGCAGTTTTCAAACTGTCTAGATACGCTACTCTTAAAATCGCAAACCCCCAAGATTCATAAGAAGCTTGTGTAGTTTTCAAACTGTCTAGATACGCTACTCTTAAAATCGCAAACCCTCAAGATTAATAAGAAGCTTGTGTAGTTTTCAAACTGTCTAGATACGCTACTCTTAAAATCGCAAACCCTCAAGATTAATAAGAAGCTTGTGTAGTTTTCAAACTGTCTAGATACGCTACTCTTAAAATCGCATACCCTCAAGGTTAATAAGAAGCTTGTGTAGTTTTCAAACTGTCTAGATACGCTACTCTTAAAATCGCAAACCCTCAAGATTAATAAGAAGCTTGTGTAGTTTTCAAACTGTCTAGATACGCTACTCTTAAAATCGCAAACCCTCAAGATTAATAAGAAGCTTGTGTAGTTTTCAAACTGTCTAGATACGCTACTCTTAAAATCGCAAACCCTCAAGAGATTAATAAGAAGCTTGTGTAGTTTTCAAACTGTCTAGATACGCTACTCTTAAAATCGCAAACCCTCAAGAGTAATAAGAAGCTTGTGTAGTTTTCAAACGGTCTAGATACGCTACTATTAAAATCGCAAGCCCTCAAGAGTAATAAGAAGCTTGTGTAGTTTTCAAACTGTCTAGATACGCTACTCTTAAAATCGCAAACCCTCAAGATTAATAAGAAGCTTGTGTAGTTTTCAAACTGTCTAGATACGCTACTCTTAAAATCGCAAACCCTCAAGATTAATAAGAAGCTTGTGTAGTTTTCAAACTGTCTAGATACGCTACTCTTAAAATCGCAAACCCTCAAGATTAATAAGAAGCTTGTGTAGTTTTCAAACTGTCTAGATACGCTACTCTTAAAATCGCAAACCCTCAAGATTAATAAGAAGCTTGTGTAGTTTTCAAACTGTCTAGATACGCTACTCTTAAAATCGCAAACCCTCAAGATTAATAAGAAGCTTGTGCAGTTTTCAAACTGTCTAGATACGCTACTCTTAAAATCGCAAACCCCCAAGATTCATAAGAAGCTTGTGTAGTTTTCAAACTGTCTAGATACGCTACTCTTAAAATCGCAAACCCTCAAGATTAATAAGAAGCTTGTGTAGTTTTCAAACTGTCTAGATACGCTACTCTTAAAATCGCAAACCCTCAAGATTAATAAGAAGCTTGTGTAGTTTTCAAACTGTCTAGATACGCTACTCTTAAAATCGCATACCCTCAAGGTTAATAAGAAGCTTGTGTAGTTTTCAAACTGTCTAGATACGCTACTCTTAAAATCGCAAACCCTCAAGATTAATAAGAAGCTTGTGTAGTTTTCAAACTGTCTAGATACGCTACTCTTAAAATCGCAAACCCTCAAGATTAATAAGAAGCTTGTGTAGTTTTCAAACTGTCTAGATACGCTACTCTTAAAATCGCAAACCCTCAAGAGATTAATAAGAAGCTTGTGTAGTTTTCAAACTGTCTAGATACGCTACTCTTAAAATCGCAAACCCTCAAGAGTAATAAGAAGCTTGTGTAGTTTTCAAACGGTCTAGATACGCTACTATTAAAATCGCAAGCCCTCAAGAGTAATAAGAAGCTTGTGTAGTTTTCAAACTGTCTAGATACGCAACTCTTAAAATCGCAAACCCTCAAGATTAATAAGAAGCTTGTGTAGTTTGTAGAACATTCCGACCCTCCTTTTCTTAATGAGTTCGTGATTAGCAACGCTTATGATGTTTTTCTTGCTCGTCGGAGGGTTCGGCTGTGGCGTTCCGGCGGAATGGCACATACTCCCCGGACAGTTCTCTTCAATGTCCCAATTGAACGCATAACCTCGGGTGATCTTCAGGTTGTGATCCAGTCCTCTATAAACAACGTTACAAATCGCATAAAAAAATTGAAATTTGCTTACTCCACCTCGACTCACCGCGTGTCATAAATGGCATCGTACCACATTTCACTGCCTTTCAACATTTTCACAAAATTTGCACTATGAGGAGTGTCCTAGATAAAATTTCTTTTCTGACTACCCACGTCATTTCTCCGTAAAAACTTTTCTCGCTCTTGCTGATTAAAAAGTTGAGACGTGGCATGGCCACGCAGCCATTAAAATTAACTTAATGTCACTCACCAAGTATAATCAGTTATTTATGCGGTCCTCTTTGATATTAAAACTAAGAAACTCTGTGGCTAGGAAAGTTATTGAGTTACTCGCCCTCTTCGAGCGAGCTTACCCCAACTTACCAGGTCGCCACACAGTGAACACGTGTCTTACACAGGTTAAAAACATCAGTCGTGTTTAACTAGGTAAAAATACTCACCTATGTTCTATATATATATATATATACATAAGAAGCACAACTAAAATTTTCTTTCAACAATTTCAACAATTGCAACAATTTTCAAAGTCTGATCTGACCAAACTAAATCAAAACAAACAATTTAACAGTTTCAACAATCAAACTTGGTTGATAAGTTTAAGTTTTAGCACACGAAGACAATCAAGTTTTTCTCCGTCTCTCCCTTTCTTGTTTACGTCTTCACTTCACTTCTTTTCTCCGTAAGAATTTTTCTCGCTCTTGCTGATTAAAAAGTTGAGACGTGGCATGGCCACGCAGCCGTTAAGTTTAACTTGACCTCGCTCACCAAGTATAATCATTCATTTATGCTGTTGCCCTCAATATTTAAATTAAGAAACTCTGTAGCTAGGAGAGGTAATGAGGTACTCACCCTCTTTGAGCGAGCATACCCAAACCCTACCAGGTCGCCACAAAGTGAAGATGTGTCCTACACTGGTAAAAAAAACTTCAGTCAGGTTTAAATAGGTAAATATACTCACCTAGCAATTGTATCAATTCCAAGTCTGGTATGACCAAACTGCATCAAAACAAAAAGTTTAAAAGTTTCATTAATCAATCTTGGTTGATTGGTTCAAGTTTTCACACACTATGACATTTAAGTTTTTGTTCCTCTCCAGTCTTCAATCTTCGTTTTCAATCTTCAATCCATCGCTTCTGGTTCCAGGTCTCCCACTTCACTGTCTTACAGGACTTTCTGTAGCATGTCCACAGAGTTACGGGCCGTGCCCCAGCTTTCTTGATCCAACATTCACGGTTTGCAGCAGGGCAGTAGATCTACTTTCATTTTCTGCTCTTGATTCCTGCAGAAGCTGTTATGCAGACGCAGGCTCACATTTTGCTCTAGGTCAGCTTGTAAGACCTCTTTTTCTCTTCTTCTGTGGTGCAAGACATCCCAGCTACTCTTTTCTTCGCATTGGTCATAGCGTTCCTGTGTGTCAGAAATCCTCTTTTATAGGCTCAGAAATCCTCTTTTTTAGCTGAAAGGATTGATAGGCTTCCGTGTTTCGGGACATATGGCGCTTCGCGCGTTCATACACCCATGCTGTATTCTCAGAACTTTACAAGTAGTTCTAAACAGATCCAGTCTCTTACTCAGTTGCTTTGGAGTTGGCAAGGCCATCTCCTATTCAGTCGTTCCTCCATTAGTTCCCAGCCACCTCACTGCTAGCATGGCGCTGATCAACAATATCATCACATTCTGGGTCTTATCAAGCAATCCCATGAAGCATAACTCCTCTGCATCCCAAACTAGAACTAGATTTGCTCTCTTGGGGTACCAAAGCGTCTGCGCCAGGCAGTGTTACGGACACTTTCCATGAGTTAGCAGGATTTTTCTCCAAGTTCGATAACCCGATGCTATCAGCAGGGGTTCGATCTCCATCATCGTCTGATGCCTTTCATCTTTCTCATCTATTGTGGGGAAATCGCTAGACATCATCCCTTTCGCCTTTTTTCGTTGAAACTCGCTGAAATTTTCTTCACCCTACTTCACGAAATCGTCTCCCACTATCTCTTCCATCTCATTCCTAGAACTCCACGGGACTGACCGAAGAATCTTCGTCAAGAGCTCAGGAGATTTCTCAGTCTCACGCACTTCGGCCTTGAAAAGAGCTGATCAATCACTCTATGTTTCGTTCTGGCATCTATAACCCCCAGGTGCGTTGGGTATTTTTATTGCAGTATGGTGCCGCGCCAGATCCCACCAGATACTTTGAGCCGACTGTCTTATGATATCCCTCAATATGTTCCAGATCCATTTTGTTTTCAGGAGCTTCTCCCTAGCCTGCAATCTTCTGTTCCGTCTGCAATTCTCCGGGGAACACTTCCACACTCAAGGATCTGAACAGTTCACGGGCACGCTCGAGGTGTTCCATTGACTCAATCGAGCTGGTCTTGCTGCAGAACCCTGCGTCACTCCATGGCAGTTCGCAATCAACTCCATTTTGTTCTTATCCGACATGCGAAACATGAGTCCCTGGCTTCTTTGTTGACGAATGGATTTTAGGCCATTCCCGGAACACCCGACACGTCCTTTTGTCCAATGCAGCATACTCCTTCAGATTCCAATTTTTCTCCAACAACTCCCTCGTGACGGTCAGTTCTTTATTGGAACACCTTCTGACTTTCTCCAACCTCCGGTAGCTATCCAGGTCAATCAACTCTTTTGTCGGGATCCGCAATGACATAACCTGGTAGAGTTCTAACAGTGCTCTCAACAAGACTTCTTCCCGCTTCATCGACCTCTGCCTGATTGTCTTTACACGATCCACCACGAGTTTCACCAAGCAAAGTGCGTCCTTTTGTTTTGCCCATGCTATTGCATAATTGTCATTGGCGATCAGTACTGTTAAAGCTCCCATCAGTTCCAGCTGCTGTTCTCTGGCTTTCGTCCCGATGGTGGCTTCATACTCCCTTTTTCTTATTCCGACAAGGCACCACACAAATCTCACTTGTAAATCAGTCCTGACGCAGGGGTTGGCCATGTACGCCATTGCTGATGAAGGAGCACGCAAGGTTTCGTCGAAATACTTCTGGAGGGCTACACTCCAGGAAGTTTTGCTTAGAAGTGCCAGACCGTTCTCGTTTGCTTCCGATGACATCACAGTGCCGTATTCCTTCCTTTCCAGGTTTGAGTCCGTCTTCAGCTCATTCAAGTACTCCTGCATGGCTTACTTATCATGCCAGGCCATCAGATGTCCTCTCGCTCTTCTTCTCTTTCGAAGCCGTGGAGATCAATCCCGTCAGCAACATCGGTGGCACCTGATTCTCTTTCTCTCTTCCGCCATGCCTTGCACCATGCCCTTGTCCAACTTCGCTTGGACAGGGCAATATCGCCGGCGACATCACCACTGTAGCGGCTTTCGACTTCACAACTTTCGGCTTGGTCACCTTATCCTTCACTCTCTCCTTCAGCTTGCTCACGATAGACTTGTACTTCCTCTAATGGGTTGATCTCGCATTATCCAGTTCTCCTCAGCGCTCTTCTCCGTGACTAAGTCGGTCAGACCGTCAAATTCAGTAGATTCTACCATAATTTCTATTACTTCTCGCATGATGGGTTGGTATCATCCCAGTCTCATCACGGACTCAGTGCCGTATCTCCGGATTATGCTCCAAATACTTTCCATGAAAGCTACACGCGTCCAAGCCTCGCCGGTCTTCCTCTCCAGCTCGCTTTGGTATCGTTCCAACTCTTCTTCTGGCAACGTGCCCAGGAACGCTTCTCGCATCGACTCATCAATCCTACGCCTTCGCAAGGGTCATAGACTCCACGGGTGACAGACTAGCCAGGGGCTCCATAGTAGGAGACATAAATGATGACGGTGTCATCAGCACTAGCGTTTCATTCGTCCCACCTCCTTGCGTTTCATTGAAATCATACTCCAGCAAATCTCTCTCCAGGGTAAGCAAATGGAACTCACTCCTTAAATCGCCTTGCCCTCCATCGGATCATCGTTCGCTTGATTTTCTTTATTTGCATCTCCTTGTTTTCCTCCATGGTCTGGTCTAGGTCCTGGCCCAGAGGGGCCTTGGCGCATATCGACTCCTGAATCAGGCCGAGCCGGTATCATCAGGTCACCTGCCTGGTAGAACACTTGGTCATTTACAGCAGTTTCCACGGGCTCCTCACCCGACGGTGCCACTTCATTTATTGTCAGATGATTACCTCCTCTGGTCTCTCTGCTCACCTCCATCATCACTACTGTCTCCCGTCTGGGCCACTTCAGATTTGAATTATCGTCAACTGGAGCATACACGTCGTTTCAATGGCCTGCCGATACCTCTAGTTTCCTGGATGGTATGGCCTTGATCTTCTTCCTACTCCATATGTCAGTAAAGGTAAAATCAAACGTGTGCAAGGCGGCAGCGTTCCAACTGATGAAACGTTCCACCTGAGCATCCCATTCCTTCGCTCCACCTGAGCATCCTTTCTTCTACGTCTTGCGCTGCTCCAATCCTAGGTGCCAGGACTGGACTAGTCACTCACTCCCATCAACATCCTTCTGATGAGTGGATATAGAGAGCACCTATCCGGCAGCGGATCTGAGCCCGCCAACCACGTCTCCTGATTTTCTTTCACGGGGGCGTACATCTCTGGTCAGGCCGGGATTTTCACAGCGTCTTTCGTACCCCTGATGATTGGTCGTTAGTTCCAGAGCTTGGGGTTGAACTGGATATTCGAGAGGTTCTCTACACCGTTTCTGCGTTTAAAGCTTGTTCAGGTCCATCAACACATCCAGCCAGGCTCCGCTATATACCCGGATAATCGATCTTCACTTGCCAGTCCTTACTTCAGCTCCACTCAGTATCGGACCGGCCGGTTCTGTGAGACCTGCTGTTTCTCCCTGCCTGACGGTGACTGGCCTACACGCTGAGATGGAAAGACCCTACCCACGCTCCTGTCTCTTGCTCGGTGTATCTCCTGCATCGTGGCTTTAACCACTTGCTCAACTTTCTCCTGAAATTGAGGTGCCAGGTAGGCATCGGAGGAATCAGGTATCGTAATTCTCGCGTTTAAAGGCGGGCTCATTCGCTGCTGGACGGTCACTTCACTCGGTCCACAGAGCTCCTGAGCCTTAGCCTTGGCTGTCGTGTCAGGGTTCATCATCGCCAGGACATCCGGTGACAACTTTCTCACTCTCGCATTGTAGAGCTCTTTCAGATGTTTGATCTCCTCCTCCTTGAAAGCGATCTGTAACTCGTCGTACTTTCTCTTCCATTCGTCGCGAACCTTGGCTTTCTTCCATACTCGTCAAACTTAGCGCGAAACTCCCTACAGTCTTTGTCTCTATTCTCGAGAGTTTCATTGGTCTCCGTCGTCTGTATTTCGATGTCGTTCATTCTCACCTTCTTTGACAGTGGAGTTGCGGTTGATGAGTCCACAGAATGCGATGGGGCCGGCACATCGCGTGATCTTTTTGATCCGAAGAGAGGCTGCGCTGAGGAATTGGGGCGTAACGGCATTGGCATTTCTCCCAGCCTTTAGTCTCTCTGTTCGCCCACACCCGGCTCACGAGCGAAGTCATACCAAGAAATTTCTCCGCGTCTCCATCGCATGAGTTGATTCCTGCTCCGCTCGGCGGTACCGTACTCGCCGAAAGCCAGCATTAGGACTACTTCTGTGGGGCGGTCCCCGCCACCTTCTCTTCGCATAGCATTCAGGAGTGCGACGGTAAACATCGCCAACTCCGGCTCTTCTAGTCCAAAATTTTAATCAATCAGGCGCTAGTATATCTCGTCTGGAGCCGTTCTTAGGCTAGCTGAGACGAAATCCAGCAAGTCGTTAGTATCACTCATGCTTCTTCGTGTAGGTCTCGTGTCTTTTTTCTTCAATTTCAATTCAGATTCAGTAAACAAACGTGCGATCAATCACGATCTTAAAGACAAGTCACAGCTTAGATTAATCATTACGAGCTGTTTTATCTTCAAGATAAAACATTACTCACATCTTTTAAAATCAGTTCATTGAAAATCTCTTCTTGTTCTTAGTTTAAAAACTAGCACCAAGGTGGATCATCCACCTGCAATCTTGTAAAAGTAATATAGCTGAGCGCTGTCACCTTTTGTACCTGGAGTGTTCCAGGTTTCCATGACATAAGCTTCACATAAAACATAACCTAACAAAAACACAACAAACAAATAACACACATCAACATTATCACATAAACAAGAACTATTAGCACTGAATGCGGCTCTTGCATATGCTCAGATATTATTTCCTATTTAAGTATACATCTATGTCCGTCTCCGAAAATATTACAAGTATTAGGGCATATATCTCTCTCGGATGCAATTTTCCCCTTTTGGGATCATAGACTGGTAAAGAGAGAGAGGTCACTCCTCTCTCAACCAGGAAATCCCTGAGTCGCGTTAAGGCCAGCACCAAGCTTTCGGGATTTACGTGTTGTCTACGAGTGGCCTTAGTTACCAGGAAACACATATATTTCCCTGGTATCTGTGATGCAACAGGGGGCAGCGCTATCATCCCTCCCACACCAGGCCTCTTTTTCCATAAAAACTCGATATTATTGTACTCTCTCTTAAAGTCGGCCGCTAGCGCTGTTTTGAAACTTACATCAGCGGTTATCGCTATAGCGCGTGTATGTTCCGTGAGTATGAAATCACTATCTGTGATGATAATGTTGTTTGAGTAGTGGTTTGCTAGATAACAGCATGATTCAAAAATGCGTCCAAAAGGCGGTTTTTTAGCGTTTTCGCCCTCTGTTTCCAGTTCTCCTATCTCCCGTGCCGATTTTAATTTTTTGATCCTAAGGTTTTTGGTGTGGGTAAGTCCTACCCCCACTCGCCGGACATCAATATACATTGACGTCCCCGTCCATCGCCCAGGATCGAGCAGATCGATATTTGATTCTGGAATACGTAAGGGACCATCTGGAGCGACCCAGTTGGACTCAGTGTTGTCATTTCTGATATATTTGTTGCTAGTCTGGTCGACATTTTGATTTGTCAAGATTGTCTCCTTCGGAACTGCAGGTAGATCATAGAGCCACTCGAGTACTCGCAACTTTGTCAACTCTTGTTCGTGCATTTGTACCACCTCAGGTTCGAACTCCACTTCCGATTCAGAGTGATCGTCGATCCAGTCTTGTTCTGCGTCATCGACCAGGTCGATCTCATGTGGCACCACTATTTCGTCCAGGCCCACTATTCAGTCCATTACATCGCACAAAACTGTTCTGTCTATGGAGAAAACCTCGCCATATGGCTTGTATTTCTCCTTGTTCTTTCCTCTTTTGCCCTGGCGTGTTTCCACGGTGAAGGGAAAGTCAGGCTGAACTCATTTATCAACTTCAGTTTGCTCTGTGCAGTCCCAATTTACTTCGGCATACGGAAGAGTCTCGTCGTCAACCTCAACTCGCTCGTTCAACTCCAGGTCCAGCGGCAGATCAGAATTATCTACTACCTCATTCCCGTCGTTTTTGTCGCGCGTGCATCTTTCATTCACCTCGAAGGCAGGGTGCACTATCAAATAGTCAGCATCATGCATGTCGGCTGGGATACACCAGTCCTCCGATGAGGCATTATGGGTCTTGATGTTCTCGTAATCTCGGCTGCCCGTCCGGGACTCAACTGATAAAACGACCTCCATGGTGCACTTCAGTTATTTGAAATGGACCGCGCCAATTTGTCAGCACATTTTTGGTTCCCTTTGATCGAACTACCTCCTGGAACCCCCAGACATAGTTTCCGACTGAGTAGAATTTTGCATCCGCAATCCTCTTATCAAATCTTCTTTTTTTGTCTAATTTGAGCCTGTTGCGTGTTCCTCCTGCATAGATCCTTCAGTTCCTGCTGCCTCCTGATCACAACACGCACGTACGTTTGTGGTGCTGTTTTCTCTCCTTCGTTATCAGGGTAGAAGAAAGTTAATGGAAGGACTTTCTCGTGACCGGTTAACATCATATTCCCGTGAAGGAGTGTTCGGTGCTGTTATAAGCGCCCATTACTTGCGGCAAGTGCCTATCTCGTTCATCCATATACCGTGAGCATTATATACTCAACATGGACACTAATGTGAGATTCTGACTTTCAATCCGGCCATTTTTTTGTGGGAGATAAGTGGTCGAGTGAGCCTGTGCCACCTGTGACCTCTTTATTAACTCCTTTGTGAGAGCACCCTCGAATGCTTTGCCGTTGTCTGATTGGAATAAGATTGGACAGCCGCGTCTCGCTGTCCATACGTTTATCATGTGATCACACGTTTCCTCCGCTGATGTTGTCATACAGCGAGCTGCTTCTGCATACTTTGTGAAATGATCAATCATCACCGGCACTTGATTATAGCCCGTGGCCGTCATGCATATTTTCTGATGATCAATTTGCACAACCTCATTGAATCCTGATGACTCTATTGACTGAAGAGGAAATCTCAGCTTCCTGGGGTCCTTTGCCTGCTGACATGACAAGCATGCAGAGATCCACTTTCACAAGCCTTCTTCAACCCTGGCCACACAAATGGCTTCTGTATCCGCTTATACACTTTGTCCACGCCTTGATGGCCCATCTAATCATGTGAACGAAAGAGCATTTCAGTTTGGTACCTTCGTGGTAGCACTATCGAATTATATTTGTAAAGTACTTTGTCCTCTTCCTTGCGTTTGCAGGCCACGATCCCTTCTTCATTCAAGTACAACAAGTCATGTCTCTTTAATTAAAATTGCTTTAGGATCTTATAGCTGTCTTCTTCCAAATCACTTTTGTCAGGTGCTCCGTTTTTGATCCATCTCTTTACATTACTCGTCATTCTATCACTTCGCTGAGCACCTAAAAGATCTGACAGTCTGTACCTGGCTTTTAGATATGTCTTCATCACTTTTAGTTGTCCGCTAACTATCTCCGGTGCATGAGCATCGTTCAGCAACATAACACACCATATCTTTTTCAAAGGTGTCGCTTCTTGCACTGATGGTTCCATATTGGTACGGAGGACCAAAGCATGTAGAAGTAACCTAGTCGGACGTTTCGACACTGCTATTAACTCAAGTTCATCTGCGGCTTTGTCATCTACCGTGCCCTCCTCATCGGAGGTATACCGGTCTCTGTCTGAGTCTTGATGCATTTCTCTATCCAGCCCGCGCTGCTTCCATTCTACTAGCAAATAATGAATCGCGATTTCCCAGAGGTCGGAATTGGATGTAGTTTCTGACACCTTCTCCCAAGGCTGAGACTGCGAGTCATCACTTGAGCTGATGGATACTGCATCATCGTCTTCTGAATAGTTTATGATATTGCTCGACTCCCTGGACAACATTCTGTCGCTTGGTCGCTTCGACAGTGTCATCCTGTCCGGGCCCGAAGGTGCATGACTCCCCGGACAATGTTTTGTCTCGGTGAACTGAATTTTTCTCGTTACGCTGGATCTTAATCCAACACTGACCACTTGAGCGGTTTGAACAGCGACCGATTGTTGACACTCCTAATACGAAGTCCTCAGAAGGACATCTTTCGGAACCGAACTCACTAATTGATTCACCATCAATCGGCAATCCAGTTCAACGTCCCGACTCCGAATTGCTACTGGGCTCATCTCCGTTTTTTCGGTGATTGTCAACCTCTGCATGGTCTCCATCCACTCATGGTCATGCTTTTCAACCTCTCTGTCAAGCAGGTCACGGAGTTTCAGCATGACATCCGGTGCCACGTTCACCGTCTTGTTTAGCAGGGCTATGCTGTTGACACCCAGCCTAATCAGTTCTTGCTGCACCAGGTTTGATCGAACTAGCAAATCCAACGGAACCTGATCACCTTTCGCCAACATTTATATCTCAGCAGCCGTCTTCACGGGAAATTCAGGGTGTCCTGTTATGTGGTGCCCAAACTTGTCAAGCCAATTGGTGAGTGGCAGCTTGTAATAGGTCTCCTTATCCAGAAAAAATAAACCGTCCTTGATTTCTGCCTGGTTAGCCTGCTTGTCGTCTAATTGCTCATAGAACACTGTCTTTTTAATGAGGCTGTCGTCATTCTGGTGTTTGTCAAGGGATTGATGCTCTATGATCATGTGATAGCCGTCCAGACGCACGATCTAGCGACCAGTGTAGCTTTGAACCATCGAAAAAGTCTTCAGACCAGCAAGAGCACGATTGTCTACACGCAACTTGAAGGCAGCACTCCCGAAATAGGCTCTGTATTTTTCAACGAAAATAATCACCGCGAACATCTCCGCCTTTGGTGCACCGTACTTCTTTTCAGTGTCGCTCAGGACTTTACTTCCGTAAGCTATTGGTCCTGGTGAAGTATGCCCGATATTGCAACTACTGATGCGTCTGTATCTAATACAAACATCCCCTTTTCTGCCGGGATGCCGAGGACCGGAGCTTCGCAAAGTTTGTGCTGGATGTTCTCAAAGGAGACCTGAGCCTCGTCAGTCCAGCTGAATTTCTTACCCTTATTTTGCAGCAACTTCCGCTTGGGGTATATCTTGTCTACATACCCTCTGATAATCTCTCGGTAGTAATTAGCGAATCCGAGAAAGCTCATCAATTGCGTGTCGGTCGTTGGTGCCTTCGATCGATCTGACCCCTTGTTTATCTACAAGGCGACCCACAGTTACTTGATTGTGTCTCTCAAGATTTAGCACTTGGAAGGTTTGCATTTCAGGCCGGATTATTTCATGCAAGTAAAGACCTCGTTTAGTCTCTCTATATGGTCCTCCAGCGTTGGTATCGGAATGACCACGTCATTAACGTAACACATTATCAGGTTGTCATACTTTTTTGTTACATTCGTCAGTTCCTGAGCCATTAATCGCTGGAACGTAGCCGTCGCATTGAATAGTCCAAACTGCATTCTTTTCCATTGGTACAGCCCCAGTTCATACGAGAAGCCTGTTTTCTCTCGATTTTGTTTTCTGAGGGGCACTTGCGAGAACGCAGAGCCCAAATCCAACGTCGTGAAGAATTTTGCATCTCCTAACTTGGAGAGGCTCTCGTCGATGCGGGGAAACGGGTATGCGTCCTTTATCGTTACCGCATTCAGGTAGCCGAAATCACAAGAAAACCTAAGTTGCCCTCTTCTTTTTTGCCATGACCACTCGCAAGCCCACGGGGACTTCGACGGTTCAATCTTGTCGTTTTCCATTAATATTTCAATTTTTTTTTCTGCATACTTCGGACCTGTGTGGGGTCATTCTCCTAGCTCCCTCCCTATGAGGTACCGAACCCTCTTTATTTCTATCTCATGTTCTATAAAACTGCAGCAGCTTGTATCAGCCTTGTGCTTCGAAAAAAAACCTCTGCGTTCCAGTCCAACACCGCTCTGAGCGCGTCTAGCTCCTTATCCGAGAAGTTGCCTTTCAAGTGCTCTATCTCAGGCAAGACCGGCTTGTTTGATGCTAATTCTGTTTCTGTTGATATCTCAGGAAAATTTGAGCAACTAGACAGTTTATCGTCTGCCTCTGATTTCGTTGGAAACAACTTTTTTAAAGACTTCAATTCCTTTATCCTCTTTGATATGAATCTTGATTGGCGTGGAAAGGACATTCAGTTACTTCATATTTCTTGAAGTTCTCCACACTTCAAAACTCTGTACTCAGAGGCAATCGTAACCAAGTTTCTTGCTTCGTTGTAACGTGATCGTTGTTGCCTCTGTTTTCAATAACACACTCACACACAGCCCGCTCTGAGTGAGTGAGAAACTTCTTCCTAAAACAGCTGAATTCTTACTGTTTGGGTTGGGAAACAGACACACCTGACTGTCGTTACTAAGCTCATTCAGGTTCCTCATCCTAAATGTCGCTATTACAGCTTGATGTGGTTTTAACCTAACCTCCCGATCTAGGAAAATTGGCACCTTGGCTTGGTTAATCAGGTTTTATTAATTGGTTTCTTTTCATAATTCCACTCTGAGTCGGTGATTCTTATCAACCTGTCGTTGAGTTCAATCGTGACATCGAAGCTGCGCACAAAATCTCGTCCTAAGAAGAACTGGTCCAGAGATGTGTCCCTCCTAGCTGCAATGAGATGATGGGGGTCCCTCCTGTCACATTAATTGCACCCTGATTAGCCGCTGCCAGTCTGATATTAGTCGGAATCAGATCCGACCTATCAAAACCCATGTCTGTCCATATGCTCATAGGCATGACACTGACCACTGCTCCGGTGTCTAATAGTCCCTTCACGGAGAGTTGTATGCCCTGCACGACTAGCGCATGCGCGGCCAGATCGGCTTCACAGCCTATAAGAACTGCGTCTTGTTCGAGCATGGCGTTGTTGCGATTCGTTGGACGTTAAGATCTTCTCGATCAATGTAGATCCGTCCATCTCTTTTCATGAGTCTCGGGCCTCCTGTTGTGAGCAATGCTTTCACGGCCCTATAATCCAACTTGGGATCTTTCTCACCAGGTAGTCCGCGTAGATGTCTAGGTGTACTAGCGTGATCTCGGACGGTTCACTCAAGTTTTTCACCATCTGATGGCCTGCGACCGATATGATCGACATTATTTTCGTCCCCTCTCTTGTCATGCCAAAAGGTCTTCCCCGAGAGATGAAATTCAACTTTAGACCCTGCTTCTTGGGTTCATGGTTATTTTCTTCTTCCACTGTTTTTTCCTAGAATGTCAAGTTTCTCGCGCAGCTCTGTGTTTTCTAACTCTGACCTTACCCTTTGCTCAATCTCTTTGGTGTCCAATTCTTGCTGAACATTCTGTAGAGCGGCCATAATCTACCTTGAGAAAACCGGCTGACCCTGCCTTCAGGCTCGAGGCAATCGCCTTATCAGGTAAGGTCTTCGCCTTCTTGGTCGTGAATGTGCCTGGTGTCACCTCTTTCTTCCGCGATTCAGTTTCATTCATCAGGCGTGCTCGGCTAGCCTTCGCCGCTGAAAGCGCTTCTTTATGGCGGGGATGCTTCGCGTCTACTACTGCATCCCTGAATTGAGTGCAATCCGACGAGAAATGTCCCTCCAAATTACAGAAGAAGCATCTCGGTCCATTTTTTATAATGAGCCCTCTCACATACTCTTCGTGATCCTTGTCGATTGCATCAACCTCGGCAAGAAATTAGCCTATCGCTTTCATATTTTGCTTGTAAGTAGATCAGGCTAAAATATGGTGGTTCATTGAAGCACAATTTGCACATGAGCTCCTCTTATCCATGTCGTCACGAGATCTATACCAACTGGAATTTGCGCCAGTATTTGTTCCACTGTAGTTGCCCTAATTGCTGTAACAATTTTGCGTCCTTGGTTTTATGAGCAGATACTCACGCGACTTCATGCGCAAATCATCGGGCGTGGGCACTTGATTTAGCGATAGGGTGAAGTTTGTGGCCAACATGGTTTTTAGCTCATTATTTTTAATCCATCCATGACTTTTGAGGCAATGACCAAGTTCCGTTACGATATCCTCTCGTCAGGGTTCCTTCTCCCTCTGAGTAACTCGAGGTCATCCAAAATATTGTCTCTGCAATCCTCATCTCTTCGGCGCCTCGTTTCATAGCTTGGTGCCCCTGTACATCCGAGCCGAAAGAATTCAGCAAGATGTCGAATATTTCGCGAGCACTGTCTCGTTCATTAGTCCTTTTCGCCATTACACAGCTTAGGGCCGTGACCTCTAGGTTGCTGGTCAGTGAGCTGCATTCCTCTTTCTTGGAGAATTTCTTCTCCCCAAAATGTAACTTCATCACCTCTATCCAGGTATCGATGCAGCCATCTGATTCGTCCTTGTAATTTTTCGGTTTTTGAGTGTCCTTCTTGACCTCTCTCTTCTCTCGGTTGACTCCAAGGTTTCTTGAGTTTTTCCTGTTTTTACCCGCTCAAAATCCTCGCCAGGCTCTTCCAGGTCCTCGCGATGGCGGTGGTCGGGTCGGACTAGCGTTTGCTCCCCTTCCTCGTAGGGATCAGTTGGCGTCACATTAGCCGCTCCGGCCTCGGCGTCCCGCTCTTCGTCACCATCTCTTTTTTTCTCACTTTTTAGTTTCATTCGGCTCACTGAAAGATCACTATGATCTTCACTTGCTGCTTCACAAGCGAAAACGTCGGAAATGCTACTAATCGAGGATTGGCTACGCCGTGATTTGAACCTCCGTGTGCTTCCCGTGCTCAGCCTGGGAACCTTAGTTGTTTCTCCTAGCGAGTCTCTACGCTGCATGTTTCGGGATAAAGGAAAACATTTATCTTTTGACGACAATGCACAAGTACCAAAAAAAGAATCGAGAAAATTTTCTCAAGCCTGCCTACTCACATTCTTCAATATCAAAAATATCATTTCAATCTCTTAGAGATGCTATCAATGACTCAGCTTAAGTTACACACAGGGCCTGCCCAATGTTGAGTTATTACTTACTCCACTCAGTTACCTAGTATAGTTAACAGTATCACAAAATTTCACAGGATATTGTAACTAACACACAAAACACAATTGATAATAAGATAAGAATACCCTATAGGTGACAGCGATCTTTCGTTCAGTATTGCTTTACCGCCACAAACGTATCAAATCATTGCTTAATTTAAAATCAAACAATATTTTATAAAAGAGCAGTGATGGTTTCAGTAACAGATAAAAAAAAAACTTTGTCTTAAAAAAAAGACTTCCCTCGATTGGACCACTCCAAAAGAACGAAGCCCAGGACACTGTCTTCTCAAGTGAGTCTTGTCTAATACACTCACCAATGCCTTCTTTTATATCTCCTGCGATTTCCCAAGCTGTCCAACTACGTAGCTCAAGGCAACCTCTTGATCGAAAATATCTAGAGTCTAAGCAAAAGCTCTCCCACATCCGGAGAGCTCCAAGTGCACGAGAGTAGGGAACAACTTTGTCTTCTCAAGTGAGTGCGTCTTGTCTAATACACTCACCGAGGTCTTCTTTTATGTGTTCCCGGATTGCGCGAGCCTTCCTATTAAGTAGCTCAAGGCAACCACACAACCAAAATCACAATCAAAAAAATTTGTTCGGATACTAGTGATGAACCCGACTTAAAATCAAAAGTTTTCGTGAATCTCCGGGTCAACTGGGCCACTATTCTCCTAGTATACACGTCTCGTGAGTAGTCGACCTTCTATTTAGACCTTAAATGGATATCCGAGATGTTCAAGTTGTCCCGGAGGGTACCTCCAAATTTTCACTAAGGAGGGTTGTTAAGGGGTTAAGGCACCTCGGAGTGTTACTTCGGATCGGAGGGTTGATAGAGGACTTAGCTTATTCCGGAGGGTTGCTTCGAAGGGTTCCCTCAAAATTCTAAGTTTTTCAAGTCTCGCTTAAAGATGTCTAAAATCTCTAGCTGGTCTGAAAAGTAGTCACAACAAGCTTAATTCACTCTAGGGGTTATTTAAACTGTCTCGGAGGGTTGCGTCAAAAATTACTGCTAAGGAGAGTTGCTAAGTGGCTTAGCTGACTCCGGAGGCTTGCTTCGGAGGGTTCCCCAAAAATCACGAAAACAGATCATTTCACCGCTGTAAAGCATCCAATATCAGTCTAACTTACTTAAAACTAGGTTGGCTGAGTCGGATAACCTTCCCAGTAGAATAAAACGTGGTTTTATAAAAATTTCTGCTGCTCGGAGGGTTCCCTAAAAGTTGGACCCTCCGAACTAACAAATTCTAAAAAAATTTTCTCTCCTGAAGTTATCAACTAAAAACGGTTGCGATTCCAAAAAATGGTCAAAAACGTCGACTCATGGTACTAAAATTATTCCGATCGGTTTTAGTCTTTGAGAAATCGACAAAAACGCGTTTGCCAAATTGACCTTTTTTCACTACGTATGTAGGTTCTCAGACACTTTTTTCGCATTTCTTGCTAAAACTGCCTAAAAATGCTTAAAACGAGCGTAGTAGCTCTGTACGGCACTGGAATATTGCAAAAAAACTGGACCAAATTTGGTTTGCAAAAAAAACAAATTGGTCAAAAACTATCAATTTTGGACCCTCCGATTTCTTCCTTTTCCGATCTTTAAGTCTTTAGCTCTATCCACAGAGCTATTCGATCCAGTATTGTTCTGCGTCATCGACCAGGTCAATCTCATGTGGCACAACTATTTCGTCCAGGCCCACATCGCACAAAACTGTTCTGTCTATGGAGAAAACCTCGCCATATGGCTTGTATTTCTCCTTGATCTTTCCTCTTTTGCCCTGGCGTGTTTCCACGGTGAAGGGAAAGTCAGGCTGAACTCATTTATCAACTTCAGTTTGCTCTGAGCAGTCCCAATCTTCTTCGGCATACGGAAGGGTCTCGTCGTCAACCTCAACGTGCTCGTTCAACTCCAGGTCCAGTGGCAGATCAGAATTATCTACCATCTCATTCCCGTCGTTTTTGTCGCGCGTGCCTCTTTCATCCACCTCACAGGCAGGGTCCACTATCAATTAGTCCTCATCATGCATGTCGGTTGGGATACACCAGTCGTCCGATGAGGCATTGTGGGTCTTGATAATCTCGTAATCTCGGCTGCCCGTCCGGGACTCAACTGATAAAAACGACCTCCACGATGCACTTCAGTTATTTGAAATGGACCGCGCCAATTTGTCAGCAAATTTTTGGTTCCCTTTGATGGAACTACCTCCTGGAACGCCCAGACATAGTTTCCGACTGAGTAGAATTTTGCATCCGCAATCCTCTTATCAAATCTTCTTTTTTTGTCTAATTTGAGCCTGTTGCGTGTTCCTCCTGCATAGATCATTCAGTTCCTGCTGCCTCCTGATCACAACACGCACGTACGTTTGTGGTGCTGTTTTCTCTCCTTCGTTATCAGGGTAGAAGAAAGTTAATGGAAGGGCTTTCTCAAGACCGGTTAACATCATATTCCCGTGGAGGAGTGTTCGGTGCTGTTATAAGCGCCCATTACTTGCGGCAAGTGCCTATCTCATTCATCCATTTACCGTGAGCATTATACCCTCAACATGGACACTAATGTGAGATTCTGACTTTCAATCCAGCCATTCGTTTGTGGGAGATAAGTGGTCGAGTGCGCCTGTGCCACCTGTGACCTCTTTATTAACTCCTTTGTGAGAGCACCCTCGAATGCTTTGCCATCGTCTGATTGGAATAAGATTGGACAGCCGCGTCTCGCTGTCCATACGTTTATCATGTGATCACACGTTTCCTCCGCTGATGCTGTCATACAGCGAGCTGCTTCTGCATACTTTGTGAAATGATCAATAATCACCGGCACTTGATTATAGCCCGTGGCCGTCATGCATGTTTTCTGATGATCAATTTGCACAACCTCATTGAATCCTGATGACTATATTGACTGAAGAGGAAATCTCAGCTTCCTGGGGTCCTTTGCCTGCTGACATGACAAGCATGCAGAGATCCACTTTCACAAGCCTTCTTCAACCCTGGCCACACAAATCGCTTCTGTATCCGCTTATACACTTTGTCCACGCCTTGATGGCCCATCTAATCATGTGAACGAAAGAGCAATTCAGTTTGGTACCTTCGTGGTAGCACTATCGAATTATATTTGTAAAGTACTTTGTCCTCTTCCTTGCGTTTGCAGGCCACGATCCCTTCTTCATTCAAGTACAACAAGTCATGTCTCTTTAATTAAAATTGCTTTAGGATCTTATAGCTGTCTTCTTCCAAATCACTTTTGTCAGGTGCTCCGTTTTTGATCCATCTCTTTACATTACTCGTCATTCTATCACGTCGCTGAGCACCTAAAAGATCTGACAGTCTGTACCTGGCTTTTAGATATGTCTTCATCACGTTTAGTTGTCCGCTAACTATCTCCGGTGCATGAGCATCGTTCAGCAACATAACACACCATATCTTTTTCAAAGGTGTCGCTTCTTGCACTGATGGTTCCAGATTGGTACGGAGGACCAAAGCATGTGGAAGTAACCTAGTCGGACGTTTCGACACTGCCATTAACTCAAGTTCATCTGCGGCTTTGTCATCTACCGTGCCCTCCTCATCGGAGGTATACCGGTCTCTGTCTGAGTCTTGATGCATTTCTCTATCCAGCCCGCGCTGCTTCCATTCTACTAGCAAATAATGAATCGCGATTTCCCAGACGTCGGAATTGGATGTAGTTTCTGACACCTTCTCCCAAGGCTGAGACTGCGAGTCATCACTTGAGCTGATGGACACTGCATCATCGTCTTCTGAATAGTTTATGATATTTCTCGACTCCCCGGACAAAATTCTGTTTCTTGGTCGCTCTGAACTCGACTCCCCGTACAACATTCTGTCGCTTGGTCGCTTCGACAGTGTCATCCTGTCCGGGCCCGAATGTGCATGAGTCCCCGGACAATGTTTTGTCTCCGGATGAACAGTCCGAGCTCGGCTTTTACTCCTCCTTTGTCTCCGTGAACTGAATTTTTCTCGTTACGCTGGATCTTAATCCAACACTGACCACTTGAGCGGTTTGAACAGCGACCGATTGTTGACACTCCTAATACGAAGTCCTCAGAAGGACATCTTTCGGAACCGAACTCACTAATTGATTCACCATCAATCGGCAATCCAGTTCAACGTCCCGACTCCGAATTGCTACTGGGCTCATCTCCGGTTTTTCGGCGATTGTCAACCTCTGCATGGTCTCCATCCACTCATGGTCATGCTTTTCAACCTCTCTGTCAAGCAGGTCACGGAGTTTCAGCATGACATCCGGTGCCACGTTCACCGTCTTGTTTAGCAGGGCTATGCTGTTGACACCCAGCCTAATCAGTTCTTGCTGCACCAGGTTTGATCGAACTAGCAAATCCAACGGAACCTGATCACCTTTCGCCAACATTTATATCTCAGCAGCCGTCTTCACGGGAAGTTCAGGGTGTCCTGGTATGTGGTGCCCGAACTTGTCAAGCCAATTGGTGAGTGGCAGCTTGTAATAGGTCTCCTTATCCAGAAAAAATAAACCATCCTTGATTTCTGCCTGGTTAGCCTGCTTGTCGTCTAATTGCTCATAGAACACTGTCTTTTTAATGAGGCTATCGTCATTCTGGTGTTTGTCAAGGGATCGATGCTCTATGATCATGTGATAGCCGTCCAGACGCACGATCCAGCGACCAGTGTAGCTTTGAACCATCGAAAAAGTCTTCAGACCATCAAGAGCACGATTGTCTACACGCAACTTGAAGGGAGCACTCCCAAAATAGGCTCTGTATTTTTCAACGAAAATGATCACCGCGAACATCTCCGCCTTTGGTGCACCGTACTTCATTTCAGTGTCGCTCAGGACTTTACTTCCGTAAGCTATTGGTCAGAGGTCAGTCCTCCCATTCCACTCTTGTTCCTGGTGAAGTATGACCGATATTGCAACTACTGATGCGTCTGTATCTAATAAAAACATCCCCTTTTCTGTCGGGATGTCGAGGACCGGAGCCTCGCAAAGTTTGTGCTGGATGTTCTCAAAGGAGACCTGAGCCTCGTCAGTCCAGCTGAATTTCTTTTTTTCTCATCAATTTTTGCATCCCCTTTTCTGTCGTGATGCCGAGGACCGGAGCCTCGCAAAGTTTGTGCTGGATGTTCTCAAAGGAGACCTGAGCCTCGTCAGTCCAGCTGAAATTCTTTTTTTTTGCCCTTAATTCGCATCAACTTCCGCTTGGGGTATATCTTGTCTACATACCCTCTGATAATCTCTCGGTAGTAATTAGCGAATCTGAGAAAGCTCATCAATTGCGTGTCGGTCGTTGGTGCCTTCGATCGATCTGACCCCTTGTTTATCTATAAGGCGACCCACAGTTACTGTGGGTCTCTCAAGATTTAGCACTTGGAAGGTTTGCGTTTCAGGCCGGCCTATTTCTTGCAAGTAAAAACCTCGTTTAGTCTCTCTATATGGTCCTCCAGCGTTGGTATCGGAATGACCACGTCATTAGCGTAACACATTATCAGGTTGCCATACTTTTTCGTTACATTCGTCAGTTCCTGAGCCATTAATCGCTGGAACGTAGCCGTCGCATTGCATAGTCCAAACTGCATTCTTTTCCATTGGTACAGCCCCAGTTCACCCGCGAAGCCTGTTTTCTCTCGATCTTGTTTTCTGAGGGGCACTTGCCAGAACGCAGAGCCCAAATCCAACGTCGTGAAGAATTTTGCATCTCCTAACTTGGAGAGGCTCTCGTCGATGCGGGGAAACGGGTATGCGTCCTTTATCGTTACCGCATTCAGGTAGCCGAAATCACAAGAAAACCTAAGTTGCCCCCTTTTTTTTGCCATGACCACTTGCAAGCCCACGGGGACTTCGACGGTTCAATCTTGTCGTTTTCCATTAACATTTCAATTTTTTTTCTGCATACTTCGGACTGTGTGGGGTCATTCTCCTAGCTCCCTCCCTATGAGGTACCGAACCCTCTTTATTTATATCTCATGTTCTATAAAACTGCAGCAGCTTGTATCAGCCTTGTGTATCGAAAAAAACCTCTGCGTTCCAGTCCAACACCGCTCTGAGCGAGTCTAGCTCCTTATCCGAGAAGTTGCCTTTCAAGTGCTCTACCTCAGGCAAGACCGGCTTGTTTGATGCTAATTCTGTTTCTGTTGGTTTCTCAGGAAAATTTGAGCATCTAGACAGTTTATCGTCTGCCTCTGATTTCATTGAAAACAACTTTTTTAAAGACTTCAATTCCTTTATCCTCTTTATTATGAATCTTGGTTGGCGTGTAAAGCACATTCAGTTACTTCATATTTCTTGAAATTCTCCACACTTCAATACTCTGTACTCAGAGGCAATGCGTAACCAAGTTTCTTGCTTCGTTGTATCGTCACCGTTGTTGCCTCTGTTTTCAACAACACACTCACACACAGCCCGCTCTGAGTGATTGAGAAGCTTCTTCCTAAAACAGCTGAATTTTTACTGTTTGGGTTGGGAAACAGACACACCTGACTGTCGTTACTAAGCTCATTCAGGTTCCTCATCCTAAATGTCGCTATTACAGCTTGATGTAGTTGTAACCTAACCTCCCGATCTAGGAAAATTGGCACCTTGGCTTGGTTAATCAGATTTTATTAATTGGTTTCTTTTCATAATTCCACTCTGAGTCGGTGATTCTTATCAACCTGTCGTTGAGTTCAATCGTGACATCGAAGCTGCGCACAAAATCTCGTCCTAAGAAGAACTGGTCCAGAGATGTGTCCCTCCTAGCTGCAATGAGATGATGGGGGTCCCTCCTGTCACATTAATTGCACCCTGATTAGCCGCTGCGAGTCTGATATTAGTCGGAATCAGATCCGACCTATCAAAACCCATGTCTGTCCATATGCTGACAGGCATGACACTGACCTTTGCTCCGGTGTCTAATAGTCCCTTCACGGAGAGTTGTATGCTCTGCACGTCTAGCACATGCGCGGCCAGATCGGCTTCACAGCATATATGAACTGCGTCTTGTTCGAGCATGGCGTTGTTCCGATTCGTCGGACGTTAAGTTCTTCTCGATCGATGTAGATCCGGCCTGACTGGTCACTTGCATCGGTCACGTGAGCTTTAGTGTAAATGTTTATGCAGTCCACATTCATCAGACTTGGATTTGGGCCATAAATTTCAATGTAGTGTCCATCTCTTTTCTTGAGTCTCGGGCCTCCTGTTGTTAGCAACGCTTTCACGGCACTAGAATCCAACTTGGGATCTTTCTCTATCAGGTAGCCCGCGTAGATGTCTAGGTGTACTAGCGTGATCTCGGACGGTTCACTCAAGTTCTTCACCATCTGATGTCCTGCGACCGATATGATCGACATGATTTTCGTCCCCTCTCTTGCCATGCCGAAGGTCTTCCCCGAGATGACATTCAACTTTAGACCCTGCTTCTTGGGTTCATGGTTATTTTCTTCTTCCACTGTTTTTTCTTAGAACTTCAAGTTTCTTGCGCAGCTCTGTGTTTTATAACTCTGACCTTACCCTTTGCTCAATCTCTTTGGTGGCCATTTCTTGCTGAACATTCTGTAGAGCGGCCATAATCTACTTTGAGAGCACCGGCTGACCCTGCCTCCAGGCTCGAGGTAATCGCCTCATCAGGTAAGGTCTTCACCTTCTTGGTCGTGAATGTGCCTGGTGTCACCTCTTTCTTCCGCGATTCAGCTTCATTCATCAGGCGTGCTCGGCTAGCCTTTGCCGCTGAAAGTGCCTCTTTATGGCGGGGTTGCTTCGCGTCCACTACTGCATCCCTGAATTGTGTGCAATCCGACGAGAAATGTCCCTCCAAATTACAGAAGAATTATCTCGGTCCATTTTTTATAATGAGCCCTCTCACATACTCTTCGTGGTCCTTGTCGATTGCATCAACCTCGTCAAGAAATTAGCCTATCGCCTTCATATTTTGCTTGTAAGTAGAACAGGCTAAAACATGGTGGTCCATCGAAGCACAATTCGCACATAACCTCCTCTTATCCGTGTCGTCACGAGATCTATACCAGCTGGAATTTGCGCCAGTGTTTTTTCCAGTGTAGTTGCCCTAATTGCTGTAACGATTTTGCGCCCTTGGTTTTATGAGCAGATACTCACGCGACTTCATGCGCAAATCATCGGGCGTGGGCACTTGATTTAGCGATAGGGTGAAGTTTGTGGCCAACATGGTTTTTAGCTCATTACTTTTTAATCCATTCATGAATTTTGAGGCAATGATCAAGTTACGATATCCTCTCGTCAGGGTTCCTTCTCCTTCTGAGTAACTCGAGGTCATCCAAAATCTTGTCTCTGCAATCGTCATCTCTTCGGCGCCTCGTTTCATAGCTTGGTGCCCCTGTACATCCGAGCCGAAAGGATTCAGCAAGATGTCGAATATTTTGCGAGCACTGTCTCGTTCATTAGTCCTTTTCGCCATTACACAGCTTAGGGCCGTGGCCTCTAGATTGCTGGTCAGTGCGCTGCATTCCTGTTTCTTGGAGATATTCTCCTCCCCAAAATGTAACTTCATCACTTCTATCCAGGTATCGATGCAGCCATCTGATTCGTCCTTGTAATATTTCGGTTTTTTGAGTGTCCTATTTGACCTCTCTCCTCGCACGGTTGACTCCGAGGTATCTTGAGATTTTCCTGTTTCTACCCGCTCAAAATCCTCGCCAGGCTCCTCAAGGTCCTCGCGATGGCGGTGGTCGGGTCGGATTAGCGTTTGCTCCCCTTCCTCGAAGGGATCAGTTGGCGTCACGTTAGCCGCTCCGACCTCGGCGTCCCGCTCTTCGTCGCCATCTCTTCGTTCTCACTTCTTAGTTTCATTCCGCTCACTGAACGATCACTATGATCTTCACTTACTGCTTCACAAGCGAAAACGTCGGAAATGCTACTAGTCGAGGATTGGCTACGCCGTGATTTGAACCTCCGCGTGCTTACCGTGCTCAGCCTGGGAATCTTAGTTGTTTCTCCTAGCGAGTCTCTACGCTGCATGTTTCGTGATTAAAAAAAAACATTTATCTTTTGACGACAATGCACAAGTACCAAAAAAAATCGAGAAAATTTGCTCAAGCCTGCCTACTCACCTTCTTCATTATCAAAAATATCATTTCAAATTCTTAGAGATGCTATCAATGACTCAGCTAAAGTTACCCACAGGGCCTGCCCAGTGGTGTTGAGTTATTACTTACTCCACTCAGTTACCTATTATAACAGTATCACAAAATTTCACAGGATATTGTAACTAACACACAAAACACAATTGATAATAAGATAAGAATACCCTATAGGTGACAGCGATCTTTCGTTCAGTATCACTTTACCGCCACAAATCTATCAAATCATTGCTTCATTTAAAACAAACAATATTTTATAAAAGAGCAGTGATGGTTTCTGTAACAGATAAAAAAAACTTAGTCTTAAAGAAAAAGACTTCCCTCGATTGGACAACTCCAAAAAAACGAAGCCCAGGACACTGTCTTCTCAAGTGAGTTCGTCTTGTCTAATACACTCACCAATGCCTTCTTTTATATCTCCTGCGATTTCCCAAGCTGTCCAACTACGTAGCTCAAGGCAACCTCTTGATCTAGAGTCTAAGCAAAAGCTCTCCCACATCCGGAGAGCTCGGAGTGCACGAGAGTAGGGAACAACTCTGTCTTCTCAAGTGAGTGTGTCTTGTCTAATACACTCACCGAGGTCTTCTTTTATGTGTTCCCGGATTGCGCGAGCCTTCCTATTAAGTAGCTCAAGGCAACCACACAACCAAAATCCCAATCAAAAAATTTTGTTCGGATACTAGTGATGAACCCGATTTAAAATCAAAAGTTTTCGCGAATCTCCGGGTCAACTGGGCCACTATTCTCCTAGTATACACGTCTCGTGAGTAGTCGACCTTCTATTTAGACCTTAAATGGATATCCGAGATGTTCAAGTTGTCCCGGAGGGTACCTCCAAATTTTCACTAAGGAGGGTTGTTAAGGGGTTAAGGCACCTCGGAGGGTTACTTCGGATCGGAGGGTTGATAGAGGACTTAGCTTATTCCGGAGGGTTGCTTCGAAGGGTTCCCTCAAAATTCTAAGTTTTTCAAGTCTCGCTTAAAGATGTCTAAAATCTCTAGCTGGTCTGAAAAGTAGTCACATCAAGCTTAATTCACTCTAGGGGTTATTTAAACTGTCTCGGAGGGTTGCGTGAAAAATTACTGCTAAGGAGAGTTGCTAAGTGGCTTAGCTGACTCCGGAGGCTTGCTTCGGAGGGTTCCACAAAAATTACGAAAACAGATCATTTCACCGCTGTAAAGCCTCCAATATCAGTCTAACTTACTTAAAACTAGGTTGGTTGAGTCGGATAACCGTCCCAGATAGATAAAACGTGGTTTTATAAAAATTTCTGCTGATCGGAGGGTTCCCTAAAAGTTGGACCCTCCGAATTAACAAATTCTAAAAAAATTTTCTCTCCTGAAGTTATCAACTAAAAACGGTTGCGATTCAAAAAAATGGTCAACAACGTCGACTCAGGGTACTAAAATTATTCCGATCGGTTTGTTAGTCTTTGAGAAATCAACAAAAACGCGTTTGCCAAATTGGCCTTTTTTCACTACGTATGTAGGTTCTCAGACACTTTTTTCGCACTTAAAACTGCCTAAAAATGCTTAAAACGAGCGCAGTAGCTCTGTACGGCACTGGAATACTGCGAAAAAAACTGGACCAAAATTGGTTTGCAAAAAAAAACAAATTGGTCAAAAACTATCAAATTTGGACCCTCCGATTCCTTCCTTTTCCGCTCTTTAAGTCTCTAGCTCTATCCACGGAGCTATTCGGAGGGTTACTCAAAAGTTACACTAGCAACTTAACACGTTATGCTAGCAGGCTCCTAACGTAAAATTATTTATCGCTTCAACTCTAAAAACTCAAAAACTTGATTCTCAAAACATATTGACGAAATTCAGAAAATTACAAAAAGTTTGATCGAAAAAAAATATTTTTTACTAACTTCTTTTAAGTCTTTTTTTTCCGCGCGGTTTATTTGGTTGGGGGAATCGAACTACGTAGTAGCTCACTGCGCAGAAGCTTTTTGCTATTCGGAAAAACTCGGATATCCAAAATTTCTGGGGTTACCAGTTTGGTCAAAAATCAGTATTTTTCGACAAAATTGGAGTGTTTCTTGGGTCTAAATGGGAGATAAGTAAAATACAAAGTGGAAAAAAACCTATTGGTAGTCGTCAATTGATATTACTACACCCTCCTTTGGACCAAGATATCCGAGGTAAGACCCTTAACTCGGAAAATTGCAATCGATGGAGGTGCAGTCGGACCGCGCCAATTGTGCCCCCCACCACTTAAACTTTAATGAATACCCGAACGATACTGAAATTGTATCAACGACACCCAACAGTCGTTGTGGATGTTGCCTTGTTGCCTATTGTTGAGTCAGGAACACGTCTGTCAGCTTGCCACTCTACCCTCCGATCACCGGCAAAATTATGATTAACGTGCCTAAATACTCAAACAACACTCAAAGGAGGGTACCTTACCCACCACCAAAACACTCGGTCTTTTAATCGGAAATGATATAAATCAATCTGAGACAATAAAAATAGGAAAGTCAGATCAAATAGTATATAAACTGTCATTTTATATTTTTTTTTAACAGTTTTTGTGCTTTTTGGTTTTTTTAGTGTTTTTTTTGTACTTTTTTGTTTTCAAGTAAATTTGTTTTCATGACTTCCCGCCCATGCTCATGACTTCCCGCCCAACCCTTCGACCCCCGGAAACTTTGGTCTTAACTAAGTTAAAATGCTAAATAGTACCAGGCGGAGGGTCGCTACCTTCCCCCTAGTACAATACAGGACATTAAAGCCTCTAACTCAGGCAACCCGGAGCGGAGAGTTCGTCACTGGAACCTTTGCTGATCATGATGGTCTTTCACAGGCCCACCCAGGAGCGCCATAAAAGCGTCTATGTAATATTCGCTCAAATACTACATAGTGACGGAGCGTAGAAAAAGCACCTATTGGCCGGCGTCAGTCACCTAAACTCTACTCGTTTTTCACCGTCTAGATCTAGCCAGTTGGTTTTTTTGTCTGTTTAGGACTAACTAAGAGTTACCATTTTTAGGCAAACAGTCAAAAGACTTTTAATCAGCTTTATTTTGCATGCGAAGATAATCACATAGCTGGGTCTCGGATCCCCAGACTACATGACTAACATTAAAAACACGGCTCGTATATCCTATTTAAATATGTTTTTATTGACAGTTATATACTAAATGGAGATGGATTGACCCTTTCCTCTTTCTAGCTACTCATACTCTGAAAGACTATGCAATATTGGAATTAATTCAAATGTTCATGGCATTAAAGTAGCTAAAACTATGCGTTTATCACAGTCTGTCAGCATATATCAGTCTCCAGGTACCGGGATTCTAATTCCGTACTTCTCTGGGAATAACGTGGTTCTTTCCTCAATTTCGTGGCACGGGAGGGTACTGTTCCGCTCCGGATGTTCCACTGAAGTCTCCTTTTGTGAGATCCCTTCCTGCTAAGTGTCTTATCGTGTCTTGTTACCACGATAAGACGTCTCGTTACTCTCGTGTTTTTCTATCGACCGTTTTTCGTTCTGTATCTCCGGTTGTGTGTTTTTATTGACTTTTCTACCAAACTTGGCCGTTCCGCTGCACTTCGAACTTCTAGAACATTCCGACCTTCCTTTTCGTAATGAGTTCGTGATTAACAACGCTTATGTTCTTTTTCCTGCTCGTCGGAGGGTTCGGCTGTGTCGAACCGGCGGAATGGCAAACACACCCTGGATCGTCGATGCAATATCTGAGGAATTTTCTTGGTATATAACAAACTGCTTACGGTGCGTGAGGAAATCCGTGATCAATTTTATTTTGAAAGTATTAATTGTTGTTCTGACTAATTTCAGGTTCTGAATAATGTGATAATCTTGTACTCTGTCGAACGACTTGGAAAGGTCTAGGAAAACTACTCGTGCATAATCGAAACCCTGCTCAATGTAAAACTTGATATGAATTACTTGGTAGTACAGCACTCTACTGCTTTGATGCTAATTAGTTCTCGATCTAGGCATAAAGTTATAGGAAATTGTTTGATATGATCAAAAATTTCTATTCCAGCTTGTGCATCCAGTTTGTCCAAATATGCATCCAGCTTGTGCATCCAGTTTGTCCAAATGTGCATCCAGCTTGCCAATAACTTATTCTTTCATTGAGCAATTCTTTGCGACAAGAGTCGCCTTCAGGGGAGCCTAAGATTTAGGGGATCCCTTTTCGACATTTTTGAAATCGACTATGGTTGTTCTGTACTGCGTTTTTGTGGTCGGTTCTAGAAAACAGCTCGTTTTTTGTGCCTTAGCTCCAGTTTTTTTTCCAATTTCAGTATGTTTTTCAGGTCTCGGAGAACTATCTTCTAGCCTTCGGCTAGATTTCTATCATCCAAAACCAAACGTTACTTTTTGTATCATGGTATGACATATCCACCTTCTTCACGGATCCCTCTATTCTGATTAGTAGTAGTAGTAGTAAAAGTAGTAGTAGTAGTAGTAGTAGTAGTAGTAGTGGTAGTAGTAGTAATATGAATTCTGTGGTTCACATAAGGGGTTTGGACCCCGTCAGTTTCTCGTTTTAAATAACAGTTCTGTTTCTGCAATTGTTCATAGTACAATCGCACGCTAATTTCCAAGTGCACTTGTCGCTTTAATTGTATTGCTCGAATTTTGACCTTATGATTTTTAGAAAACGTCGTTTCAAGCCAATCCCTTCACTTAAATCGATTTTTAACACATTCGCAAGCCGACAGGTATGGTACATGAAGTTCTGTTGGCATTTGGCTTTCCTTGGACGTCTCAGCTGAAAAAAATTGGCGCGCAAGAACCCTGTGTAATATGGTATGTCTAGATTACATGCCTCATAACGTCTCAAAATCAATTTCGAAAGCAACAGCAAGTTGTTTAGCTGAATAAACTTTGGCAAAGGAAGAATCCCTAGTACTTTCAAAACTTCTTTGTATGGGACACTACTAACGCAAATCCATTTTATTGTTCTTCGCTGAAAGGTCTCTAATTCGGACATTACATACTTATTTAAACCTCAACACGGACTTGCGCGAAGAATCATGGAGATTATCATGGATTCGAAAAAATTCAGTTTCGCTAATCTGTTTAAATAGTTTCTTTTGATCGCGAAAAAAGTTTTATTTGCTTTTAAGTCTGCTATGTCAATGTGTGGATTCCAGCTCATGTCGTTTGAAATTATGACCCCTACATCTTTCTGAGTGTCCACTAATTTAATTTCCGCAATGTTGAAGCAAAATTTGTTTGAACTTTTAGTAAGGCTCACGTGGGTGCATTTATCACCATTGAATGGTATATTATTTTCGACGGTCCAGTTGTAAATCACGTTAAGTTCATTTTGAACTTCTTCTTTAGCTTATTCTAGGCTGATGAATTTTGCATCATCGGCGAAAAGCAAAGGTGTGAAATTTTTGCAAAAAGAAGGCAAGTCATTAGAAAAAATTAGGAAAAACAATAGCCCGAGGATGCTGCCTTGGGGCACTCCGCTTAATACGGGCTTTGGATCTTTGATTTCGCTATTCACTTTGACAGATTAGGACTTGTTTGGTAGATAATATTTCAATAATTTGATCCATTTTCTACCTACTCCATTTTGAAAAGCTTCATCAAGAAGATACCGTGGTCAACACGGTCGAACACTTCACTAAAGTCTGTAAAAGCGGTCTCGATATCACTCGCTTCGTCCTGACTTTTTTAGGTTGTCTGTAAGAAAAATAATAGCTGTAGGACCGTGGATTTATTCTTTCGAAACCCATGTTGATACTGAATAATAAGGTCATTGCTCTTGATCAGTCGGCTTTTTTTTGCTCTTTATTTCATTATTTTTGCCTTTGATTTTTTTTACCTTCAAACACTAAATGAAATTTCTCTAAAAACATAAATACAGTCGTTTAGATAGAGATTAGTCTGAACCAGAAAAACTCTTCGAACTAAAACAAAAAATCCATACATTATATTATCAATACTCAAATTTGGAAAAGTTCATACATGCTTTATTCGAAAATCTGTTTCAATTAAATACTGTCCTTCCAGTTACCAGTCATTTGCATCCTTTTTAAACATGTCAAGCAAAAAAATTAGCCAAGAAGAATTTATTGGACTTCAAAAATCAGCATTATACAAGATTTACTCCGATTTGCACAACCAAAAGGAAGATTAATGCAGTTTATTGAGAAAACATCGGAAGCAGAGAATTATGGCAAACTACAGTCAACATCGACGAAAGCAAAAAAAGTATCGAAAAATGTGACACACTTTTCGCCTTTTTCCTATACCAGAGGAGTATGTGAACTGAATTTTGGTTTCAAGTATAATTGCTAGGGTAAAAAATGAAACTTTCCCTAATGATACGGCTGTTCATGCGTACAGGGGTAGCTCCACTGAGGGAAAAAAAAATCCTTGACCAAAGTTTATTGAAAAAAAAACTTAAGTGTGTGATAATCCAAGATGCGGCAAACTTCATCTTAAAAAAATTTCACTCAACGGCTTATGAATTTAGCGCCAAATATGACGAACTTATTACTTTATTAACTGCAAAAAATTTTTCACCAGATTTGATTGTTATTTGCGAAATACCGCCAATACTTAACAATGATGATGCTAATGACAAAATTGTTCATTATAATAGTTTTCTGAAAGAATTGTATGGTTCGACGATGGGATTTGAGGTGCTAAACCTAAATTCATACATCAAAAGCTTGGAGAGCTATCAGAGTTTACATTTCGACACTATACACTTGAACGATGAATTAGGTATACCATTTTTGCGCAATTGCCTCGGCTCATACGTGTTCAAACACTCAAGTAAACTCCCGAGGGTAAAACCAGTCCCTGATGATTCTGGAAAAGCAAATTCCAACCAAATGTCGCTTTCCAATTATCAACATAATAATGTTTATAGTTCTACTAATCGACCCTATAGTAACGATCGCATGCACCCATATGGCCGACAAACTGGTCATAGCCGACAAACTGTTCAAAATAATTTCAACAACAACTCATGGGGCTGTGGTAGTAATTATAACTAAAATCTGAATCGTAACCAGCAGTCATATAACTACTCGCAAGGTTTTCATTATTAAGTAATCCTGGTATAAACTATCTTTTTGATAAACGACTGTTATTTGTAATTTTAACTAAAATTGTTCTACAAAACGATATGCTGTTACTTTTTGTCTTAACTAGTCATCAGTTTCTGCAAAAGCGATCAATTTGTAGCGTATAAGGTACTGAATAAAAGAAAGGAAAGTATCTTTCTCCACGGGTTGCCACATTATACTCGAACAAATATTATTACAATATACTTAATAATATAAGCTATTACTATTACATTTAATATATAAAAAACACAAGCAAAACTTACAATAAAACAAAAAGGTCCCTTCATAAAACTCTCCTAACATCAAGGGATATCCACCTAAATCCAGGACCCTTCATGGAATTCAGTCCAGTAAAAAAAACTGGAAAACTGCAACAACGACTTAAAAGTACTACACCTTTATTGTAGAAGTTTATCTAGAAAGCGTTCAGATCTCAAACAACTTATTACAACTCTTAATGATAATACAATTTTCGGATTTTCCGAGACATGGTTGAATGATACAAATGACGATAAACTATGGGCCATAGACAATGACAAACAGAAGTTGTTCCGATGTGATAGAACTTATGAATCAAGTAAAAAACTGAAGGGTGGAGGGGTCATGTTACTGGTTCCTAAAAAGTTAAACCCAAGAGATAGACATGACTTAAACAACATGCACAAAAAGTATCCTAGCGTCTGGAATGAATTTAAAGCCGGACTCAACAAAAATGATAGAACCACTCTATTAAACCTAGCCTACAATCCTAATAGCAACAACAAAACAGACTTCTTAGAAGATCTAGCCAAATCAATTGACCATGCACAGTCATTTAATTCAAACCTAATTTTACTAGGAGATTACAATCTCAACTATCTCAACTAGGACGACAAACAGTCTTTCGATACATTCTAATTATCATATAATCTGGACGTCACTAACAAACTAACACCTACTCACTCAAAAACACAAATTGACTATATTATCACCGACTTAAGCATAAAAGAATTAACAAATAATTCAATAATATTCACAGCACCAATCAAGACCGACCACCAAGCAACAGCATTCATAACAGAACTTAAGCTGAACAACAAGGTAAGACCAAACAAACGTAAATTAAATGACAAATCCAATTACTCCGATTACAAACTCAAACAAAAACTATCAGCTATAAATTGGAGAAGTTTCTATAGCAAGAATAATCCCGAAGTAATGTTTGACATCTTCATATATAACATTGCTGACACCATTAAAGAATGTGCCCCGCAGAAGACTATTTTCATTTGCAACGACAAACCAAAGATAAACTACGAAGATGATAAGTTTATATCCCAACTGTTTAACTCGAAAAAAAGCGAACGCGAAAAATGGAGAATAATAAACGATACAAGAAACTCAAAAAAATCTTCCAACCTCATTCCATTACTCAGAAACTCTTTCGGCAATTTCATAACCAATAATTTACAGATGGCGAACCTGCTAAATTACAAGTTCTTAACTCTTAGATGCTTTTATGAGAAGAATTCAAAAATCAGGCAAAGTCTACCGACTTCTACATGCAACATCCAAAATAAAAATAAGTTTTTGTTCCAATTCATCACATCAGCTGAATGTAAAAAAGAAATACATAGTTTAAATTGTCGAAAGGCACCAGTTCCATAATTTTAGTGTTAATTCACGGCTCCTGAATTCATCGCGTGTGTTCATCTTCGGCCTCTCCCTCCAAATATGCAAAGCCTCTAGTGTCAGTTGCTTATGATTTTTGGCTGTTTGGTCTATAATCTCTGACTTCAGCTCAGAAGTACCGCCTACCTCCTTATTTCAATCTAACAAGTTTTGTCCTTCTGGGCAGTCCCCTTTGCCGTGTTCATCGACCCTCGTGGCTAAATAACGGACTGTCTGACCGACATAGGTGGAGTTACAGCCACTACATGTAAGCTTGTACACCAGTTTGGATCTCAGTTCACGAGAAAAGGAAGTTTTGAGGGATGGCAAGCATGTTTTCAATTATCTTGTTATAATAATTATTTGTGCCCCGGATATTAGCCGAAACTTTGCAGCTAACAGTTGAGATGGATTGCCTCGATTTTGCTTTGTAAGAAGGGGTGGTGAGTCTTTCAACCATTTATCCTTTCTCAGTTCTGATGCCTTCACCTCTAAACTTTTCTTTCCCTCAATGATCTTGTTAAGAGTTTCAAACACTATCCTGAAATTTATAGGTGAAGGCAGCAGAACTGAGAATTGATAAATGGTTGAGAGACTCATCACCCCTTCTGACAATGCAATATTGAGGCAATCATTCTCAACTGTTAGCTGCAAAGGTTCGGCTAATATCACAAATAATTTTTACCACAAATAATTTTTACCACAAGAAAACTGAAAACATGCTTGCCATCCCTCAAAACTTCCTTTGCTCGTGAACTGAGATCCAAATTGGTGTAAAAGCTTACATGTAGTGGATGTAACTCCACCTATGTCGGTCAGACAGTCCGACATTTAGCCACAAGGGTCGATGAACACCGCAAAGGGGACTCCCCAGTAGGACAACACTTGTTAGAATGTAATAAGGATGTAGGCGGTACTGCTGAGCTGAAGTCAGAGATTATAGACCAAACAGCCAACACTCATAAACTTTTGACACTAGAGGTTTTGCATATTTGGCCGAAGATCAACACAGATTTGCATAAGGGAGAGGCCGAAGATCAACACAGGCGATGAATTCAGGAGCCGGGAATTAACACAAAAAGTATAGTCTATGTATAACATGGCTAAAAAATAAAAAAAACTGACATGTCAGAATCAAAAATGTTCCAAAATCAAAAATTTATAACCATGAAAGAACAAAAAACTACAACAATCTCAGACATTTACAGGAAAATGTTATTCATGATTACGTAAGTATATTATGTAATTACAGTTGTTCAAATTTGATTGGTTAAAAAGTTTTTGAGCCTTTTTAGACTTGTTTCTCATTTTTCAGATCTTTGATCGTTATGTAAATTTTGTAAAAATTTTTAATCCTGATGCAGCACAAAATGTGCGAAAACGTTTGAATTAACGTTTTAATCTTTGTGCCAGTCGGTCATATCTGGAAGTTTGACCTTGAGGAATACGAAATACGTAGTTTTGGGTTGAAGTTTAATTTTTCAAAAATTCGAATTGAGCCTGTCATGCTCAACTTTCTCGCGACAACTGAAAACATCAGAAATAAAATCAGAACGACCGAATTGCAATTGTGAAAAATTGGCAGAAAAAAAACAGCGGGAAATTGCTATTCGCAATTTCCGAGATTCTAGTAAAAAAAACACGAGAGTAGAGCTGTCCTATCTTGATGTAGGAGACAGAGTAATCAAGAGAGCAGATCGAAATCCAACTGAACCAGAGTGAACCTTCAGTGGAAAGGTGGACAACTGAAGTCTCCCAATGGTTCAGACCCCAAAACTATATTCTCAAGTTAAAACTCATTTCCTTTGATTGGAATTCATTGATAGCAAAATTCTCAAGTTATATTCAATCGTATTTTTGCTAGAGTTACTAATTAACTTAACTACTGTAATTCTCAAGGGTGCTGCTATGTGAGTACCCAATTTAATTTTCCCGAGTGTATTTTGTGATAGTTCTGTTGAGATAGGGCTACGGAGTCGAACCCACTTGACGCAGCTCCGGGCTACATGCCCATTCTAGAGTACTGGTGGTACGGTTCAGCGGGAACGTGTAAACCTTCCGGTTGTACCGTGATACTTTTTAAAGAAAACTCGAGAAAATTTCCTGGTACGCTCTCCGAAGGAGGCTTAGCTAACCGAGTAAGGGGGGTTAACTAGGGGGACGAAAAAACGAGCAAAAGACAAAAAGCGAAACAAAAACAAGAAAAAAGAACAGAAAAAGGAACAAAAACCATAAAACAAAAAATGACAGTGACTTTGACACCAAATTAGTTGGATCAAACCTTTATATTAATTAAATAGTATACCCATACTGTTTTTTAAAAGACCGATCGTTTCGATCATTTTAGCAATCTGAAAAGGTGCCCGAGTGTGGGGCGTTGTAAAGGGTTTTCAGATAGCTTGCAACTTAGCTGGACCATTAGGAGACTTGACTGGAACAGGTGACCATTCGAGTGGGAAATTGGTTCAGAGGGATTTAGCTGGACCATTAGGAGACTTGACTGGAACAGGTGACCAGCCAAGTGCGAAAGTGGTGCTGGTGATCAGCCGCAGGACGAGTCAAGGAAACAACCAGCACGGGATCGCTACAACAAGAAGAGGACGCACAGGGGTGTTCTCAAGTTGGGCAAACGGGTATCGTTAAAATCCACATTACATTATAGGAAATAAGTGTAAAATTGGATAAGCGGAGCCCCCTTGTTTTGAGGAAGTTTTTACACAAGCAGGCCTGGAAACAGGTCTACGGTTTTCTCTCGAGAGGTTTAGCATCCGGCGCTTAAGGGATTTTTTGGCTTAAGAGGGGGGCTAAAGAGGGGGGAGGTTAGAAGGGGGGCTGGTTAGGTTAGAGGTTGGTGGTTGTGAAGTGTAAAAAGGGGGGACACATTAGAGTAACTAATTGATCGGCATCGTCGATTTAGTTACATTAAATACTTACACGCGTCGGTTATAAGAAGCGGATATCCAGATTTGACATCAAATTAAGGTAAGTACCCTGGTCTGATCGGTAGGGGGGAACGGACATAGACAGTTTTTGTGATACCCCATAAGATCGCTAGCAGGGGGGAGGAAAACGAGTGGCAATCAGGTACCAGACGTTTTTTTTTCGGACAAAGGTTGACATCTGTCAGCTTTGAGTTTTAGGTGGGTTCATCTCTCTGTTTTTATAATTTTTCCTGTTTAAATTTTTACGTTTTGGTGAGAATTTTTCATTGGTATTTTAACGAACAGGTGATCACAAAAAACCTGCGAAGAAGTTGGGTTTCAAATTGCCTGAAACAACGAAAGGGAGATAAATACAGGGGGGTCAGTATTTGAAGCTTTTGGCCATTAAGATAGGGTTTTTGGGAAAGTTTTTACTAGAGCTCAAGTGGTGGTACACGGTACAGTGGTTCAAGAGTCCCCACAACGAAGAGGAAGAAATCCTACTATCCAGACACTTGGTGACAAGTCTTTGGACAGTACCGAAGAAGTCTTGGGACAGTGCAGTCTGGGGACGGTTTTGGGGCAGTGCAGTCTTGGGACAGTCTTGGGACAGTGCAGTATTGGGACAGTCTTGGGACGGTGCAGTCTTGGGACAGTCTTGGGCCAGAGCAGTCTTGGTACGGTCTTGGGACAGTACAGTCTTGGGACGGCACGGTCTTGGGACAGTGCAGTCTTGGGACAGTGCAGTCTTGGGACGGTGCAGTCTTGGGACAGTGGTCTTGGGACAGTAGTCTTGGGACAGTGGTCTTGGGACAATGGTCTTGGGACAGTGGTCTTGGGACAGTGGTCTTGGGACAGTGGTCTTGAGACAGTGGTCTTGGGACAGTGGTCTTGGGACAGTAGTCTTGGGGCAGTGCAGTCTTGGGACAGTCTTGGGACAGTGCAGTATTGGGACAGTCTTGGGACGGTGCAGTCTTGGGACAGTCTTGGGCCAGAGCAGTCTTGGTATGGTCTTGGGACAGTACAGTCTTGAGACGGAACGGTCTTGGGACAGTGCAGTCTTGAGACAGTGCAGTCTTGGGACGGTGCGGTCTTGGGACAGTGGTCTTGGGACAGTAGTCTTGGGACAGTAGTCTTGGGACAGTGGTCTTGGGACAGTGGTCTTGGGACAGTGGTCTTGGGACAGTGGTCTTGGGACAGTGATCTTGGGACAGTAGTCTTGGGACAGTAGTCTTGGGACAGTAGTCTTGGGACAGTAGTCTTGGGACAGTGGTCTTGGGACAGTAGTCTTGGGACAGTAGTCTTGGGACAGTAGTCTTGGGACACTAGTCTTGGGACAGTAGTCTTGGGGCAAGGGTCTTGGGACAGTGGTCTTGGGACACTAACAAGAAGTACTGGGACAGCACCGAGTAGTCTTGGGACAGTAGAGAGAAAGCTTGGGACAGTACATAGAAGAGTAGGGACAGTAACGGGAAGTCTTGGAACAGTATAAAAAAGTGGGTTGACGGTACTAAAGAGTACTAAGACAGGTTGAAATAACTTATCGCTAAATTAAAAGCAATAGGACTAGTCGGAACGTTAAATCGCGATAGATCCGGTACTGTGGGAATCACGAATAAATAAATTTTTCATAAAACTTAAAAGGGAATAGGAAACGTTGTTTTTATTATATTGTAAATTTTTTAAACTAATTTTATCATAAGAGATTTTATCCTTGGAGTAGGATTTTGTAAACAACGATATTTTAAATAGAAATAATTGTGGAAATCATGAGACGGAGCAGGGTACCGATAACTGAAAAAAGAGCTACAGAGTCAAAGACAAAATGTAATTCGTCGCAACGAAAAATGACATCGGTTGGCCCAAGAAAAACCAAATAGAACTTTTCAGTTAGCATGGTCAACACGAGAAGTACTAAAGAAAACAAGACGAAAGAGGGCGCGGAAGGGAAACAAGCGGAACCCGCCGACGAGATTGACCTAGAAACACCAGACCAGAGTGGATGATGTAGGGAAGAAGAGGACGGAGTCGACACCAATGCCGAATGCAGAGGAACCAAATCAAAAGTCGATGGAGTTCTCGCCGATAGACACTGTGTAGGACACAACAGGCAACACGCCAGAAACGGTGAAGACGAGTCTCAAGTAAAAAGAACGTCATTTACTGAAAGGTTGGCAATGATGGTCGGGATGAAATCAAGAACCATAGTAACAGAGGAACCGAAAGCCGAAAAAGGCAAAACAATTGGAACAGTTTCCACGAAAACGACAGAGGCTAACCAAGATGAAGACCAGGTTAAACAGGGAGCAGCAGCCAACAACAGGGCAACAGCTGACTATGAAACAACCAATTCTCTTGAGCTGTGCGATCTGATGGCGAAGCTAGATCAGATCGACAAGAGACTAAAGCGCAGCGAGGAGGATAGAGAGGTGATAAAGAAAGAATTAAGATACAACAAACACGAGTACCTGGACAACTATTTCAATCTGGCGAGGGCGACAGAGGTAAAGCTTCAGCAGATGTCAGACAAAGTAGATGCCACTGATGCAGAGCGAGACAAGAACATCAAAAAAGACATGCAAGAGATGAAGCAACGGTATGACTCAGTGAACAGCCAGTTGGGGAGTCTGGAAACAAGAATGGATACAATGAGAAGGGACCAGGCTGAGAGTTCATGTGCAATACAGGCAAAACTAGACGCCATCTTGAGAAACTCTACGTCACAGGACAGGCCCGCAGCGGATCGAACGCAAGGCAACAGAGTTGACTTCGTGGAACCACAACGGAACAAACGGCAATCAACACCGTTACCATTACCCCGGGATGCGGTGAGCAAAGCACCGGGGGGGGGGTAAAGCAATTATGAAAAGTGGAACAGCAAATACGACGAGTGGTCCAGGAGATTCCACGACTCACAATAACGTGGGACCGGATGCTATGACGTGGGCACCTGGGATGCTATGAAGCACCTGGGAGAGGATGAACAGGACACTAGAAGCCTTCACTACGAGACAGAGGAGGTAGCAAATCCAGGAAAAATTTTCAAAAAACCGAAAGAATTCAAGGATGATTCAGACGGATGCATTGATACTTGGGTAGAAGTCATGAGATTACACTTGGAACAAGACAACTTGAACGATGAGAGACAAGCATGCACAGCGATACTCAGCAACTTAGAAGGCACGGCGTTGAAATGCGTAGTTGCGAAGAAGGAAGATGAACGCGACACTGCGGATAAAATCTTCGAGATATTGTTGAATCGATTCGGGTCAGGCATGAAGGGTCATCAAGCGATGATTCGATTTGAAAAGTGAAGGCAAAGGGACGATGAATCGATTGATCGGATCCTAGATGATCTCGAGAGCTTGAGACGAAGAAATGATCCTGAAGAGTCAACGAACAGAAAAAACTTTAGCATCGCCTCAAAGTTCATTGATGGGGTAAAAAGTGATGACTTGAGAATACTGTTAGCAACCTACTACACATTGTCGAAAGACAATGCGCCGACTCCAGAAGAGATGAGACAGAAGTCATAGAGAGTACATGTCAATGAAGCTCAAGAAATACACATATTCGGATAACAGGAACATGCAAGGGGGGAGCCAACCACAAAGGTCGTCATGGTACAAGCCTAGAGATGACATGGACAAACGTAGATCATGCGCGAACTGCGGGTCAGCTGATCATCACTCGGCGGATTGCACAACATACAAGCAGGGCATGAAGAGTCTGGGATATGCACCAGATGAGGAAGATATGAGCCAGATGGAGGAACACGAGTACTATAGTGGCTTAATCCTCAAAATAGGTGCAAGATGCTTCTTCTGCAATCAGGAGGGGCACTTCAGGATAGACTGTCCTTTTTTTGTGAGGCAGTCAAGAACCAGAGTCACCCCAAGCATAAATTGGCATTAGCGGGAGTGCAGAATCAGAGAAATAGACAAGCTGAGTTTGAAACAAAAAACTTGGAAGCACCGAGACAGTGAAGGCTGTAACGCAAGTTAAAAGTGCGATAGAGGCCACGGTCAGGAATGCCCCAGAGATAAATTATCAGAAAGCGGCGTCAGAGGCGATTAACAAGGTGAAACAGGACTTAGCGACAAAGGAAATAGAGCAAAGGTTGAAGCAAGAGATCGACAGACAGAGATTGAATGAGACGTTAAGTTGCTCGGTGCCAGTGTCAGAAGCTGTAGCAGGGTCGACAAAGAGTGGAAATTGCAACACTCTGAAAAAGGTGACGGGAAAGCCATTTGGCATAACGAAAATCGGAGCCAGGATAATGTCAATAATCACTGTAGGTGGCCATGAGGTGACAAGGAACTTAAGCGAACCCAGCGACCGGACAATAATGCACATCGACGTATACGCAGATTACTTGAGTGCGATAAGCCCACAGACGACTTCTAGAGCCTTGAGGGCGCTACTCACGAGAGGTGTCAGCAAGTCGGTCCGTGTGGACAACAGATATACAGAAGCGTATGGTCCGCATGAGGTGATTTTGAATATAGATGGGATAAACATCTACACGAAAACAATGATAACATGTGATGAAGATCTAGTGGGGCAGATCTACGTGGGCAAAGAAGAACTAAAGGTGAGATCGATTGGACACTGTGCCATGCTGGAGGAAGATAAAAAGCACATCGGGACAGAGGCAGACGTATCAGCACATGTGCTTGACATAAGTGGTAAGAAGACTCAGTTGCGTGGGTTACTCGATACTGGAGCGGTCGTGAGTGTAATACCAATCGAAACTTGGGAACGAATGGGCTTCAACAAAGATGACTTGATAGACTCGAGAATACGGTTGTCAGCTGCTAACAAAGGGGCGCTGCGGGTGCTAGGCAGAACACAAATAATAAGTCCTAAATCTAGGGGAACGCAATCTGTGGATGAGCTTTCTTGTAGTAGAAAACCAAGATGAGTCTGACCAGTTCATTTTAGGCAGAGACTTCATCAGGAGCTTCGACGTAACAATTGATTTAAACAATGCGATGTTCAGAATACGGAACCCGGATAGGAGGTACGCAATTAAACCGGTAAATTTAATAATAGCGAATGAAAATAAAGCACCCGTGTTGTTGAGTAGGAGGGTGAGGCTGAAGGCGAACGAAGCGGCAATTGTAAGCTTGCGAATGAAAAATTACAATGAACTAAGTGACAACAAGCAAGTATGCATAGTCCCAAACCCTAATAGTCAAAGTGCTGCTGTTTTAGGAAGATCCTTCTCGATAACCAAGAGCGGTCTCTGTGTCAGTGTCTTGTTGAATACTCTTGATATACCCATCACGATACAGAGGGGGAGGAAGCTGGGATATGCTTTACCCGTTAAAACTCGATTTGAAATGACTGAAAATTCAAAACAACATGAAGTTGTTGATTGTCCCAACCATAGGGACAAAATTTGTATCTTGAGACGATTGAAAAAAGTAAAAGGTTCATCAGGTCTTGTGAAATCACTTAAGTCAGAGACAGACGATGGGCTATTGAGCTGTTCGAATTTTCCGGAACAGCCCACACTAGATGAAATGCAGAGTGATAAACCGGTATATTCTGGAGGTCGAACATTTAATGGGCAAGACAACGGACGAACAGCTCGAAGCCATCAAGGACGCACTAGAGCGCAACGAGGAAGTTTTTCGAGACATAAGGCAGACATCGGGTGTTGTAATTTTGTTGAGCATGAAATAGAACTTGAAGAGAATGCGGTACCACACAGGGAGGGGGCGAGGCGAATTACCCCACACAAATCAGAGGCATGTAGGAAAGAAATAGAGACATTACTAGAGTATGACATGATAAAACCATCCAAGTCACCATGGGCGTGTGGAGTAGTGATGGCCAAAAAGAAAGGCGACCAATTGAGGTTTTGCTGTGACTTTCGGTATCTGAACTCCGTCACGGTGAAGGATGCCTATCCCATACCTAGGATTGACGAGAGCCTCTCGAAGTTAGGTGACGCAAAATTTTTTACGACTCTTGATTTAGGTTCGGCCTTCTAGCAGGTCCCACTGAGGAAGCAAGACAGGGACACAACAGGGTTCGCTTGCGATTTAGGGCTGTTTCAATGGAAACGGATGCCGTTTGGTCTTTGCAATGCCACAGCTACATTTCAACGGTTGATGGCACATGCGCTGATAGGTGTGACGAAGAAGTACGGCAATCTGGTAATGTGCTATGTGGATGAAGTGGTAATAGCGACGCCCACACTAGAAGACCACATCGAGCGACTGGACGAGGTGTTTGCATGTATGAAGAGGTCGGGGCTAAATGTAAACCATCAAAAAGCGAAATACTCAAGGATTCGATAAAATACTTGGGCAGGATGGTGGACAGGCACGGCATCAGACCGAATCCAGATGCAGTAGAAGCAGTTCTAACTTGGAAATCGCCAAAAACGGAACTCCAGTTGATGAGCTTCCTGGGTTTTGCGAACTACTACAGGGAATTCATCAAGGGCTATGCGGACAAGGTATACCCGATGCAACAATTAATGAGACACAAAGGCAAAAAGTTCACATGAAACAACGCAGCAGAAGAATCATTCCAGAGAATAAAGAAAGAGTTGTGCGAGGCACCGGTGTTACGGATGCCAACGGAAAAAGTGATGTACGTGTTGAATACGGATGCGTCGGTAGTCGCGATTTCTGGAATTCTCCATCAAGAACAAGAATGGAACGGGAAGACAGTCTTAAGACCAATAGCATACGGGAGCAAAGTCTTGAGTGATACGGAAATTAAGTACCGGGCGCCAAAATCAGAGATGTTCGCGGTGGTTAATTTTGTCAAGAAATATAGAGCATACTTAGGCAGTGAGCCATTTAAGCAGCGGGTCGACAACAGGGCACTCAGCTGGCTGAAGACGTACTCGATGGACCAGAGCTACATTGGGAGATGGATAGTTCGTCTGGATGGGTACAACATGATAATTGAGCATAGAACAAAGGACAAACATCAGAATGCCAATAGCTTGAGTAAGAAGACGGAGTTCTACGAAAGACAGGAACGGAGATAGGCCCGAAATCAAAGATGGCTTCTCCTTCATGGACAAAGAAACGTATGATAGTCTTCCACTCACGAGATGGCTAGACAAGTCAGGCTAACCCATAGAAGATCACTCCGAATTACCAGAAGAGCCTCCAGAGAAAACAATCTTGAAGAAGACCCGAGGAATGCCGATAGAGATTATGCTCGAGTCAAAAATTGTGAGAGAGACGCTCAAGGCAAAAAGCTATGATCTCAACCAGGTGGAAACGGGAGATACTCAGATAGATGAAGACTTGTGGAGATTACTTGAGAAACTGGCAGATGATAAACCCGTGAACGAAAGAACGGGTAGGGAGGAACCAGAAGTCACGATACTGCGATGGAATGAAACAGTTGGCAACGCAGACTCTTTAAGAGGAAGCAATAATGATGGCAAAGAAGTCGTGCGGTCACCGGTTGATAAAATCCCTGATAACCTACTTGAGCGGACTCGGGTTAGGAAAAAGAAAGTGGCGTTTAAGGAAGAAGCTGAAAACCTGGGACTAGGTCAAGAATCCGGGGAGTGGTCCACGTTCACAGAGAAAGAAGATAATGGAGAAGAAGAATTGTCCAGGGAGTGTGAGGAATGGGATGAAGATTCGGAAACGAGCAGCGATGATCAGGATAGTCTATGCATGATACTGGCAGAGGAGAAGATGAGACACCGCGACAGGGAGCTACAAACAGATCCCTCCTCAGGAACGTACAACTCGGATGAACAAGAAGTACAATGAGGTGAAGAACTTGAGAAAATTGCGGTATCGAGGAAACCATTCAGGGAACAATCGTGCAACTCAAATGTCAGAACGAATCTGGTGCCAGAAGATGATACGAAGATTGTGAAGAGGATAATATGCGTAAGGCTGAAGGATGACATCCACAACTCTGGGGAAATTAATGTACAGATCATGGCACTAAAGGAACATGTCAAAGCGAGAAATAGGCTGTCGGACCTGATAAGGGCCCAAAAGAATGACAAGATGACAAGTAACCTCTCCAAATGGATCCGGACGGGGTTCAAGGAGAAAGGGGACCTGGAGGAAGACAGCTACAAGATCTTGAGCCAGTTCTACAAAGAAAGAAAAGATTTACTATATCACACAGCTGATGGGGTGGTAGCGTGCAAGAGAAAAGATGAGGAGAAGATATTACACAAGCACAACCTCATCATATTACCACAATTGTATCAGACGGAAGTGTTATTCAGATTGCACGATCAGATGGGACACCAGGGGATAGACAAAGTGCAACAGAGAATACTTCACAGGTTTGATTGGCCAGGATTAAGGAAAGCTTGCGAGAGATGGGTGAATGCATGCCTGGCATGCCTGCAAGTAAAAGACCCAAGGAAAATGAAGTTCCCACTCAAGTTCGTTGAAAGCTCGGAATTTAACGAGGTGGTGCAGATAGACCATCAAAAACTCTGCATGACAGAGTCGGGATATAACCAGATACTGGTTATAATAGATCACTTCACAAAGTTGGCAGAAGCGGTCCCGTGTCAGACAGCCTCAGCAGAGGAGACTTGTGACCACCTGATAACGCATTGGATATCACGATATGGTTGTTCAATGACTTTTCAGTCAGACAACGGCAAAGCCTTTGTGGCGGACTTGACAAAAGAATTGATGAAGATGTCACACATTGCTCAAGCACACTCAACAACCTACCATCCTCAGACCAACGGGCTGGTAGAGAGACAGAATAGAACGTTGGTGAACATGCTGAGGGTATACTGCTCAAGATACATGACGGACTGGGATAAATATCTGCCACAAGTCGTAGGGGCGTACAACAGTACGCAACACTCAACAACGGGTATCAGTCCTTTCATGATGTTGACGGGCAGGGAGAGAGCAATGCCCCTGACATTCTTTTACCCGGAATTCGAAGGGAAGAGGATGTCGCCTCAAGATTAAGTGAAAGAAGCGATCAGGAGACAGCAGGAACTAAACGAGCTCTGCAGGAGGAACACTGCGCAAGCACAAATGAGACAGCGCAAGAAATATGATGAAAAGATACTACAGGCGAAGCCATATGAAGTGGGCCAGTACGTGTGGGTCTTCCAGAATGTCATACCGCCCAAAGGGACAAAGAAACTACTTCAGAAATGGAGAGGACCATTCATGATAACGGAAGTAGACCAACAAGGACGGTTCTACCGCTTGAGTACGGGGCGAGCAGCACTTTATGAAAATCTGAAGCCTCACGTCCTATATCCAGAGGACTGGTTTATACCACAGGACATGGAGGGACTTGATTACCTACTGGTGATGCCAGCGTGTGAAGTGAACGAAAAAGGCACCAGAGAGAAAAATGATGGCAACGAGAACTTGAGTTTGGATGACAATGAAAAGATAGAAGCGGACTCTGAGGCGGAACCCTTTGTGGAAGAAGACTGGAACGATCCGGAGCAGGGAGAGGTGCCAAAGTGGACAGAACCAGACTTACCGATACCAGCGGGGACTAGGAGTGGCAATCGCAAACGGACAGGCATGAGGTACAACAGGTACGGAGATGATTTCTTGATTGATAAGATACAGCCCGATGAACTAAGCGAAGAGCTACTAAGTGTGGGCGAACTAGCAGCCGACGATGAATGGCAAATTATCAATGATAATGAACACTACCCGCAGGAAGACTACTCGACACCAGAACAAGAGACAGATTTGGAACAGAGCGAGATAGAGATGAGATAGAATACGAACTTGAGGATATTAGAATGGATGCGCGATGTCAAGAATGGAAGCGGCGAAGGACAAAGCATCCAACAAGTCGACGTGTCAGCGGGAAAGCACATGAAAACGGAGGATCCCCTCTTCGACTGGACAGCAACAGACAGGCCGCTCGAGATTCCACCAGATAATTTGGACCCAGCACCATCGACGGGGACGTCGATAAATATTTTTGTCCGGGGAGTGGGGGTAGGACTTACCCACACCGAAAATTTGATGATAAAGAAACTCAGGGAAGTGAGAAAAACGAGCGAACTGGAACTGGATGGGGAGGAGGCTGAGCCTACCATAGGTCGGAATTTCAAAACGAAGTTTGAAATACCCAACGAATACTTGGAGAACATCCTGATAACGGATAGCGACTTCATTCTGTCGGACAGGACTAGCACAATCTGTATCACGGCGGACATGAGTTTCAAATCAAGACTGGAGGCCGACTTCAAGAGAGAATACCAGAACGTGGAGTTTCTGTTCAGACAGAGACCGGGGCCGGGAGGAATGGCTGCGCTTCCACCATCAGTAGCACAAGTCCCAGGCAAATATCTGTGCTTCTTAGTGACGAGGGTCAGTGAGAGGAACACGATCAATCCTGAACACGTGGTGTTGGCACTAACGAGACTGCGAGATTTCATGATCGAAAGAAGAATAACGGAAGTCTCAATGCCGGTCTATGACCCGAACAGGGGCAAGTTGAGCCCAAGGGAACTATATGCTATTCTACACGTGGTCTTCGCAGAAACGGAGATAATGGTACATCTGCACAAGAAATACTACTTGAGTATCGCCTGAGTCGGGTACATGGGGGTCTCGAGTTGGGCATGAAGGGATCTCAAGTTAGGTATTGGGGCACGAAACAGGTAAAAGGATCTTAAATGTGATTGGCATGACAATTAAACTTAAAATGACTGACGGTGCTAAAACGTAAAATGAATCTGCATGCTCTTAGAAAACTTCCAATTGAATTATTTTAGTTGAACGAAAGGATAAGGTTTTAACTATAATAATGGGGGGGGGGCTTAGGTTAGGAACATAGCATCTTAGTCTAAAGATCAAGTTTTATTTTCAGATTGATTTGGTAAAGTCAAGTTGACTAACCAACTATACTCAACTGAAAGAAAAAAGAAGGTCTTGAACAAACCCACAGTCAGCAACATTTGCAAAGGTTATTTCTCAAATACTCAAGTTGGTACGGTAATACTCAAGTTGGTACGGTAAGCCTCAAGTTGGTACGTGCGCAAGATCATCTAGAGATTATAAAAATGGCAGATCGATTTTGGAAGTCCATGCCCGCGGATCTGAAGAGGCCCACGCTTGATGAATTATACAGACGCTTGAGGGACCTGGTTTGTACCCAAGTGGATGAAAGAATGGCAGTGATGCTGAACGCCATCCTTCAACTGGAAGAGCAGGGTGAATGCAGGGAGTCTGTAACAGAAGCGGTTTTAATGGTCGACTACACCACTGATGGCATATCCAACCAAGAGCAGACCAGATGGCTGTCCTGGAATGTGGATGGAGGGGTGAGAGGATTCGACTTGGCAAGGAATCCTGGCTTGAGTAACGACACCGAGTACGGCGCAGGGGAGTTCCCACTACCTACCAGACCATCGGCAAGGTCAGCGTTCCAGACCACGAGTAAGCCACCCTCTATGACGCGAGCGCAGCAAACGGAAGAGGCGTATCCTGACCTCAGTAGTCTGAAAAGAGAACTTGAGAGGACACAAAGGGACCAGAACAAGGCGAATCTTGACCGGGATCAGGCGAAGCTCGAGAGGAATCAAGCAAATTGAAAGCGACCAAGCGCGGCGGGAACTCGATATTCTGAAGGCCGAGCACCAGCAAGAACAAAGGGTGCGAGAGAATGCGGCGAATTGCGAACAGCTAAAGTCGGAACTTGAGAAAATCCAGCGCCGACAACGAGAGCTCGACATGCAAAAGGGAGCCAGGGCCAAGGAGCGAACGGCCGCCGGTTCGAGGCCAGAGACACGTATGGAGGTGGATGAGGCTCCCAGATCGAAGGGACGGTTTAACCTAGACCGCGCGGCTAGAGAACACATGAACGAAGGGTTGGAGGTATGGATACCGACTGAGTCAACGTCCTCCATGCGTGGTTTAGAGACACAACTGATACGCCCATTGATGGACGTAGCACTGCCGGGGTATACTCCGAGTTCAACCCCGAGCGGCAGTCAGGTGAGCGGGAGCTCTTCGCGTCTGAAAGAATTGAATGAGAGGCTACAGCTGAGAAATCGTGAGAGTCCAGCCAGAGTGGAGTTACCCCCGACTTGGAGGGAGCAACCGGTCAGGAGTGTGGTAATCGCAAGTTACAAGAAGAACACGGAGGGCAGATACCACAGGCACAACCGCATGGATTGGAACACAGCACAAAGAGCCAGGAGGGATTGCTTCCATGACGCGACTTGGGTGGAATACTATACGCAGCCACGTGTGCCGGATGGTACGGTCCACCTAATCATAGGGGACAGCCTGCTGCGGGTGCTGACCCGGATTCAGTCGCATTAGCAGACTGGGATCTTGAGTTTCTCTGGAGCTGCAATGCCACAGATATTGGCATCACTCGAGATGCTAGGGATGGCAAGAATATACACGGTAACTCTAACGATCGGGACTATTGACGTGTCCAGAGGGGAGTGAAGGAAAGTCATGAGGCTACATGACAAAATGAGATGTATCCTTGAGGAGTTACGGATTCAAATGGATCCTGCCATACTCACAGTTTGTACCATCTCTTACAATATGAAGGCTGACCAACACGCGATGGAGATGAATACAAAAGTACGAAACCTGAACGAAGTAGTCAGGCAAATACATCAGAGGAGTGTCCTTCCCATTGGATTGCTGGATGTAGCCGAGCAAATGGAGCGAGCCTTCCCCGACGATGCATCCTCAGATGGAATCCATTTTGACAGGCCTAGGGGAGTGGAATGGTTGAACGACATTTTCCAAAGGCACATAAATGCATTAGAGGCAGACCTGCTTGAGACGGCCCAATTCACATTCGGTCCACCTCCAAATCCCCCTTTCCTTGCCTCAAGAACCCTATCCAGTCGCCTGGGGGCAGGGGTCGATTCTAGAGACAGCTCGAGAAGTAGCCGGACTAAATTACCGGGTTCCGCACCGATGGAGGCCGAGGAAGCAACGTCACCAACGCCCCAGAGTTCGGTAGTGTCCTCGGTGGTAGTGGTAGAGAGCAAGAGGGTGGAGAGACCGGCGGAGACAAGCCCGACGAGATATCTGGAGAAGGTAAAGGAGCTGGACCTGGAGGATCTGGAGTGCAGGCAAGAGTTGGCGGAAGCTCTGGGCCTCGAGCGCGTGTCACACGAGGACTTAAGTAGACACCAATGCGTGGACTGGTTAAAAGCCCACGAGACGCATTTCTCGAGGGCAAGAATGATGGAGACGGCTGATCTGACTTGGATTCCCATAAGATTGGTCATGGGACCGATCAACTACAGACCTCTCAAGTTGCTGGGGAGTCCGGGGCTCATAGTGGAGGCCCTTTAAGCACCGAACTAGTATAGCCAGAATCAGGCTGGCGACTCCCGCGCAGTTGAGGGTAGTGGACAAACTACTGGAACCAAGAGAAATTGAACTGCCAGATGCCGCTTATGAGGGACGAGATTGGCGGACGACCCGAGATATGGGAAACCCTGCGCGAATGCCCAATTGGCCAAGACTTTAGCAGTTTATGACAGAGCAGATCCAGCTGCCGCAAGGGTGATCATCGTGGCGGGATCGGACTTCGAGGGAACGTCTCCCAAGTTGTTCTGGCCGGAGACCTTGATATACTCGCTGCCAAGGGCTGAATTGAACCAGATGTTAACCCTGGTGGTTGCGATAAAATCAGAAATGCCTTGCGAGCCAGAGCTACTACTGTTTGCAGGAATGAATGGCCACTGCTTGCGACTGGGTTTCTTGAGCAACTCAAGGGCGATGAGCCTGCGCCAAGGAAAATTTAGGAAGCTATCCAGACGTTGTTTGCGGCGATGAATGAGGTGCAGTAAAACGTCACTTCCCGATTTGGATCCAAGACAAGAGTGGTATTCACGACGTCCCCCGGGTACGCGAGCATGCCTCCTGCTCTGCATTTTGTATATGCGGTTTTGATCTTAATAGCCTTAAATGGAATGCATGGCGGATCCTGATGGCAGCTCCCAATCGAGAGTTGGAACCGACGAACTTGAGGCTTCGCAAGTCAGAACTGGCGGCGGCGTATGTGGATGTGTCCCACGCCTTGAGGGGCTTCTATGAATTAGCAGATATCCTCATTGTTTTGGATGAAGTCCTCTTGCTAGAAATATCGAATTTCGCCAGACAACTCAAGTTCAGTCCGGCTATAGGGGATGACCACCCAATAATAAGTCACTTGACGGCCAGCTTGTGGTTCCGAAGTATGGATTTGACCATCACGAGCTCCACCAGCAAGTCAAGGGGACCAAGTAACGAGAGAAAAAATTTGGCTGCGACCGAGGTCACCATCGGGGGATTCTGGAGGGAGCACGCGAAAGGCGAGCTGAGGACAAGAAATGATCACGAGATTCTCAAGTTCTTGAGTCCTTGTTGGGAGAAGGAATTCATGGCTGGAGTGTTTAGTGCTAAAGAGACCATTTTCGGGGCCTTTGTACAAGAAATACTGAGCATATCCATAAGCCTTTTGTTGGCCCTGTACCTAGTTTACCCGAGGTACCTATTCAACATGGGTCCAGCGTATATGTTCAGACGGATTGATGGATATCTGGCACTGGTGCTCCTGACCCATGGTGAGCTGGTGCCATTTCATCGGCTGACGAAATATGGGGAGCCCCTTGTCGATGGGGAAGATCCACTCGAGCATAGACACCTACTTGTATAACTGTGCTGCGGGACTGAAGACGCTGCTGGTGGAATATCTCCTGATGCAGAATCGACATATGACTGGCGAGGAGAAGAACCCGAAAACGAAAGATGAATGGAGACAGATGAATGGTGGCATACCTCTGTTGTTAGACCTGAGCCTGGCGATGAGATCGGACCCAATGGGAATAATCCAGGGGCTGGAGGAGGTCGTAACTTACATTTACGGACCAGCAGTAACATACGCGTTTCCGGATCCTCTAGTGGCGGCTTACCGCAACTCTGTGGCACACTTGAGCCTGATAAGTGTGTTGGATGGGACGGCAATCAACTGGTGTCAGCAAGAGGTGCTGAGAGCGCAAATGAGTAACACGGTACTCTTTGGAAAAGTGAAAGATCCCGAGTTGGTGGTATATAACTTCCGGGGGCAACTGCAGTGCAGGATGGGGGGAAAACGTGAAGGCCCCATCGAGACTTATCCCAAGTTCTGGAACTTGAATCACCTGACGGCGAGTGGACAAGAGATCTTGAGAATTCCCGCATGGAAGAAAAGCTTCGAGTTGGTGAAAAGGGAGCTAGAAGCGATACTAGAGAAGGAAATCTTGCCAGCAACCATTCCCGAGTTCCCAACGGTCAGGAGAATGAGCCTGGGAATAAATAGTTCCCTGGTGGTCACATCCCTGTTCACGAGAGCGGCGGCGGAGAGGCAGCAAAGGGAATTCACCGATGGCTGGGACCCCCTATTCATCGGCTATACCGCAGCGGTCTATTTCCACACCTGTGATATAAAAATAAACTCATGGACGACTCAAGCGAAGAAGATGAGAGGCTCAATGCCCCCAAAATTCGAGAAGAAGAAAGCATGGATGAGACTCTCAGTGAGGCAGGAGAGGAGATGGAAGTGGGAAACACGCCGGAACCAAAACAAGTGGAGGAGGATTTCAGCGCCCAAAAACTGTTGAAAGATCTGAGCGGAGAGGACTGGGCAGACACTGCCACGCCACCTCTGACCTCATCCCCTCGCAAGAACCTGGAGTTACCGCTGACGAGCGAGACTTCCAACATGGGAATGATACTCGTGAGTGCCCAAGAGAGTGAGAAGAATACCTTTGGAGGAAACAAGACCATGTTCCTAGGGACTCTGGATGAGGAGGCTTGGCGAGAATTCTTGAGAGAGTTTAATCGAGAGGCGAATAGCGAGATCACATTAGACAATTTCAAAGAAGAACTGTGGAACACGGTGGTGAAGTTTGGGGAACCTGTCCTGATGGCAATTGGTCCGGATGAAAAAGCAAGAGGAGAGCTGCTGAGCAAGATGGTCGAATTGAGAAAGGCGCAACCGAAGACCAAAGAAGATGAATGTAAAAGACAGCTCTACTCTGAAACAAAAAACTGTCGATAAAATGGTTGAAGGTGTAAGGCGGTATAAGGTTGAAGTTAGTAATATAATTAAAAGTACTGATATCCTTAAGGCTCGAGCAGGGGGGAGGCAAGAGTTGGAAGGGTTGGATGGAGACAAAGAGGTCGAATCAGTGATGCCCCCAAGTAAAGACGTGAAGTCTCGTAAGAGAAAGAGAGAGGTAGAAGGGTTAGGTAGTCCTTCGGCGGACGCAGTCACAGAGAGAAACCTGAGAGAGACGGCTCCCATGGTTCTGGCACGGTGGAAGACAGCAGCCTACAAGAGTAGCTCCGAACCAAGGAAATTTCTCGAGGTAGAAAAAGAGATGGAGGTTTCCACCAACTCGACAACGGAAGAAGACTTCAGGCCCCAGAGGACGAATATGAAAAGAGGTTCGACGAGCGGGCAGACATGGGAAGTGGATGTTGGCAAAGAGTGGGTCTCAAATGAACACCAGGCCACTGGGAAGCAAGTAACTAGTGATCCTATTGAGAAGAAAAAAACGAGGAACACCTCCCGGCCGTGGTGGGTGGCCCTGGAGATATTGAAGGAACTGGAAGACTGCCTAAAGAAACTCGACAGTGGAGTGTCACGCAAGCGACGCAACTGGGCTACCCAGCAGATTAACAAATTAGAATTGGGGAGCCAACTGAAGAGAACTTGGCAGAACTTGTTAAAGGATCATTTTGAAGAAGCGATGAGGACATCCTCATCGACGTCGTCGTTGATGGCGAATCCCTTCGTTAGAACAGCGGGACAACTGATGTTCGCGTGGAGCCTGGTGGGAATAGAATTAGAAACGCTGACCTTGCATGACAAGTTGAAATTGGGTGGAAAAAATCTAGAAGTATATCAGACATTGATGCAACACATTGCTAGGGATAAATCAGGCTTGATTCTGGCAAGGCGGAAAGACGCTACTTGTTTCTTGAGGTGGATAATGTCGGTGATGACCGACAGTACCATCCTAGCATGTCAACAAAGAGCAATCGGAAGTAAGACATTGGAAAGGAGAATCTCAGCAGTCATCTTGAATGTATACCAGAGTACTGGGATAGAAAAAGAGGATGGTTTCAGGCAGTCTCTAGAGAGCCACAGAAAGTTAGACGAGATACGGAGATTCTACAACTAGAAATTTGAGGAGGGGCACGACGTACACCGTAACTTGGCCTCGTCAGGAGAGTACTCGAAACCCAATAAGAAGGGAGAATATCAGTACTTGTCTGGAGAAATGAGGATGGCGACAACCTTTCTTGGATTCGGATGCCGAAGGCGCTCACAGGAACTACGAGGTAGCGGAGCTACTAAAGTTTTGGACAGAGAAGATAGTGGAAATAGACACAGTAGAGAGGGAGAGACCGAGCTAGGGCTTGATTCTCGAGAAAACACCAGAGGTGATAAGCGTGCCGCGCTCAAGTAAAAGAGTCGAGCTAAAGATGGGTAACGGGAACGGCATGTTAGTCGCAAATCTGGGAGTGGTGTGGAAATTGCTAAGGCCCTCCTGGTGCCCACTTCCCCACGCGAGCCTGATCGAGGAAGTCTCGGAGCGAGTGAGGTTAGCACCAACGGAGGACGAAGATCTGGCAATATTGAGTATATTGCACAAGCTGATCTTGCCTCAGGTGAAGGAGTCAGGCGAAGCGACGAGTAAACTAGGGTCGGCGAAGAAGATGGAGCCGGGTAGTTGTCTTTATTCGACTGTGATGGACGGTCATGCGTTAGGATACAATCCTTCCAAAAAGAAGATCTAGTCACTTGGTTTGAAGATATCACAGAGAGGGAGAAGAGTGAAGTACAGATAGTGGCTGAGTGTTACGCGAGTACCACTGTGAATATAGCAACAGCTCTGGGATTCTTCTCAAGGATGTGCAGTCTGCAGTCACTGGAGAGGCTAGAGTCTGAACACCATTTGGTCACCGCGTTGAGCGTGGAGTCATGGCCCGGGGTGTTGCAGGTAACCCAGAAACACATCAAAAGCTGGAAGGTCGGACTTGAGGCGGAAATGGGATTTCCTATGAGCGAAGCCTATGGCCTACCTCTAAATGCGAAGTCCCTAGTGGGGTCAGTGATGGCCAACCTATGCGGCAGCCACTACCCATTGCACATGGCGATGGTGGAGGCATCCAGCCAAAGGGTATTAATAGACAAGGCCTTCTCAGTGCCCAAGTGCGTAAGATTGGCTCGGATGTCGCATCACTCAAACAGGTTATTGAGAAAAATCCGAGGAACAGTGCCGAGAGAGCAGAGGGATGACTTGAGGGAGACAAAACGTGATCGGGAAACCGATGGGTGGTGCTCGAAATGTGGAGGAGAACGATACGATACACGAGAAGATGATGGAACATGAACCTCTCCTAGAAGCCTCGGGAGAGCGCAACCTTAGGAGTATTGAAATCACACATGGTGAATATCCATGCCACTGTCTGGCACAAACGGTGTGGTATTCGGATCACGCAAACCTCTGCCTGGTATGGGATGCAGGAGCAAAGGGAATGGATGCGGTCCTATGAACAGCTGAAAGCCTGGGAAGAGATCGTGATTAGCTCCGATGATGAAGAGGCACTGTTGAAACAGATTACGGTGTCAAGTACGTCTGGGTCTGGTACCTCGAAGGCGATGAACGCGAGATGAGCAGGTGGCTCAATGGGAAATTCTAGAGTCTTGAGTCTTGACAGGGAAGAAGAGAGCAGAGGGTGCACTTGGGTGAAATCTCGGTTCACGAAAAAGAAGTTTTAACAAATGAGATATTGTTATTGATATGTTATATGTATTATATAAATCAAAAAGCCTCATGACAATTTCCTGATTGAATAGGACAAAAGAAATTTTAAATTACTAGCTTAAAAAGCAAAAATTCAATGTTGCAGGTGTGTGCAGATTTTGATTGCTATTCAGCGATAGTGTGAAAAATTTATATGGTTGTGAATTTTGGGGTGTAGATAAACTTAAGTCTGCTGCAAACTTCTGTAAATGACCACTGGCACTGTACCTTGAGCAACACTCGGTTTTCCTGGGATTCACTGACAGACAACAGCACGCGATGAGGACATCGATCTTGAGTCCGGGGAGTATGTGCCAGTCGGTCATATCTGGGAGTTTGACCTTGATGGATACGAAATACGTAGTTTTGGGATGAAGTTTAATTTTTCAAAAATTCGAATTGAGCCTGTCATGCTCAACTTTCTCGCGACAACTGAAAACATCAGAAATAAAATCAGAACGACCGAATTGCAATTGCGAAAAATTGGCAGAAAAAAACAGCGGGAAATTGCTATTCGCAATTTCCGAGATTCTAGTAAAAAAAACACGAGAGTAGAGCTGTCCTATCTTGATATAGGAGACAGAGCAATCAAGAGAGCAGATCGAAATCCAACTGAACCAGAGTGAACCTTCAGTGGAAAGGTGGACAACTGAACTCTCCCAACGGTTCAGACCCCAAAATTATATTCTCAAGTTAAAACTCATTTCCTTTGATTGAAATTCATTGATAGCAAACTTCTCAAGTTATTTTCAATCGTATTTATGCTAGAGTTACTAATTAACTTAATTACTCTAATTCTCAAGTGTGCTGCTATGTGAGTACCTAATTTAATTTTCCCGAGTGTATTTTGTGATAGTTATGTTGAGATAAGGCGAGTTTTAGGTTGATCCATCTGAAATGGATCAAAGTTCCACTGTCCAAAAAAAAGTAACTTAACGGATTGTTCCGACCCTGTTTTTAACGGCGTTCGTGTATTTTGGGTATTTTGAGACCTAAGTATGGGGACGTTCTTATTTTCTAGAGTGGGTGTATTTTGGTAGTGGCCTTTAAGCTGTAACGGGTTTTAGTCTCATGTCGCAAGTGAACCGAATTGGCTCCGACCGTTTTGAGGTAGAAAAACACAAGAGATAGTGTCCCTGACTCCTGAGCCAATGGTTATAGGGCCTATTTTTCTTAAGCCTCATATGTGACCGAAGTAGACGAATGTTACATTTCTTAAAACTATGAGACATAGGTGATAGATGTTCATAGATTCTCCTAAATATTATTTGCTCTAATATTTTCGAAAATATACAAAGAAGGGAGACGGGTCTATAATTTTCAATGTCATTTTTATCGTCTCTGTTATGAATTGGGCTGATTATAGCTGCTTTCCAGTAGCCTGGAGAACGCCTAGTTTAAATAATTTTAGAAAATATTTGATGGATAGAATGAGACAGAGATGCTTGTGTTTTAGTGAAAAGTACTGGCGATAAATCGTCGGGGCCTTTACTTTTATTTGTGTTCAACGATTGACATATTTCACGTATCTCGAGCTCAGTAAAACTAATTGTATCAAGGACTTTATTAGAATCAGGTTTGGGTGGTTCTGAAAACGTACACGATTCAATGTACACAGAAGTGAAAAATTTCGACAAATTTGTTTGTGCATATTGTCAAGTTGGCCCAAGTTTCGTTACGAAACGGGAAACTGAAATTTTCAGTGATTTTTTTTGAACTGTTGGTATGTTTTGTTTCTATGAATTTACAGATTGCTATGGATGACGATCCTTGCAATGAGCGTAAAATCCTATGTTTAGTCGAGAAGTTTTATTCATCCGCGTTTAAATCTGAAGATTTTTTTGAATCTCCTCAAATGGACTATTTGCCCTTGGTTCAAAAACTGTTAGAGTTTGAAGATTTTGACGGCCATTGTTTCGCTTCCAATATTGATTCGTTGCTGTTAAATTCACCCGAATCGTTCAAACATGAGTTTCTGACTAATTTTCCAGTGTATGCTGAATCACTTCAAATGAATACTCATCAATGGTTTTTGACCTTGAAGGCTGTATCTAAGTTAAAATTTACAGATTTAGAGCATTTCTGTGTGATAGCTAGAGTTGTTGATCTTTATCCTGTCAAGCTATACGAAGCGCTTAGAGAAGATGCGTTTATTTTTAAAAACCTTTATCTTAGCCCAAGCTTCAACGTCGTTGAGCTGTTGTCTTTTAAACAAAAGAAAATGCCTTTGTTCTTCAACAAAAAGTACAGGTTTTTTGTCTTGGCGTTTCTAGAGTACTTGATATCCGAACAGAAACTGCCTTTCGTTTTTGATAGTACTTATTTGCTAATCCACATTGCCCGCTTATTTTCTTCAAGCATTGATATTTGCAACGACGAACTTCTAAAAAACTTTGCTGGTTGCATTGAAGATTTACCGAAAGTTCCTGTTTGTGCATACGATTACTATGATTTAGAGATACCAAATTTGACAGTCATGATTACCAACCTGATAAAATGTGCCAGAAAGTTAAAAAGCGAAGAGGCACCAAAGCGCTTCGTTAAACAAATTCAATCTATAGTCACTCTCTTCAAACCTCAACCTCGCATTTGGTTAATTTACAAACTGAGTGAAGGATTTCAAGACGACGATCATGTACTAGGCGTTTTTGTTGGGGTAATAAAAGAAGCAGCGCAGTCAGCTAAAGTCGCTGGTGAAAATTTTAGGCTGCCAAAAGCTTTATTGATGAGTTTTTCATTCGCGAAAGAAAGCAACATTCTTGAGCAATTTGATAGACATAGCTGCCTAGTGAACTTTCTAATATACCTAAAGATTACGAATCAGTTTTTGCGTTTCAATTGGACAAACAAAGACACGCGAAGTTATATTGAAAGTATGGAAAAATTGATCGCTGAAACTCGTAAAATGATAGTTGAACTGTCCAAATCTTCTGAGTTTAATGAAATGAGCTTGACAGTCCAATCAGAAGAAATGAATAGCTCGGAGAACCTCAAAAATTCAGAAGAAAGCAGAAAACGTGTTTTGACGAACATCGATATGTTCGAGTTTTCGCTGAACTCACTGAAGCACAGAACTAAAAAGCTTGACTCAATAAACAAAGATTTATAAATTGCTATATATAAACAAATTTTTAACCTCAGAAAAAAAGTAAAATAACACAAGAGGGATTGGCCTGCTGGCTGACAATTTTTTAAACATTTTTTTTCAGAGCAGAAATGGTTGACAAACCGAACGTCGCCTTCTTAGACGACGGTTACTATGAAGAAATAGTTGTTGGCGAGGAAATGGTGGGAGAAACAGCGGAAGAAGTCATAACAGACCACTATGTCACAGAAGACGGACATGTGATCTCTTCAGCTCCTGGACAATTAGACGGGAACCTTTTAACACTCAGTGATGGGCATCATACTATTGTGACTACATCTGCGCCTGGCGTGGAGCATCAGCAGCTGGCGCAACAGGTGTTAGTGCAACCACACGCCCAGCAGACTCAACAAGTAATCCAACAGCAGATGGAGGAGCAGAACATGGTCGATCAGTTGCCAAGACCGAAGCACGGTAAGAGAGTTGTTTTTGGATGTTATATTACCTCATAATTTGACATGTTGCGGTTTTTTGGCGAACTGAGTCGGAGAATTAGAAAATGTTTTTTTTTTTCTAAATATACTGAAAATTGTTGGATGAGCTTCTGATACACAGTTTAGTTTGATTAAGATCGAATGCGAGTTTTCTGATTGCTTTACTTGGCAACACATTATGACTCATAATGTTTTTTTTAATACTTCAGAACGATGTCGTTGTGAGGCGCGACTGTACGTGCACTACCATTGTGCAATCTGTGCCAAGCCCTTCGCGATGAGTTGCATGTTGAAGCACTTTCAACATCTACACTATGCTCCTGGTACAGTGAAGACCACTTATGCACACCTCATCGACGAGGACAGAGAACTGTACGGGGTCATCAGCTACTCCCAACTGACTCCGAATCCAGCTCACGTGATCAAACTGGCAAATGGGTCCAAAAGGTGTTCCAACTCAGTGTGCAAAGCCAAGAGACGAGAGGGTTAGTATCTCTGGCGATATTGGTTTTATAGCAAAAAATCTAATAATGCTACTACCACGGCTTAAAATGACGTGCGTAATGAAGAAAATCTGGTTATATATCTTTGAATTATTTTTATGCTTTGTCTCAATTGCTTAAGGTTCCATCGAAGAGTGTGAACATTGCGTTGCGGTGGAGGATGGCCCAGCAAGTGCCCCGGAGCCTATCTTCATCGACCAGCAGATTCTGGACAACTGCCACAAAGACTTTGTGGAGAGCTACAAGCAGTATTGTAACTCAGCAGCCCAGCACGGTGTCCCGGCAGTCTGTGTTCTGCGAGCGCCTCCTCATGTTACCTCACATATTATCTACTCATGTTTCAATGAGAACAACATCCAAAAGAGGTAGACTAAAAACTATCAATGAACAAATTCTGGTGAAAGTATTGTGATCTGCGGCGACAAGATGATTACAAGTATAATGAAATAGTGTCTGAGACTAAAATGAATAGAAAAATGTTTGCTCTAAGTAGCGTTACCGGTTACTTCCGCGATGCTTTAAAAGTGCTCCATTGCCTATCAAGTGACGCTTCAACAAGACTTTATTTTGTTTTGAATGTTTTTTTTCAATCAACGATATAATGATTGTGGTGTTTTTTTTTGTGATGTGGCAATTAAGATCTAAATTAATTTAATTGTAAGGCCGCATAGTTTAAGAGCTAATTTGATAAAATTGGGCGTGTTGAATAATGTGGTAGTCGTTGACAGGTACTTAGTCGTGCAATACGAGCCCACAATCAGTTGCAGTTGTGGCGTGGGGGCGGAGAAGGCCTGTTGGCATCGGGCCATAGTCTCTCTGTGTTGCCAGGCCCCTGGCCAGTCGGACAATGACTCACTTGATCCTCCCTTCGAGACTCTGTTCTCTGTGCGAGAGATGCAGAGGTTCATTCAACCTACAGAAGCTACAGTGAGTTAAGCTTCGACTGATTTGTTTATGCTCATTTTGCGTTCCGCTCTTAATGCACATTGCTTAACTTTGTTTTCTAATTGAGTTTAGTGAAAGTTCAAAAAAATAGTTTTCTAGAAAGCCAAATTTTAAACCTAGATATTTGATAATTCAGTTTCATTTATTTGTGCTTTGGGCTCTTTTTCCTTCCCCCACATGCAAATTTTTACAAGTAAAATGATTGTTCACGTTGTCTGATTGTAATCAGAATTGACAAATTAAGCCATAACAAGTATTGGTGCAACCGAATTTTGAATATTCATTCGCAGAAAAGCTTTCGAAGGCTACCGCGATTATTTTGTCCTTTGTAACCTGCGTGTTATGGAGTTTTTTAATCGACTTGTCTAGCGAGCGAAAAACAACAAAGCTACTAGCAAATTGAAGCTGCTTTGATCCTCCTGAGCGTGTGTTCAGCACAGCTGGAAACTTTTCAACCAAGAAAAGAGCAGCAACTACTGGATATCGTGGGAATATCCAAATTTTTTGCATGAAAATTGAAGTATTTTCGCTTAAGTTTTGATCTTCATTTTTTCTCAAGAGAACAGAAAATCCGAATGAAATAACGAACGTTCTAAACTCGGCTAATGTTCTTATCTTTTTGACTAAAATTCGAAGGCTATGTTCGAATGTTGCACCACTAATTAACCTCTGCATAATTAACCTTGTACTACTCGTTACACCATAAAGTAATGAGGGGGGCTTTGAAATGGGGCTTGAATCAATTGCAACTCTGATAAAGATACTGTATTCGTACTAGTGCAAACCGCAGTATGAGTTTTGTACTATTTTGGGGTTTGCTTGCATGTCAATCAATGAAGTCCCATATGACTGTTTTAGCCAAACATTCTAACTGGACGCACCCCGAAGCCAAGTGGAAGCAGACGAAGCAAAGTGGCCAAACTATCATCTGACCACCATCATCATCATCACCAGTTTGACCCCCAGGGGATCAACAATAACAGCAGCAACAACCCATCTGGTCTGCTGGGGAGGGATTCTGCCGAGATTGAACACGCTCAGTTGTTGAGTGAGCTGGGAGGGGGAGGGGCAATGCAACAGACTCATGCTCATTTGGACACCCAGAATGTATTGGTTGGTAAAAAAATCTCTCCTTATTGAAATCCAAATTTTATAGGCAGGTTTATATTAAAAACGTAAATTTTTTAGAGTCAATGAACGTAGTTCAGACTCATGTAAATGTCGTTATTATTTTTTTTGGTTTTTTAGGAAAAATCTTGAAATTTGTTCAGGTTCCAAATTACTTTTCTTAAATTGCTCCATTAACTACAGAAAGGCATTCATACATATAAATGCATTTAGGAATGCTTCTTGGCATAAATGCACTATTCGAATTCAATTCAGTTTCAGCTGCTAAAAGTTAGGTAATGTGCGCTCTCCAATTACGTAAAGGTAAAGGTCTTGAAAAGCATGATCGAGTTCTTTTTTCGAAATTGGTATTTATTTTTCAGATTTCTCAGCGAAGTGAAAAAAAAATTGTGATTGATCCAGTTATCACAAATTGGGTTAATTTTATCAAAAAAGAGTCAGGCATAAATTGTTCTAGAAATTCAATGAGCTTTAATGCCATCCATTTTTACGGGTCGATAAACGAAGTTCATACTCTTATATAGGCCGCGATAATTTTTTTTTCAGGAAGTCTTAAAATGCTCTAATAACTACAGAAGTGCATTGATACTTATTAAAGCATTAATGAGTGCTTCTAGGTATCCATGAGCTTTTTGATTTGCATTCAGTTTCATCTGCTCAAAAGTTAGATATGTGAGCTCTCCAATTATGTAAATGAAAATATGTTGAAAATTATGATCCAATTCTAGTTTCGAAAGTGGAAATTAGTTTTCAAGTTTCCTAGCGAAATGAAAAGTTTAGTGATTGATCCAGTTTTCTCAAATTATATTAATTTTTTGTAAAAATGTCTATCATTAATTGTTCTTGAAATTCAAAGAGTTTTAAGTCTTTACTTTTTACTTTGATTTTCAAAAAGAAGTATATTTTTGTTTCCTTGCGCTCATAACTCTTTTCTATTTGTCTGTTGGCTGTGTTCTTATAAATATTTGTTTGCGCAAGTAATGATTTATTAACGGGATTACATATTGCAAACTCGAGGTTTAAAGCATGTTTGATTGCATGCATATTTCTTTTATGGGTTGTACGCGTTAAGTTTTAGTGAATAAGAAGGAATTTTAGGTCATGTTTGTAAGTATTTATGAACGCAGTTAAGACACTTATATAGGTCGTGTTGAATTGTGTTGTTTTCAGCAAAATGTTTTGATGTTTGATCATGACACGTTTTTTTGCTGTTTGACTTTTGATTCCTTTTTAAGTTCAAATTAATTTTTTAAAGGTAAGATAAATTACGCTATCTGAGTATAAAGTGGAAATGGTGTTAAAAGAAAGAAAACTAAATTCTTGGTTATCAATATCAAAACAAAATCCGGTTAAATTGACTCATGACATTTTCAATGAGATTCGGGAGAGGATAGACAAGCATTCAATGTCTCATGGGAGTTTATCCCAAGCCCAAAACAGGAATCCTTAAATTTAAGCACCGCCAACAACAAATGTGTTTTTTTTGCATACTCGCGAGAGCAAGTGTACTTGTAATTTGGAACTAGATTTTTTTCCGTAAACGTTTTTGGAAAATTCAAATAAAACTACTTTGTAGTTCAATTTAGGCAGTAATTTTTTCAATCAGATTTTTGTTTTATCGTATTTTTTATGTCAGCTCAATTTTCATTTATTTGATCAAATGCAGTTCATTTTGTGGTTCTTTCGAAAGCTTGGGTTTTGATTTGATTTGAAGTTTTTACTTTAATTGAAAGTTGTTTTTTTTTAAATGAACCAGCTGTGATTTATTATATATTTTGCATGTATCGATTTAACGGTTTTGATATATCTTATATCGGCTGAACGAAATACCAAAGTTTCTAATTACTTTTGCGTGTTTCGGTAGGGACGAGTCGTAAAAAATTTTTATCATTTAATTTTTTTTGCTACAGATTGTTTTCGGCTTAACGAGGGTCAACCCAATTTTTGTCGCCTCAGATTGCTGCTGGGTAAATAATTCTCATGCTTTTCAAAACTGTTTTCGCTCATCATCCGAAGCAAAGGTATAAAAATTTTACAGACATAGTTTTTTACACAAGCAAAACTTGTGTTATAGTATGAACTCTTTTTTTTCCAAGCTAAGTCGCAAATATTGTTGCGACAAATTGTGTTCATTTTGACCAATAAGCAGCTATTAAGTACAGCCAATACTAAGGGTATTACCACAAACTATTATATTACAAATAACAATTTAGCTTCAAGGTATCATGGATCTGTAGCGTAGAGGTCGGGAAGGAGAACAGCATCAAAATAAGAGGGTTCGAACCTGGCCAGGGTCGGATGTTTTTATGAACTTTTCCGTATACTAGCTAAAATTCGTCCGCTCTAAAAATTGAGGCATGTTAGTTGGTATTTTTTTTTCATTTTGACTGGTTTTGCTAATGCGTCATAAATGGCGTCGTAAATTTTGTAGGCTCAAAGTTTTTCTCATTCAGTTTTTCCTAGGAGCGTTATCGGCCATATTTTTGCTTGTGTATGCGAATTACAACTTCGCTTCTATGTTTTACTTTTTCCAAGTATATATTTTTTTTCAAATAATTCAACTTAATTTCTCAAAGAAATTGATTTCCTTCTGTTTTCTATGAACTAGCTTGTAATGCAACGTTTTTAAATGTGAAAGGACGCAGTGCAGGCACTTACATTGGTGGTGCTGAGTTTTTTTTAATTCTCAGGAAAGAGTCTTAAAATTTGATTACATTCAAGTTGTGCTATCGGGGCTTGCTTTTGATTTCTTAAGTTCAGTTCTTTTACAAGCCTTAAGATCAGTTCACTTGCCTTTGTTACAACGAAGGCAACTCAACTATCAAACAGAAAGTGTAAAAGTCACGAAAAACGTGAAAGATTTGAATTTAAAATTTTTTTCAAAAACAGTAATTTTTTCGAACTGAAAAAGAGATCAATAGTTAAACCACGAAAAAGTGAATTGGAGTCTGAAAATATAATACTTTTCTTGAAAAAAAAATCATCACAATCTATATAAGAGTCTGAACTACGTTCATCGACTCTTAAACATAGCCAACAGAGACTTTTTCCAGTTTTCTTGCGTTCTTTGACATTTATCCAACTGTCTGTTGGCTATGTTTAAGATTCGATGAACGTAAATCAGACTCTTAAATACGTTTTGATTGTTTTTTTTTTCAGGAATAGTCTTATAATTTGTTCAGGCTCAAATTTACATTTTTGCAGTTTAATTATTGATTTCTTTTTCAGTTCAGTTCATTCTCTTCGTTAAAAGGAAGGCGAACTGAAATATCGAATAGCAAAAGTCTAAATGTCACGAAAAACGTGATCGACTTCTAGTTTCGAAAGTAGAATTTAGTTTTCAGGTTTCCGAGTGAAACAAAAATTTTACTTATTGATCCATTTTGCTCAAAATGGGATAATTTTATCGAAAATGTGCAAATCATAATTTGTTTTGTGTTCAAAGACGATTAGGGCCATATAATTTTTTGTTCGCATTTCGGAAGTTGAAGTTTTTCCAAAAAACAAGCCAATTTTTTTGTCTTTATTGCCTTTTTTTCCAACTGTCTGTTGGCAATGTTTTAATTTGAGTTTCGGAAGCTTTTTGTTTCCTTGCTTCTCATTGACTCTTTTCTAACTGTCTGTTGATTACGTGTTATTTTTTTCCTGTTATTTTTTACTATCTAGTTCTGCAAATTTTTCAAATTAACTGTCTGCTGCTTTTTTGAATGCGTTTCAACATCGGTTTATCGTTAGTCATTGTTTGTCTTCTGATGTTTCAGCAATCTATGTCATCGGTGGGAGTGGCAGCTCAACAAGCCCTGATGATTCCCTCGGCAGTCGAGTCTGGAATCCCCACACACCCCCATTTGGGGGGCACAAGTGGAGCGATGATGGGTCAGGGATCACTCGAGTACATGGCAGCTGCAGGAAGCGGTGTGAATTTTGCCTCTGCTCCCGAGATGCTGATTGCGATTAATCGTCTCAATGATACAATTGACAGTCTTAGAGCGGAAATTGTCTCTCTCAAGTCACAGGTTTAAAAACTGTTTCACTCTCCTGGTCTCTTTAGTCTTCTATTTCGATCATCATTTTAACTCACGCGAAAACTGAGTTACTCGTTTTGGGAAACTGGAAGAGAAAACGCAGCAACTTTTTCCCAAAACGAGTAACTAGTATTGGAATATGTATTTGATTGTCCTGTCAATTTCAAGCCTATAATATTCTAGTGATTTCAACAATAGAAGCAGATTTGGTTTTGCGTAGGTCGCGGATTCGAGTAAGTTCGGATCCCGCTATCGCGAGGAAGGCCTCTATACCATCTCTGTGAAAGGACCTCACACTTCCAAATCAACACTCGAAGACCTCAGCCGCAAACAGGCCAGAGTAGTAGTGCCCTCATTCGACGTCCAGTCCAAAACCGGATCAACCGGAGGGCCAGGTGCAGCCGGAGGTGTTGCGGGGAATATGTCTGAACAAGGACAGGATTCAAGTGGGGGCTTCACGGTGGGAACGAGCCAACATGATCAGGGAAAGGGAACACGACAAAATGTCGGGGACGATATTTTTGAGGAGATTTCAGAAGACGAGAATGATCCGAATCGAGCTTTGCCTGGAAACAGAGGAGAAACTGGCAGCGGTAAGCTGATTTAATTTTTTACGCTTGCAGTTAGCATGCGTAATCAAATGGAATATAGACTTTTGGCTGGTGAACAACTTGTAACAGAATCACTTAGTTGCTTTATTGCAAGTTTTTCGGCTTTGTTGCCAATCGATAATTGATTTGAAATATTTATTTTACGCTATCGATCTCATTGCTTGACGTGTTTTCATTAAATGGAACATCCTTCGAGGCATAATTATGAAATTTTCCTAGCTGTTGGTTTTCAACTTATTGGCTTTCGTTCCATCTTTTGTCTGCTAGCTCTTTACACAAGCGAAGCGGAGTGTATTATTACGAAGAATTTTTTTTCTAACCTAAGTCGCAAATAAAAGTGCCCATTTGTTATATTTCAATTTAATCATATTAAAACTCATTTAAGCATAAACAATTTAATGGCATATGTTGCTGCTTTATTTTTCGCTAGTGTTAAGTCATGTTTGAAAAAGACATGTTTTGTAAAAATGTATGGGATTTGTTGTTTTTCGTTAAATTTTTCAACGCTTTGGAAATGTTTTGCAGAAATTTCATTAATTCTCAAAAACATTTGTAAGGGTTTTCAAAATAATGGTACCAAAGGAAAAACCGGCTGCTTTTTTTATGTGCCTTCATTTTTTTTGCTTGTGTCGTTTCATTTTATCTCACGTTCTACGACCTTCGAAAATTTCAGTAGGGGGGTTTTTTGACATATTTGTTTTGAGTTTTTTCATTTTCTCAAATATCAAATGCGAGATCAAGTCTGAGATCACGGTTTTAATCAAAAGAACAAATTATGGAGATCTCCCCTTCTCAAAAATTATTCCCTAAATTTGGCAGAAAAAAATAATTGCCTCAAAAAAGCCATTTTTTTTGTCATTTTGATTAATTCTTAACACTTTTTGGACTTTTCTCAAAAACTACCCTGCCAAATTGGAGATTAAGGATTTCAGCTAAATAAAAAATCAATCGTCTGAATCCTACCTGCGCAAGCGGCTATGCTATGCTATGCTATGCTTTTGCAAAAAAAAAAATATGGCCTTAAATGTGTCTACAATTTTTGAAATTTTGCCCGTTTTTGGAAAGTTATTTTGTTTTTCCAAAACTAACCTGCTGGTTCTGAGGTTGATAGTTCATTAAAACCAAAATGGTGCTTAGATTTTCCCTGAGTAATCTGTTTTACCCTGATTTTTGTAGAAAAACTGAGGACTTTCGAAAAATTCCTTAAATTTTTACCGTTTTAGAAGTTTTGTCACTAATCTCGAAAACTACCTCCTAAATCTGATTTTAAGGGTTCAATCTAAAGAATCAAGGTGCGGAAATTTTCAATCTTAAAAAAGGTTGTAGAAAGCAGAGGCTATTCCCATGCTTTAGAGGATAAAAGTTTATGGATTTAGAAAAATCAAACTTTTGATTTTTTAGTCGATTTTTGGAAACTCTCTCACTTCTTTCGAAAACTACCTAGCCAAATCTGAGATTCAGACTTCGAAGAGCTAGCTGTTTTCTTCTTTAAATACGCGGTTAATCTCCTACTTAGCAGAGAAACACTAGGGTTTAACTTAAAGTCCTTTTTTTGAAAATTAGGCTTTTCCGTATCACTACAATTTATGATTATAATTATTATAACAGGTAGATCCATCATTAGCTGGGCCATTAGCTTACGTCCAAGCGACGATGGCGCAAATGCGAGGGCGTCAGACTCCTACTCACAAAATCGGATCTTCAAATCCGGAACATTTTAATAGTTATTTTTTTGGTCGAATTTTTGCTGCTTAACATTGGCATTTTAATAGAAATTGAAGCTGCTTTATTGGTGGCTGGTGTTAGTAAAAATACAAGCGGTTGTGGAGCAGATATGAGCACGTGATACTCCTAGTCTCAAAAAAAATATTCAAGGTTTTTTAATCTTTTCTTTAGTTCACTTTCCGTGTTTGAGCTCTTTTTTGCATTTTCCTTCTTGTCTTTGCGAAGCGCAGCTTCGCCTCAGTGTAATGGTATGTTTTTGTGGTATTGCAAGTGGTGCAAAGCTCTGCCTCGCTTCTATATTTACTTCAGTATAAAATATGCTTCGATACGAGTTGGCCATTTGTGGACACTTCACCCGCAAGACAGAATGTTGACTTCAAATCCACATTTTATGTTTCAGGTTCTGATACGAATGGGCGTCCTAGACGACAACTGCAGCCGAACAGACTCTACAATGGCAAGGAGTTCTTAACAGACTCCAACAAACCATCCAATGCTCCTTTCAAGCCCAAGTCAAACTAATTTAAACCCATGTTTCACCACCCCACCATGACACTACACGTAGTTAACTGTTGCAATTTGTGATGTTGGGTCGAATAAAAAGTTACTATCATTTAAGAAAAATTGGCTCTTTCTCCGCTGAACTAAGTTCAAATAAAGAAGAGAAGGCTGAATGAAGTTGAAATTGCGTTTGCTCAGAATTTATTAGCTCATCAATGGTAATGCAAGTTTTGCCGGAATTTAATTTGGTGTTTAACATGTTTCTTCGTAAAGAGCTGAAGAGATGGATTTTTGGTCCTTCTTCTTGCTGATAAGTGGTGTCTTCTTAACTTTAAAATTTTCAAAGACTAATTGGGATGAGTCAGGTAGGAGAGCCATTTTTTGTCAACATTTTTTCTGATTGGAAGTCTAATTTCTCAATTGTAAGATTTCGTTAAAAAGGCTAGAATGAATATTCGACAGGATATCCCTTATTGCATCTTCAGTGTTTGTGTGGTTCTTTCGCTATTGAAAACAAAAACAGTTTTATTCTATCAAAAGTGGGATTAGTTAACAGCGTTAATTATCAGTCATTGAGCTTATGTGATGTAAGTGAAATTTGTAAGGCCTTTTCGTTTCATTCTTTTCTAGTCTGATTTACTTTTATCGCTTGTAGCATACTATTAGCTTTAAGTTTTATATGTTTTTTTAAACTAAAAATTGTTTAAAAAAGCTCAGAGCCTTAGACAAACTGGGGTTCAGACAATACATTGAATTGTAGCTCATCAAGACTTTCAAAAAATGATTAATTATTTCGTGAAATGTCAAGATATAATATGCTGTAAGCAATGTCTAGTTTTGTCATCGTGGTGCGCAGTAGTATCTAATAATGATGGAGGAGCAATTTCCGATTGTCAAATCTTTTATCTACTAGATAGGATTGAATTGGAAACTCGAATTTGTTTGGAATTCTTTCGAATTTGTTTGGAATTCTTTAATGCTGTGTTCAGTTTTCCTGTTGTGATACTTTTCAATTTCACTGTAACGTTATTTAAGTCGCATAAAAATGAACCAATACATTCAATTTATTGTTCCTAAGTCTTCAGGAAAGTAAATGTTGAGGTACAAGGAGCCAAGTCGACCTTATTTTGATGCCAGAGGTGGTATCTTGAAAAAGGTCATTTCGATATGTAATTCAATTTTTCAAAATGAGCGTCCGTTCCTTCCCTAAATAAAATAATTTTTACCAAAAAAATTGCGTTTTTTGGCGTGCGCTCCCCCCTAAAGTTAGTATATATTGGCGCCTAAGGCGCCTTTACAAAACATTTTTGGGTCCGTCAGCCAAAAGTGGATATCCCGAAGTAGTACAAAGGGGGACCTTTGGGTCAGCTGGGGGTCGAATCCATTAGGGGGGGGGGGGGGAGCGGAGCGTCTGCCCCTTCCCTAAATCCGCCCCTGATCATTTAGGAAATTGTTTATCGATTTTTTCTTGTAATTTTCAGGCGATTCGAAACTCCGTGACTGTATTTGAGGTAACTTACAATACTTTGAAATTTGGCTTGAAGTTAGACGAGGCATCATTATCATTTATTTGCTCAATGATTATGTCGTTACGACTTTCGATTTAAATAGCGGAGTCTGTATTGCGTCAACGTAATATCTATATTTTACGAAAGATCGTCAATAAATTTCAGATAGTATTTGTACATTAGCATATGAAGAGAAGGCATAATTAGAATAATTTATCGAAGAAAGCAGTTCATAAGCTGCAATTCTGTATGATATCAACTCTAGTCCTATTCTGAATCGTGCAAGTCCAAGTGGAAGAATGCCCGAGAGTAAAGTGGACTCAGGAGGAGTAGGATCTGCCTCCGGGATGTTGCGACGTCTCAACATCGGCAGTGGTGCCTCGAATGGGGGATCTCCCTCTAGAAATGCTGCAGTTGGTCCTCCCATCACCATGCAGGATCTTCATGGCAAGGAGGTTATCACACCAAATGACGTGAAGAGACTCAATTGTATAGCTGACGGTGAGGTTTTTCAAAAGCTAATAAAAATTGAATTTTTCTTGGAAAGCTGAGCCTGATTTTATCATGCAAAGTGAGGCGCTACTTTGGGTTTAAATGTTATCAGAGATCCGTTTTATTCAGGAGCTAATAGGTAGTTCTGGGTTGTCGTCCTAAAATCACTACCTGTATATTTCTGGTCTGGTAATTTCTTTCTACGTTCAAGGCCTTGAATCACGAGGATTTAAAGTGGCAATAGAGTTATAGTCTACTAAAATGCACAATTAATACATTTTGGAATTGGATAGACTTCTTTATAAAAAAAAATAGAAATAATTTCACTATCATATCTTGAATAGGCAGCGTGTGAGCATAGAAGGTGAACATGTTGATCTAAAAATTATGTTTCATAGTTGATTTGATGTCTGTGTATCGTGTTTAGATTACCTTTGCAAGGTGAACAGCACAGAGTACAAAATAGACTTCACCAAATTCAAAATCAGAGACCTAGAGAGTGGACACACTCTGTTCGAGGTAGCCAAGCCACAACAAGGTTGGATAGCACTCAAGCTCGTGTTTCTACTTCTTCTTGAATTTCTAATAATTTGATAATCTATCTATCTATACTATATTTAAATGCGAGTGACAGCTATCTCCCACGTTTAAGCATAATAATTTTGCATGTTTAACGAAAGAATTTTTCATGTTTAAGCTATAGCATATATTGCAATGCTTAAGAAAATTTTTCATTTAGTTTTTCGCAAGGTCAATAATTTGTCAGTATTTTTTCCGAGGCCAAATTAAGCCTGTCTGTCTGTCTGTCTGTCTGTCTGTCTGTCTGTCTGTCTGTCTGTCTGTCTGTCTGTATACCTGCTTTTTGAATTAATTTGATTTTGTCTTCCTACCCGTCTCCTAATTTTTTAATTTTCATCTATTATCTATCTATCTATTATATATTTAATCTATATCTATCTATCTATACTATATATAAATGCGAGTGACAGCTATCTCCCATGTTTAAGCATAATAATTTTGCATGTTTAACGAAAGAATTTTTTCATGTTTAAGCTATAGCATATATTGCAATGCTTAAGAAAATTTTTCATTTAGTTTTTCGCAAGGTCAATAATTTGTCAGTATTTTTCCGAGGCCAAATTAAGCCTGTCTGTCTGTCTGTCTGTCTGTATACCTGCTTTTTAAATTGATTTGATTATGTCTGTCTACCCGTCGCCTAATTTTTTAATTTTCATCTATTATCTATCTATCTATTATATATTTAAATGCGGGCTTCACTATCTCGCCATGTTTAAGCTTTTTCAATCTGTTATTTTTGCATGTGTTGCAACCCCCAGGGTACTCTGAGGAGTTGCGAATCTTGCCCCACATTCTCACTTCTCAAATCCTTGTAGTTTTCGAGATATGACGTTTTCTATGATTTTTTGAAAAACTTAGATTTTAAAAAATTCCAAAAAGTTGAAGATCTCAATCCTGGTGTTGGATATTGTGAGAGTACTCTCTGGGATTGCGAATCTTGCCTTTGACTATGGCTGCTCAAATTGTTGTAGTTTTCGTGATGTGGATTTTTTGGATTTTCGCTGCCAATTATGACTGCTCAAATCCTGGTACTTTTCGAGATATGACGTTTTTTTATGATTTTCATCGAAATTTTCTAAAAAACTAATGTTAAAAAATTCCAAAACTTTGAAGATCTCAATCCTGTTATTGGAATCTGTGAGGGTAATCTCAGGGGGTTGCGAATCTTGCCTCTGAATTTGGCTGCTCAAGTTTTTGTAGTTTTCGAGATACGGCGTTTTTTAAAGTTTTTTTCAAAATTAAGAATGGCTAAATCATTTTTGTATAAGAGATACGACGATTTTTTGAATTTTTCGGAAAACTCAAATTACAAAATAATTTTTTAAAGTGAAATTGCCAACCCTGTAGTTGTGTACTTTCAAAGATTGCGAATATTGCCATCAAAGAAGATTGCTCAAATTTGGTAGTTTTCGAGATGTACTTTTTTTCTGGTTTTCAAAAAAATTACCTCTTATACAAAACTTAAGGTGCAGTTTCTCAAAATTTGAATTTCCCAACATTGTAGTTGGGTACTGCAAGAAAACTCTCAGGAGTTGCAAATCTTGCGTCCAAATGCGACTGCTCAATTGCTTTCAGTTTCCCAGATGTGACGTTTCTTAATACATTATATACTTAGATATAAAAATGTCACAATTAATTATGGTTTTTTCAAAATTTGAATTAAAAAATCGAATGGAAAATTTTAAAAATTTGAAGTTACTCTCAGGAGTTGCAAATCTTGCGTCCAAATGCGTCTGCTCAATTGCTTTCAGTTTTCCAGATGTGACGTGTTTTAGTTCATTTTAAATTTTTCGAAGAACTTGTATAAAACTTACAAAATTTTATGGTTCTTCAAAATTTGTATAAAAAACTTTGCAAAATTTTTAATCACGAACCCTGTAATTGGGTGCTGTCAGAGTACACTCAAAGAAAAGTTTTTATTTTGAGTTGTTGAAAATTCGAAGCACCGGTGGTGCAGTACACGCTTGTTAATTTGTAAAAGAACGAAGTGATTATCACATATAGGACGTGATGATTTTTTTTCAGGCAAATGTCTTGAAAAAATTTGTTCACCCTCAAATTTTATTTTTCGAGGTTTTAGTTATGGTTTTTCAAATTCATATTTGAATGCCAATCTATTGATATACTGTTTTTGGGGCCCTTTTTCAAGCAGTAGGCTGCAAAATTACTTTTCTGCAATTTTTTTTCGTGCAAAATTGTTTTTTGTGCAGTTTAAAGCTCCTGGATATTTGACGTTTTTTCACTAATATTTGCGAAGCCCAGCTTCGATTCTGTGTAAAATACAAAGAGCTATAACGTGATGTTTTTTTTTTAAGATGAAAAGTATTCAAAATCCTCAGTCCATTTTTTTTTTTCGTTTTTGATTTTTTTACAGTTCCAATCATCTGTTTGCTATGCTTAATTCAAGGACAGAAAACAGTTTCTTATTCAAGGACAGAAAAATTTAAAACTTTTCTTTCTACCGTTGATGGGTTGAAACTTCCCAAGAAGAGAAAATTTAATTCTTTATTAATCCAAAATCTTTTTTTTTTTTGAAAATAGGTACTAAGCAAAAGGTCACGAAATCTTAAAAATTGGTCAGCATAAACAATTTTAGTTTTCAACAGTTTATTTCAGAGAAGGGTATGAAAGAAAGACGGAAAGATTTTCTCTAAAATCAAGTGTTATGCAACATCAGCAAACATTTATCTTATGCAATGGCCAGGGAGAGGATAGACATAGGGCTTAATCACTATCCATTAAGAATCATCCTTGAGTCAAATGATATTATTGTTATATTCTTCAAGGTTTGGACAAAAAAATATATCACTTTAATCCTCTTTGAATTGAATTTTCCTCAAGCTATCAAAGGTAGCCCAATTCGCATACACTTAAGATGGACTAAACAAGCTCTCATCGTTTTAATTGTTGTTTGATTATTGAACACCCTTGACAAAACCATTGTTTAAACTATTGGAATTTTTTAATATGCGATTTCTGAATAACTAGAGTATAAAAATCGCTCTACTTTTTCTCTACAATAGCAGTTTTGTTAACATTTAAGCAGCAGTCGTAAGAACCATGTGTTTTTTCCAAGTATTATAGCAAATATTATAATTAAACTTTAACTTATGAACAAGTAATTGTCATCAATGATCGACATATGCCCCATTTTTTCTAAGAGTTAGTGATTGACATTCGTTATATTCAAGCATTTGGAATATATATTTGTCAATTAGTAGCACTTTTTCTTGCAGAAAAATGATCATAGGTACAAAAACTCGATTTTTTTTTTGTATTTACACTTGCGAGAAGTGTCTTGCAATCGGGAACTAGATTTTTTCCCGTAAACAACTTTTCGTACATGTCTCCAACCTTTTTTTAATGAACATTTTCAACTTTTATTTTCCTTCACACTTGGCATAAAAGTAGCGCTGTCGACTTTGCACCTCAAGGTCTGTTGTTCGAGTCCCTACCGGGCTTCGTTTTTTTTTTCAGTAAGTGTGGATTTGAAAATTTTATTCCGGTAAAAGTTTGAATTGTCGGACTTTCGTTGGTCTTCTTCAGTTTTGTGGGCTTATTTACCACATCGCGTATTTTGCTTGTGCTGAAAGCCACTTTCGTTGTGGTTGCAAGTGCAAGTGTGTTCATTGCATTTTCAGGGGGATTTGAAACTTTTGAACTGGTGTTATGGCTTTGTTTGCCACGTCACGGATTTTCTTATCCTTGACTTAAAACAGAAATGTTTTTTTTTGAATTCATTTTTTTTCGACTCAATTGCTCAATTTGTTTCCCGTTCATATACTTGAGTCTGTTGCTAGTTTGATATTCAAATTTTTGGAATATGTGCCAAAAATGAACTTCTATCGAGCCATACAACAATTGAATTTTTGGTAGACCTAGTTTTTCTAAACATTATTCTACTTTGGACTTTCTACGTTTTTAAAATTGCGTTCTATCGCAAGTGATACGATGCTGCGATTCGCCTCTGCGTATGGTTATACGTTTATTAAGTACACGAAATTTAAGAAAGAATTTGGAGTTCTCTGTTTTAGAGAACGAAAGCTAATTTTCAGCAATTCTTACACATAGGCAGGCGCTGATCTAGGAATTTCTCGACCTTATTTGTCGAACTTTTTCCGCTACTGCACATAGCGCTCATAAGCTGTTAGAATTTTGTTATCGATAAAGCTTTTATCTCTTTTTATAAATTCATAAGATTTATATCCTTCAAGTTTTTTATTTGTCCATGAATAAATTTTGGTTTAATATTAAACCATCAAGCTCTTTTACATTAAGATTTTTGTGTAACCCACCAATATCTACCCAATTTTAGTTTGATATTTCGGTTTTCGGTCGGATAGTTGAATGATATCTTAGTAATATCAATAAAGGTTTGGCGGGCTTTAAGTAGAAATCGGATAAGTTTCTTTTGTTACAGTTTCTTTTGGGTGTTGCAGTGAATTTTTCATTTTTTTTCAGCCGTTAATGACTATTTTGTTTTCATTTTGCCGTGTGTTACAGACGAGCACCATGACCCGGATGGAGAGAGGGGAGGGGAGGAGAGGGGCGATGACTCAGTGAGTCCGCGAGGGGGAGACCAGGGCCACGCCAGCAGTGCATCCTCAGAGAACAGTGGCAGATTCGTCAGATACAAGTTCAGCCCTCACTTCCTCAAACTGAAACAAGTGGGCGCCACGTAAGTCTAACCAACTTAACATTTTGTTACCTTATTTGATAATGATGATCAATGGTTTATCACTAACGTGAGAGCATTGAGCACAATGATTTAAATGTTTAAAAGATACCGTGTAAGATGATCACTTGAGATATTGCCTTCAGACTAATTATATAATTAATATCAGTTTTTTTACAAACATTTGAGAGGCAATAGAATAGGCAATGTTTGGTGGTGGTGATGATGATGATGTCGAGACTTTACCACTTTCTTTCCTCGAGAGTGCGTTATATCCTAATAGAGGTGTTCAAGAGTGCCGAAAGCTCAAATAAGTTTCACTAAGCCGGAAAAACCGTCTTTGAATTATTAAAAATTTTTTTCAACATTCTAATGGCTTTATCTTCGGATTTGTTTGAACTTTAGGGAAAAAAACGTATGAATATATTTTTTAAATTGCTCTAGTAATTTTTTACTTTGTAAAATTCATGATGCTACTCAAGGAGAATTGTTTGTAAATGAATATTTTATAAATTAATTGAGTTCCAGCAGAATCACCAGCCTCAAAACAAATTAAGTGTCAATTCATTTGTAATGGAGCTGATAGCTTTGGAGTCTTTTTGTTCAAAACGCTATAGCACAAGTTAAAATTGTTATATATTAAGCTGGCAACCGGTCTTGATCGTTGCTTACATAGTAAGTGATCTTTACATATTAATAATTATTAATGAAATCATGGCGTGACAGTTCATAGTACAGCTATGGAATATCACTCTTCCCTCCATATCACTCAATATGTGGCTCGTTGCTGTTTTTTGCGCAGATTTTTGTTAGAGCACTGTGTTGACTTTTTCTTTTTGCCCTCTGGATGTTAGGCGCAGATATCCACGCCATCAGCCTGGGTTTTGCACACAATTTGCTCTAGTTTTAACTCGTTTTGCAATCACGGCCATATCCGAACGGATCTACTCTTGCTGCTTTCTTGTTGCAGTGTTGAAGGTCTGATAAAGCTGGCCAAAAGTATTATCCTCAGAAGGAACACCGTTGGTTGAATGTTGATCCGCCTAACACTCCAAAGCAAGCCATGAGCTAGATGCGGGATTCAGGCGCTAGGAGCGCTCTGTCGCTGCCACCATGTAACAAAGCTAATAGCTTTGATTTGTTTCAGTTCAGAACGCCATTTCACAAGTTAAATTTGTTATATTTTATGCTGGCAACCGGTCATGATAGTTGCTCACAAAGTGAGTGATCTCTACTAACGTATACAAATATCAATGAGGTTAGATTACAAGATGTGAAATCATGGTGTGACAATTTATAGTTCAGCTATGGAATGTCATTTATTTACAGTAAAAATTAGGTTCAAATGAGGCTTGCAACTCTGCCTAGGATTAGCCTGTAGGAATTCGCCTCTCCAAGTAATTCATTTTCGAAGAACAGCCAAAGCAGATTGCGAATGGAAAGTTAAACAATTACAGAAGTTTTATCGCTTTCTCTTGCCATTGCAACTTGATGTTTACATCATCATCTTTTCGAAAGTCCTTGTGAAACTTTGGCTGCTCCTTTACTTCGGCACCCTTGTACTAAACCGTCCTAAAATATTTTCTTATAATCGGTATATTTTCTTAAATATCAGGGCAATGCATTTCAAGTTTTGACACGTCGGTAAGAAAAGAGGTTGAAGGACCAATCTGCCGAAGTGTCAGTTTGCCGAGAAACGGGAACATTCATTATTGTCATCTGGGGGCTTTTTTCATACTTCAAGGACTGACTGCGCGAAAATTTTCAACCATTCGATGCCTTTTCAGAAACAGAATGCCGCTTTGTTGCATCGAATTTATAATTAATGTATTCTGATTGATAAAAGTTTGAGCATTTGGTTATTTGCGCTTGAGAACTTCCCTATTCATCTGTGGTTGTAATATGTTGAGAACAATTAACTTGGGATAATTAGAGAATAAGCAAATCATGGGGGCCTAGGAAATTAGACGATAAGCAAATTAGACGGATGCTACAAAAACGAAGTTAGAAGGAATTTTTTTTTACAGATCTAGCATTTTAGACGTCACTGCTATCAAAAGGAAAGGGCCAAAAAAATTGTCCTTTAGAGTTAAGTTTCAAAAATACAAAAAGAACTTAAAATGACAATACCTATCAAAACCATTAATTTAAATGAACATAAAACTTCAAATCCGAATATTACCGGAGAGTTATGAATTGAATAAATTATGCATAATTGACATGTAAAATTTACATTCATGTTTTTAAACAAATTTCGGCAAATCACGCCTAAATTGTTCCAATAAATGTCCAAACTGATAATATTCTTCTCATAATTGTTTTTCAATCGCTGGATTTTGGCATTGAGTAAAGGCCGCTTTTTTCCTGTGGAGGTTCACCTTACGAAATTTTGGAGTATACATTTTTGTGAATTTTTCCTGTTTTTTCAATTCTTCCACAACTGCCCATAGAGATGGGTGGTTTCTTCCAATTTTTCTGTTCCAGGAAGCATGCAATTATTCGCAGACGTTTGTTGTCCGGAGATTTTGTGGTCTATCATAAACGTTCCTCATAAAAATTCAATTTTTTGGATCCAAGAGAATTTTTATTTCGAAAATGGTGGTTTGGCATGCAGTGTTATGTCAGGTAATTTGGAAGCGTTTAGTATGCTGTTACAGTTTATTGAGAATTTGAGAGAAAGGAAGGATATTTTTGGTCCGCCTAAACAATGAAAGAAGCAATTTGTGGGGTTGTGATGAGGTCTAATAGTTCCCCTTCCTTAAATCCGATACTGCAGCAATTTTGAGGGGACATCCAGAAGTAATGACTATCATTGTCTTCGTGCCTTCATCAACTCGCTTGGTTTAGTAAGAGTAATTAACGTAATGAGTACTCTTATATAGGTCTTGTTTATTTTTTATTCAGGAAAAAATCTTGAAATTTGTTCACGCTTAGTTTTGATTTTTCGCTGTTTGACTTGTGATTTTTTTCTAAGTTAGTGCGTTTTCATTGTTAAAAGAAAGGAAAACTCCACTCTTGAACAGCAAAAGTGTAAATGTCACGAAAAACGTGATCAACTTCTGATTTCGAAAATGGAAATTAATTATCAGATTTCCCAGCGAAATAAAAGTTATACTTATTGATCCAGTTTTCTCAAATTAGGTTAATTTTAACAAAAAGTGTCCTTCATAAATTGTTCTACAAATTCAAAGAGCTTTAAGACCATCTGCTTTTTTCTTCGAAATTCAAAAGTTGAAGGCTCTTGAAAAAACAAGTTTTTTTTTAGTTTCCTTGCGTTCATTACTATTTTCCAACTATTAGATGGCTATGTTCTAACATATGAGTGATGTGTTGTAGGATAGAGTTCTCGATAGGGGAAGTGGCACTGAACAAGTTCAGGATGGTTGAACGTCACTTCTTCAAAGACAGACTTTTGAAGGAGTTTGACTTCGACTTCGGATTCTGCATGCCCCTCTCACACAACTCAATCGAGCACATCTACGATTTCCCGCCACTCGACCAGGCCACCAGTAAGTAGCCATGATGATACTTAGGCATGCTTTTTCGTATTGCCAATGTCCTTTCCTATAAAGTGATTGGGGGGGGGGGGGTTTGGGAGTGTTGATGTAATATATTGGTTGATTAGTGGAAGTTTTAACTTGGTAACTTTTTCTTCGTTAACGAAGAAGATTTTTTGTCAATCAGAGTCGAGTGACTTACACGCGTGTTATGAGCTTCAAGATATTTACTTGATCTATTTATAGAGCAAGATGATAAGTGCTCAGTTTTTAATAAACTATTCATTCATCAGACAAAGAACCAATTTACCACATCTTCACCGCTGACTGGAAAAGAGCGGTTTTTTCTTGATTTTGATTTGTATGCACAATTTTTTTGTGTTTTGTTAAGTTTGTAAATACTGCATCACTCTCAAACATTGAGCACAGAACATAATGGGCTTCTATACACCCCCAAATTTCAGTACGAAGGCACTTCAGCTCTGTTCCTGCCTGATAGGAAGCTTATCAAAAAATAGTTTTTTAAAGAAATATTGCAAGACTGAATAAATGCTCAAACATTTACTGCGGAGTTTCTGTTCTTATGTTTGTTACTGCCGAGTTTCTGTTCTTATGTTTGTTATGTTTCAGTTGACCAGATGGTGAAATCTCCATGGGAAACTAAATCGGATAGTTTTTACTTTGTGGACGACAGGCTCATAATGCACAACAAAGCAGAGTACTCATACAATTACGGAGGATGAAAAAAATAGACAAATAACATAAAAGCTGTCCTTCAAACAGCGCTTGAGGTTTCACCCCTCTGTGAATCAAAAGGAACTTAGAAAATATGACATTCGAGCTTGAATGTATTTAGAATTGACCTAAACTTGTTGCTTTGTATTATTCTCATGTGCATTCCTCCGTAATTTGATCCGAAAGAAGCTGATATTCACTAGCCGAAAGTTGCAATTTTGTGAGCTATTAAATTGAGTTTTATATTAAATAAGCATCATTATTTACATCGGATCCTAAATGAATCGGCTCGTAAATAAATCTGCTGTTTGAACTGTCTACCTCCCTTTAAGAGTAATGAATGTAGTGAAGGTCTTGCTGACTTTTTTTTAGTAAAAAGTCTTAAACTATTGATGCAATTAGGTATAATGCACTTTTTGAGTTCAATTGAAACTCATCTGCTGAAAGTGACGTAAATAGCACTCTCCAAATACGAATGTGGAAATGGCGCAAAAAAAAGTGAACGATTTCTAGTTTCGAAAGTGGAATTTAATTTCTAGATTTTCAAATATTGATCCAGTTTTCTCAAGTTGGGTTAATGTTATCAGAAAAAGGCCAATCGTAAATTGTACTAGAATTTCAAAGAGCTTAAAGGGCATCTATTTTTTTCATTGAAATTCGAAAGGTTTTTTCAAGAAAGTGAGTTTTTTTTGATGTTTACTTGCGTTCATTACTCTTTTCCAATACTCGATTGGCTATGTTTTAAGAATGCTGGTCCTATTTTTGTTTGTCTTTGAAGTTGGAAGCCGTTTGTGGAAAGTGCATTGAATCCGAAACTAAAGTTTGTTATATTAATAGTTAGTGATAATAATTTGTTGTACAAAATATCATTTTTCGAAACTGCGTGTTTTATATTGATCGGATGAAAGTTTTTTTCTTTGCTTGCTGAAATCTGTCCTGAAATTAATTCGGCAGATTTTTGAAAATTGGATAATATTTTGATAAAATTAGAACATACATTTTGAAGAATTGAGTTTTGTCCGACTCTTTTTCAAGACTTCAGAATGCAAGAAAAATAACGTGACAAGTGTGCGCTAATCTTATTAGCCAATTTGAGAAAACCGCTAAAGCTGCTCTCCAATTAATTTTGAATTGTGGCTCTTTTTTGCATCGAGTTTTCTCGTGTTGTGAAATAACACTTTTCTCGTTGATTACGGATTACCCATTCATGTTTATCTGATAAGAAGGGTATCCTAACTAAATTAAGTCAGCGTAAAAACTCCGGTCATTTCCAGATCGGAAATCTGTGGGTGTCGAGTCATTTCCTGGTTTTATTTTTGGTCACATACTAGATCATATGGAATATGAAATCGTATTAATTGTCTCGTAGAGCGTTCGTACTACAATGGCGAGCGTAGTTTCCCATTACGAACTTCATTTTTTTCATTCCAACTCGCAAAAAACCAACTCATAGATTTGCTGGCATAACGTTGGCAGTTAAATACCATCTGTTGTATCGCTTTTTGGTGGCTAGTTTTGGTAGATGCGATGACGTGGCATTATTAATAACCAGGTCAGGGGCTCAAGACCCTTACAATTGTTTTTTTTCTTTTGCCTGCTTCACGTTTTTAACTGTTTGGATATTCCTTTTGCCGTTTTATCGCTGCTATTTAGGAAGTGTAGGTTCGCCTCTGGATTTTATACAAAAACAGAAAAACAATCTCGAAAAAGCAAAACAATCTGGTTGAATTGTAGTGAAGATAGTTGTGAAGGTCGCTTTCTCGTAAGAAAACGAACGTCTCCAAAGGTTTTCCCTCTCAATTTGCCTATCAAATTAATTTGCATATTGCGTTTTTGATTTTTGTTGAATTTTTTTGCAAAATGGATTAGTTTTTGAGATGAAATAGTTTTAAGCTTGCGCTGTTTTTACATTTTTGATGCTTTTCCAATTTTCTGTGGGCTATGTTCTTGTTTCCAGAAAAAGTTCAAGTTAATTGCTTTTCTTTTGCTTGCGGTTTCATTTTTCTTTAATTTAAAAAAAAATGTTGTTTTTCAGTTGCGAAATACTAGGCGCTTTTCACTCTGCAATAGCAAAAGTTCAAATTGCGCACAAAAACGATTGAATCAAGCATCAAAGTTGGGTTTCACGTTTAAGAATTCCCAGTTGAAAAAAAAACTTGAGCTTTCAATTTCGAATTAATTAATTGTGTCCCAATTAGCGTTCCAATTAATAAATTATATCCAATAAGGTTAAGCTGATTAAGAGCCATGAAAGTAGTGAATACTCTACTCTTATATAGTTTTTTTTAGTTGGTGATTTTTTCAAGAAAAGCTTTTAAACTTTGCTTAAGCTCGAATTTGATTTTTCGAGTTTTGATATCTTGTAAACTTCAATTCATTTCCTTTCTTAACTATCGAACAGCAAAAGTCGTGAAAAACGTGATCGAGTTTTAGTTTCGAAAGTTAATTTAAATTGCAGACTTTTCAGCGATCCAGTTTTTTGCTCATTGATCCAGTTTTCTCAAATTGAGTTAGTTTCATCAAAATTTTCAATCATAAATTGCTGTAGAAAGTCAAAAAGCTGTAATATATTTTTTCATATAAATTTTTTCGAAAGTTGAAATTTTTCAAATAACAGTCTTTTTTTTCTGTTTTATTGCGTTCATAACTTTTTTCCAACTCTGTTTGTTATTTTTTTCTTTTGGTACAGCTAATCAATAATAATTGTCTATATAACTTTTTCCTTTCTAATTTTTTTCACAGGATTTAACTTCATGGCTGAGCATGAGCAGAATACTGCCTCTTGTGGAAGTTAAGTTTTTATTCTGCGTTGACTGGGTCTCTTTTTTTAAGATTTACTTTTGTGTATTCTGTCTAAGAATGTCTTCAATTTCTTCTGTAACCGTTAACTCTTTTGAAAATTTTAGCGTTTTCTTCTTGTCTTGACATGTTATATAAAAGTTTGATAAGTTTGTAGAAATGCACTTTTTATGGTACAAATGTTAATTTTTCTTCAATTTCCTTAGGCTGATTTTTTTCATTAAGAAATCAATTGTATTCTAATTAATTTACTTTGACCAATCAAATTTGAGTGATTAGTTTCATTAAACCATATTTTCGCTAAAGCTATGGTCTTCAGTTTGGACTTAGGTGCTTCTAGATACACTTCGAATTGGGCAAAGTTTTTTTCATTGCATGATCGAAGATTTTGGAAAAATACTGAAATTCAGCTTTTTGTTACGCTTTCCTAGATGGTTCAAACTTTGTATTGATTATTGATAAAGTTTTTTTGCCATTTAATTTAATCATCGAATTAATGGGATATGTAAGTAAAACTGATAAATTGATAACTAATTTCTGTAAATTTCAACGTGGAACTGAAGGCGGAAACTGAAAAATCATTCCGTAGGAATCAGCTTTGAAACTTCTCTATATTGTAGCTATGCTGATCACGGAATTCGCCGAACACCATTGCTTTTGTAATATTATTTTTTCCCGAAAATCTCATTTTGATTTGACCTTGGCCCCAAAGTTAACGCAGAAGTCGCAGAACACGCCAGGGTCAAAATTGATAAGATCATTTCAGCACGACAGTCGCAGAACACGCACTACAGAACACAATCGAAAATGTTTTCAAAATCTTATGGAAGGAACACAAGAAGTTTCTGTCTTTCAATGTTTTTGGAATTCAATGATACAAATGCTCACGTAAGTTTCTAACGATCAAGTACTGTGAGAAGAAATAGTGGTTTCCGTGCCTTTTTGGGAAAACATTTTGAAGAATTTTGTTCTGGTTGATTTTTTTACCCAGAAAGGGAGAAACGAAAAAAACCGTAATTGTTTTGGCGCACTAAAATCATTTTGGAGAAAACAATTTTTTTTCTTGTATATTTAAAAGCAAAATAAGTCGGAATTGATTTTATGGAATTTTTTAAGAAGTTCTGCTCAACTTTGATTGGATACAACTGTACTATCACAAACAAAGCAAAGATTATACCTAGGAACTATCACAATGACTATCAAACACTATTTGATTAGATGCAGTAATTCCGTTTGAAAGATTTTTTTGGCTTGTTGCAATCAGAATTATCCGTGTACTTGGCTTTGTACCAGTGTTAACACATACTAATTTCACGTGATTGTGTGATAAAGGGAAGCTAACAAAGTTTTGGTAGTGTTAATCAAATAAAATGCTATAGCTGTATATGGTTTGATTGAAATTATCCAAACACATCAACCCATTTGAATACGATCTTTATCACTAACCATAAAAAGATTACTCTTGTTAGCGCTGGGGCGTGTTTGTTTCATAACTGGATTTTTCAGTTTATCAATATCTTCTGCGTTGTTGAATTTAACATAGTTGTTGTTCCCTACTTGGGCGTTAATCAGCGCCGATACTTCGAAGTTATTTCGCAAAGCAACTAAGTTTTATAGCATCGCCTTATTTTTTAATAAAGGCATCTAGTGATCGTAGTCTCTATTTGATCTATATTGGCTTGCCATTCATAAGAGCGTAACAAACGAAAGAAAGAGCGTAACAAACGAAGATTTTAAACGCGAAAAATTTGAAATGTAAGGTGAAGAGAACAAAGAAGAGCCTTGAAACGACCGACTGTTCACAGCGAATCGTTAAGCTCGTCAACATTCTAGCTCCTCAGTTGTTTGTAGATTCTCAAACTTTCGTTCAAGATATTTGCGGGAGAAATTTGAAAAACTGATTCTAAAAAATGTTGACTTTAAATTAATGAATATTTTGCTGCTGTTCATATTAAGAGTTATAATTAAGAGTAAGATTAAGACCAGTATTGGACTTGAAAGTTATGCGAACCTATCGGGCCGAAAAAAGGATGCGCGCAAACACGCTGTAGTCGATCTGTACCTCATAGAAAGATTTCAGATAGACTACACCGTCTGTTTGTGACGCAACCTATTTTCGTTCGGATTGGTTCCTATAACTTTAAGTCCGGAGCTGATCTTAATCATACTCTTATTTTTTATTCTCAATAAATCTTATAGTAAAACTGGAAAACGATAAGATTGGGACAGATTGGACAAACATGATTGGCTAGTAAAAAAAAAAGACTTTACCGTCATATTCAACAGTATCAAAAGCTAGAGACCGAGATCCTTTTTTGCTATAATTTATGGTGCATTTTTGGAGGATGTAAAATAGTACCAAAAGGATTCTCTGGGTGCTGAGGGTGTCGAATTCCTAAATTAAGGTATTATCTTTCCTAAATCTGTCGATAACCCTACACCATGGTTTTCATCCTCTTCTTTCGTCAGGAGCGATCAGAACAACAAGCTTTTCGCAGACAGTGCAAGCGGCATACAGTGTTCTGGATTCACACGGTTCGGCCGGCCTAGATATGTCATATTTCTCAGTTTTTCCTAAGCAATTTGGTTCAAAACTTTTTGGTATATTGCGACTTTATGCATTGTTCCTGGTTGGAATGAAAGCATAAAAAGCTTGACTTAACTTGCGAATGCGAATTTTTAGGGCTGGGTAGAAATGTATCTGAATCTAAATCGTTTTGATTTAGTTTTTGACATTAGTTTTGATTGTGGAGACAATGTTGGATTCTTCTCAGGTGAATTTTTAGACTGGGTTTGAAATCTCAGCTTGAAGCAAAATGAAGTAAACATGCTAATCATAAAAGTATTTTGTCCACTTTTATCCAAGTAAAAGTACAAAAACCTGGCTGGACTATTTGTGGACCTTTTATAGACTCAAAAACATACTATTTCTAGCCCAGCAAATCTGTTTCTTGGAATGTTGATTTTCTATTATCAGACTATTTTATTGCCCAACATTCTGGGCTACCAAGTCAGTGCTCAACTATCAATGTATAAAACACACTCCCCTTTTGAACTTAGCCATTATGCTGATAAAAATAAAACAGATATTCTGCGGGTAATTTCCATACCTTAAACATGGCGTGCTTTCATTGGAAATATTCCCCAAGTTTGAAATGGGGGTATCAAAATAAACCCGGAATAAAGTTTAACGCCTGCAACACGGTTGATTTTTATAACTTTAGCGTCTGCTGAAATTCTGAGTCTTTTAATAGCATTTTCTTTAAGTTTGGGTTTTTATTATCGTTGCCTATTTGATTTCGTTTCTTTGAGTTTTTGATTTAGAAAGAGTTTACGGGAATAGCGAATAAAGCCAAGCCCGCTAGAGACAAGTACGTGTGCTGTATTGTATATAAAATGGATAGTAAAAAGAAATACTTGCAAACTAAGTGACATTTATTTATGATACTTGAACATGTTCAACGCGACAACTCCTCAAAATACTTCGAATATAGAACCAATCTCACAAACAGATTTCGCCTGTAAGTTCTTCTGCGGGGAATTGCAACTGTGCGTCTACTGGTTTTGCCCAAGCTAGGCAAGGGGTTAATTCGAATCGCGTGAACCAAACTTGTCGACTGTAAAGCTTTAAGCTTCAGCTTCGCCCAGAACTTAATATGCCCTCTGAATATCAGCGTGGTGTTATATTGTAGAAAACCTGCAAAATGTAATAAATACATAAAACACGTACACGCCGCTTGATATATCCCAGAAAAAGTCCCAAATTTAGAATTGTCTCCAAAATTTGGAAAAGGGTAACCAATAACGTGGAATATTCCCCCTTTCTCCAATACCCTCTGTGTAAAATTTCTGAAACTGCTGTTGGGTTTGTTGAATTCTGGACGCCTAGAGCCAAAACGAAAACAGGTTGCAAGTTAATCCTTAGCCTCTGAAATCATTCTACTCTCAGCGATTATATTAGCAGGTTGGTAACTTCATTTCTTGTATTTCGACTAAAATTTACCCAAATTTGTCCAATATTGCTGAACGCCTTAACGTTTAACAAAGCTCCAGTTGATAAGGGAAATCATAACATACTATTTACTAGTGCAACTTCCCAGGTGAGTCATCAAAATTATTTTCCTCTCCTTTTTCTGGGCCAACAAAAAAGTTTGTTCTCAATATTAAAAACTAAGGCTCTAAAATTGGGGCGTTTCCTGAACAGTAGACTGGGTAACTTTTTCACTTGCAAGGTTTTTTAAGTTTTTGGGCATACTAATAGACTAATTTTTACTTCAAAAACTGAAGATGCGGGGCAGTATTGAAATTGCATCACTTGTGCGAAGTTGCTATAAGATTTCTAATCAGCTAGCAGCGATTTGAATTTTTTTTCTAACAGAAAATCCGTTGTTTTTTTTTCGAGCTTGTCTAATTTCTTGACTAAAATTACTATTGAGCAATATTATCAGCGTTCAGTTTTTCATCAAATCGTCATAAATTGTATGAATAGTTTTGTCAATTAAGTACTGTTGCATTGGCCTTATAACTGGCAAGTGGTGGTACTGTTTTCTAAACATGTAAAATATTCGAACTCGTAATAAATGTTAAGTAAATTTTTTTGCAACTATTCGCTGACTTATTGCTTAAAGAAATCTTTAGTTATGATTATCGGTGAGTTTTTAGTGAATCTTTTTTTGTAAATGAATCCCAGATGATAAAATCAAATTTTTGAATCCTTTTGAGTTATTAAGCAACCAGAAATCCCCCCCCCCAAAATATGATGATTTTCGTTGGTATTACAATGCACGTGGATTACAAGAAATTATGTAATTCTAAAAGAGCCTCAAATTTTATGTTATCAAAGGCTTTTTAGAGGAATAAAATTTTGAATGAAAAATGAGAAACGGATTTGGATTTAACCTTTTTTCAATTCACGGTTTTTACAAAGTTCGATCAACTCATTACCTGATTGTTTTGTACAGTTAATCGCTTGTATACTATATTAAAGCGATCTGAATTTAAGCTTTTATGATGGATGTGTTATGATGGATACAAAAATAAACCATGTTTTCTGTCATTATCTGCATTAATTTGTGTGGTGTTTGTGTAGGAAAGTGTTCTTGCCAACTTCAACTGTTTAATTGTCATAAATTGAAGCAACAGCAGAGACCTGTCTCGTTAGCCAATCAAAATGCCCGGACCGAGTTTCAAAGGAATGGACGAGTCCGACATGGAGCTGTATCTCGTCAGGAATGTCGAGATCGGACAGTCGGGCGCAGACGTCAAGGGAAAAGTAAGTACTACCCATCTTTTTTCTCCCCCCTCCCCTACGGCTATAAATACTACCAAACTATTATCTTATTAGAGATTCGAGAATTCTGGCCGTGAAAATTCTTAGTAGCACTATTCATTATTAACTGTTCTCTGTCGATCAAAAGTCAGAGAATCCCTTACAACTCTGGCGATCAAAATTCACGGAATCCCTTACTACTAGAATCTCCGAGTAATATTGTAGTTTAGTTTTCGGAGGCTTTTTACTGCCAGAATCTCCAAAAAAGTGAGAAAAATGAGGTTGGTATCAGATAGCTTTGTTGATACTGTCAACGACATTGCAGTTGGTGTTATTTTCTGTTTAGGTGTGGGTTCCTGACAGGAAGGAAGGTTACGTTATGGCCGATGTCGTAAAGCAGGATGACGAAAGTTGCACTGTCACCTTGCCCAGCATGGAGGTCAGCTAAGTTCAATCATCATTCATTTGTTTTTTTACTCTCTTCATCTAGTAGTACACTTCCACCATAGTTTTTGTTCAGTTACCAAAAATTACCAAAAAAAAGTGTTTCAAATTGGTGAAAAATTGTAATATCTCAATTTTGAATGAAAAAGAAACGTTGGTTTTACTCGGTTTTTATTGTTCCGACTTTCGATACGAAAGTAACGGAATATTTGTGATCGGGGTGGGTTTTATTTCTTCAGACAAATTTCGACTTTTTAACTAGCCATTTTTGACAGAAATTTTTTATGCCATTCAAAAGGTATTGTTGCCCTGAGCTTAAATTTGAAAAGATATTTCACCTGTGATCATTTTTCGTAAAGTTATGAGGGTTTAAAGATTGCCATTTTGACCAATTTGGGACAATCAACGCGCGATATAATTCGCGCTATTAACGCGTAAGCGGAGATTTAATCCGTCTTAGAAATCGTTCCAAATTGGTTGAAAGAAGCTTATTTGCTATAATTGATTTGTTACAAGGAGCGAAATCTTTTGTTTTGTACTTTATATGGCGTGTGGGGGGATCGTTTTCATAGAAACATTTTCAAATTTTAGAAAAAAGTTTTTCATTTTATTTTATTTCATTTAATTTTTTTGTTGTTTATGTTATTACTGCTCCATAAACGTTAAAAGGCAGTCGGAACTTACAGGGCTTCGCCCTGATACGAGCAGTCTTGTTTGTTTTGTTACGAAAAAAGACATTTTAAAAAAAACAAGACTGCTCGTATCAGGGCGAAGCCCTGAATGTTCCGACTGCCTTTTAAGGTTTATGGAGCAGTAATAACATTAAAAAATTCAATGAAATAAAACAAAATGCACATTTTTTTCTTCTAAAATTTGAAATTTTTTATGAAAATCATCCCCCCATACGCCATATAAAGTACAAAAGGATAGATTTTGCTCCTTGTAACAAACCATTTATGGCATATAAGCTTCTTTTAACCAATTTGGAACGATTTCTAAGACGGATTAACTCTCCGCTTACGCGTTAATAGCGCGAAATATATCGCGCGTTAGTTGTCCCAAATTGGTCAAAATGGCGATCTGTAAACCCCGTAACTTTACGAAAATGATCACAGGTGAAATATCTTTTCAAATTTGAGCTCAGGACAACAATACCTTTCGAATGATATAAAAAAAATTCCGTCAAAAATGGCTAGTTAAAAAGTCGAAATTTGTCTGAAGAAAAAAAAACCCACCCGAGCACAAATATTCCGTTACTTTCGTATCGAAAGTCGGAACAATAAAATATTTTCACTTAAGGCCTCTTTCGTGGGAAGTTTATCAGTTTTAAAATGATAATTACTTGTGAAGCTGAAAAAGACATTCCTTTATTCAACATTTTTGCTGATTTGAAGTTTTTTCAAACAATTATGGTTAGAATTTTCGTGACAAAAATTTCGTGCGTTTGTTACTACCTTGTGTACTATCTATAGTATATCATTGACTGTCTCTGTGTTTTGTGTGGTGTAGGAGAAGACGTTCAAGAAGGACGACGTCGGTCTGGTGAACCCCCCGAAGTTCGAGAAGTGGGAGGACATGAGTTCGTTGACCTACTTGAATGAGGCCAGCATCCTCTACAATCTCAAGTGCAGATACGTCGAGTTCCTCATCTACGTGAGTCAGCCTCCTCATAATCCCTTGTCTCATGTTACTCTACCTTCGTTCACGTCTCAGTTGAATTCGCTTAGTCGGCACAGAATATCACAGCATTAATTTGAGCCTGTAGAGAAAAATTGTGTTTAAAATTGAAATGTTGGAATTTTTGTCAAGTTTTGGTAAAAAATTGTCCTTTTTCTGTCACTCCCTTAAATTAAATTACTATTGCTTGTCAAAAACATGGGAAAATTGAATGAAAGTGAAGTCTATTTGGATGGCTAAAGAGTCAATTTTGCCACCGGTCACTTCCGATTAACATCATAATAGTTTGTTCATTGCGCGTATAGTGAGTGTATGTTATTTATTGTTTAGACCTACTCTGGTCTGTTTTGCGTGGCTATCAACCCGTACAAGCGACTGCCCATCTACGGGCACAGGTGTGTGAACTACTACAAGGGCAAGAGGAGGACCGAGGTCCCCCCTCACGTGTTCGCCATCTCTGACAACGCATACACTGACATGATGATGGGTAATAATAAGTCACACTTTTGCTTTACTTCAATAAAACACGTATATTATTAGCAAGCAATTCCGGTTGCTGTATAAGTAGCGCAGAGTGTTTCGAACAATTCAATTTCAATTAATTTTCATTTTTTTCTAAATTTTTGGTTGATTTTTTAAAATGGCGATTAATTTTGGTAAAAAAACTGCAGAATGTGAGCTAATTATATCGAAAATTAGGTAAAAATTGCCTCAGAATTAAAAATAAAAGTCATCAAAATTACCTCAGAATTAAATATTAAAGTCATCAAAGAGTATGCCAAACTTGAAATTTTCGCAGGACCAATATTATAGTAAAAAAAAAATTCTGTAAGACCAAAAAGAACTCCTCGACCAAAAAGACTTGTGTCCAAATTCAGTGGAAATTATTCCCTGATTGTTTTTTATTTGTCATTTTTTATTGTCTAGATGAAAATCCAAATCGAAATCTTCAGTTGTAGTCTAACAGCGGCTTGAATCTGACTGATTTTACTTATTTGATTTCAGAGAAGCAAAACCAGTCGATCTTGATCACGTGAGTTTGCAGCTAATAACTAACTTTTACATATACTTACTTAAGAATTCATAACTCATATTTTTTGCAAGAAAAATTAAAATACAAAATAAATAGCAAGGATTTTAATTGATTATTTTAATGACGTCTCAGGAAGTCTAAGAAAATTATCTGGGAAATTTTATCCGTAATTAACAGAAAGGATTGATTTTTGCGCGCAGCGTGAATTTTTGCAAAATCCATTCAATCGAACTACTTGAATTTCTATTTTTCCATTACTAAATTGTGTGTCCCTCTAGCGGTGAATCTGGTGCGGGTAAAACCGAGAACACCAAAAAGGTCATCTCGTACTTCGCCCTGCTCGGCTCAGATCCGACTGCAAAGAAGACCGACTCTAAGGTACCAAAAAAGGAACCAGATTTCCTCGAAAAGAAGCTACATAACTGTGTCTCGCACTGATTTCAATTATTTTGCCAGCACTCGTTTTTTTGTGTTCGTGTATGTGTGTCGTGTTTTGTTTTCTACACAATTGGTTTAACTATTTTAGTTCAGTTTACAAATCAATATCTGACAAGAGTTTCAAGTTTATACCTTTTTCATGATTTAAAATTGAGAATCAGGTTTTGAACGCCGGTTGCTGTTTCTTCAGTAAAAACCGGTTTTGTTTCAAAGCTCGAAGGAAAAGAAATTAGGTCTTCATTTGCAGTAAATGGAGTTTGCGGCACTATTTTGAGACCGGTCTCTTCGTGCTATAGAAGTTTTAAAAAGTCAAACTTGTGAGCTTTTGAACCCTGATGACTTTAATATGCAGGGGTGAATCGGGAGCGGGCAAAACGGAGAACACCAAAAAAGTCATTTACTATTTCGCTGAAATTGGACAAAATTCTGAATTGCGAAAAGACGGACAGGTAATTGCTTCGTCGAATGAAAAGTCAACAAACCGAAGAACTGGGATCCATTATTTCCCCCGTTGAAGCCTAACTTGTTACTATTTTAATTTAAGGCTCGAAGAAAGAGATATACTGCAATTCCTAAACGAAACATTTAATTTTTTCAACATTAAAGGCTACTTTTTTATGAATTTGTGTTAGTTGCTTTGACTGTCAAAGCTAGAAAATCTTAGACAACAGAATGATTGCGATAATTGAGTTTTGCAGCAGATATTTCATATTTTATGTTCTTCGGTTTTTGACTTAGAGGTATCATATCAAACTTATCCCTGATTTGGTGGAACGCTGGATTCAAGTATTTATTTCTTTTCCTTCTTCGAACAAACTTTTCCTATCTCATTCTCCAACTTAGGTCACAGCATAGCATGCGCTCTGTCATAACCCGTAACTTGTAATTGACCTTCATGAACTGAAACCAAACTAGAATTTTTGGCTCTTTTTCAGTTTCACTTGTCACTCGTGAAATTATCACAATAGTTTTATGAGAGTTGTTCAGGCCTCAATTTTCGTTGGCATGAAAAAAAAATCAAATTTTTTACTCGTTCACTTTGACATGCGTCACTATAGTTATTGAAAGGAAAGTTAATTCAAATTATCATTTATGAAATACTATTTTGGCAAAAATCAGAAGTGGGACTGAAAAAAAGTTGTATTTTTATAACCACTTTCTTTTATTCTAATCGCATTTCTAACTTCTAAACCCCATTTTTCGGATTGCAAAATTCTATCTTCTAAGATGAAAAACATTATTAATTATGATTGTTTTCTTCTTCAGTTTTTCATCATGTTTTCCGTATAAATGAGTAGAGTAGTCAAATATATGCAAGATCTCAGTTTTGAATCATTCACGTGTTTTTCAAATCACGGAATCATAATTTAACTTTTTAAATGTTGCGTTTTTCAAGTTTTTTATTAGGAGTTCATTCTGGTGAAAAAATACACAAAACACATCTTGAAGAATTATTAACTAATTTTTTGTGTGTTCGTAGCCGTCGCTGGAGGACCAAATTGTGCAAACGAACCCTGTGCTGGAGTCGTTCGGAAATGCCAAGACCGTTAGAAACGACAACTCGTCTCGATTCGGAAAGTTCATCCGAATTCACTTTTCAAGTGTGGGCAAACTGTCTGGTGCTGACATTGAGCACTACCTGCTGGAGAAGGCCAGAGTGACCAGCCAGATGGAAGGCATGGAGAGGTTAGTCATTATTCTACTCCGTCCAGATCAGTTTTAAAACCACAAATTTACATTGAAGTTTTTGAAAAAGAAGCTAAATTTTCATTTTGCAAATTTATTACAGGAAAACTGCTGCAAAAACATGATTCCAAAACTTGGCACAAAAATCCGCAAATCTTCGAGAAAAAATAAAAGAGCCGAGTAAAATTATCTTGATTTAACCTCTTTGTATCGAAAAAATTAAGATTACTCTTATTTTGAGAAACGATTCAAAAAGTATACCAATTTTTCACTGGGCCTACCACTGCTCCTTAAAATTAGTTTGATCGTGTGAATATAGCTCTGGCTCACCTGCATATCCCGAAAATGCTAAAAATGCTTTTCCATACAATCCAATTTTTATATGAAAGAATGGTCTTCGTCGAGAATCGGTAATTGATTTTTTTCTTTCCGCGAGTTAAATATTCTTACCGTTACTTTGATAAACGACTTACACTCCCTAAATGTTCGCCTAATGCACTTTTACTGAGATTATCTGTTTGTAGAATTCAAAGTAGTTTAAGTTTCCTTAGTAGAATGATTCTCATGTAGATGTTTGGGATGAGCGGTGTGTGGTGCTTTAGGTGTTACCACATCTTCTACCAGATCTTGTCGCCTGGTGTTCCGGGATTGAAGGAGAAACTGAAGCTGAGTGGCAATCCCGAGGACTACAAGTTCATCCACGATGTCAGTACTACTTAATTACTCACCCCCTTTTAGATAACTCCCCTTTACACAACCCCTCTGATTAAAAAAGAGATACTTGATTGTTTTGAAGATACTAAGTCATTTTGTATCCATTTGGTAGAAAGAGTTACATGAAACAAGCAACTTTTAAACTAATTACTTCGACTTCTTGTTACTTTCCAATAAGTTCTTCCATGTAAAAAATGAAAGTTAAAAGAAGACAACTATTCATGTGACCTTATTTTTCGGTGATAGTTCTAACGTGTTGCTGATTGTTGTTGTTGTTATTGTTTTCAGGGTCAATATGTGGTGAAATCCATCGATGATACCGAGGAGGCCCAGCTGACTGACGAGGCCTTCGACATCCTGGGATTCGAACCCAAAGAGAAGGAGGAACTCTACAAACTATGCGCAGGTAAACACTTTTCCTTTTAACCCCACCCCCTCCCCGCCCATTAAAACTTCATATTTCATATTCGTACGAAAAAGTAATTCACTTGCGATTAGCAATCGTTATCAAATCGTAAAGTAGACGTTTTCAGGTTAACAACTTGTGTAACCGAAGCACCGAATCGTTTTCACAAACCTGTTTTCGTCAACCATCGGTCATATTTTGAGCATGTCTGCATTTAAAATAACTCTTCTATGCGAAATTTGTTTTTTTTTAATGTTGATGGTTAATTTCCCAACTCTGCCATTTCGCCTAATTTTTTCATTTTTTTTGTTAAAAAGTATCATTCGGCTTATGTTACATTTAGCTCGTTGAGGTTGGTTCAGTCACCACAATTTGCGTCGTTAAAAAATTAAAATGTTTGCGTGTGTGTACTTTATATTGAGTCACCCCGAAAGTTTTAAATAGTCGAATTTTTTATGGCCAGTTTTTCTTACAGCCCAGCGAGCGTCCACACAAGTATTGCCCGCTTAGTAACAGATTCGGAAGTTATTTTCAGTTCTTTTTGCACACTGGAAATTGTCTTTCGCCGCATGTTTTTCTCAAAATTGACTTCATTTGAATAAACATTAGAAAATTTTTGTTTTTTTTTGAAATTTTTATTTAAAAAAATTTGACTTGAAGGTTTTCGTCTAATTTTTTATCGGCTAGTTTGTAAAAAACTGCAAGTGAGCCGTACCTCCGTTTCGAGTTTGGTTTGCAAGGATCAAGAAAATTTTCAATTTTTCTTTTAAATATTGTAATTTTTATGCAAATACGTAATTGAAAATTTTCATAAAAATATTTAATTTTTATATAAATATCAAAATTTTGATAAGTTTTGCCATGATCATAAAGCTATGAGATATTCAGGAGTTTACTTACTTCACTGATTTGAAGCAGCTGAAATCTCAACTAGTTTTAAGCTTAACGGAATGATTTTGAGAGTCACTGGATAAAGTGGGTTCTTGTGCGTTAATTTCTAAATCTTCAGTTTGAGCAGATAATTATTTTGAAGTTAAAAACATTCCCAAGTTTGATTAAAATGGTAATGATGAATAATTGATGATAAGTTCTGCTCAAAAGTAAAGATGTCTACAGTTGTTTGAATAGAAGTAGATATTCACTAGGTATCTTGCACTTGGGCAACATGAAGTTCAAGCAGAGACCCCGAGAGGAAAACGCCGAACCTGACGGCAAAGATGACGCCGAATTGGCAGCCGAACTGCTCGGAGTGAAGACGGACGAGCTCCTCAAGGGATTCGTCAAGCCCCGAGTCAAGGTCGGATCCGAATACGTCACTAAAGGTCAAACTGTGGACCAGGTCGGATATGCCCAGAGTGCAATGGGCAAGGCCATCTTCGACAAGATGTTCAAATGGTAAGTAAATTTCATTAGGTTTCCTTGAGTTTTTTTTTATTCAGAGTCAATGAAAGTAGCGAAGACTCTTATGTAGGTCGTGATGATTTCTTGTATGTTTTTTTTTACGGAAAAGTCTTAAAATTTGCTCACGCTTAAATTTGATTTTTCGCGGTTGGACTTCTGATTTTTTTTAATTATATTTTTAGTAATTTTAATTCACGAAAACTTTTTTAAATTTTTAAAATGTAAGTACCATTTGGCCTAATGTTTGTTTTTCGCTCGAAAAACATTCGGACAATACATTATCATATTTGGTTTATTATTGTTGGAATATTCATGTTATGTTTAGAAAACAATTTTACAGCTTGTCCTTTAAATTGTTCATTTTAATCTTCAGATGTCTATAGTTCTATCTTTTTGCAAAACACTTGCAACTCAGCGATCAGTTTTTTTTCTATATCACGTGACGTGACATCGTTTTCAGGCTGATCCTGCGTGTGAACAAGACCCTGGACACTGACTTGCCTCGACAGTGTTTCATCGGAGTGCTTGACATCGCTGGATTCGAGATCTTCGACCTGAACACGTTCGAGCAACTGTGCATCAACTTCACGAATGAGAAGCTGCAGCAGTTCTTCAACCACCACATGTTCGTGCAGGAACAAGAGGAGTACAAGAAGGAGGGAATCGTGTGGGAGTTCATTGACTTCGGAATGGACTTGGCTGAGACCATCTTGCTCATCGAGAAACCGATGGGTGAGTCATCGTGCAGATATGTTTAGATATTTAACCTCAGATGTTCTCCCTGCAACGTCGCCCCACCCCCTTACGTCCCTATGTCCGTCGCTTTGGCTAAAAATGGGCGATGATTTCTCTTAATAGAAATATTAACGTTGAATTGCATTACTGTCAATTCAACCGATAATTCATTACGCTGACGTTCTTTAATCCTACTTTCTTCATGAAACTCTGTATTGATGATAGGCATCCTGTCCATCCTGGAGGAAGAGTGCATTGTGCCCAAGGCCAGTGACCAGACGTTCCTGAAGAAGCTGGAGGACAACCACAATGGCAAGAGCAAGTCCTACGGCAAGCCCAAGGCAGGATCCAAGACCAAGTTCCCCGTCCACTTCGAACTGCATCACTACGCAGGCACTGTCGGGTCAGTTGCAGTCACATTTTTTAATCGAATTTTCAATACTATAACATAAATAGAGATTTTTACTATAAAAAAAACGAAAGAATTTTTAGCCCTTCCGACGAATCGCTTGAGTTGAGATTCTAAGAAAAAACATGGAAAACCATTTACAAATTTCAAGCGCTGGCAGCCAACTTAAATTTGTTTTTGTTTGCTTACTTGTGCTTATTGTAATCGTGTCATGCAGATACAACATCACCAACTGGTTGGAGAAGAACAAGGATCCAATGAATGACACTGTGGCTGAGCTGTTCGGCAAATCGGACGTGAAACTCCTCGCCGCCATCTTCAAGGTCGAGGATGCCGACGCTGGAGGCGGCGGCGGTGGTGGCAAGGGCAAGAAGAAGAAGGGTGGCTCAGCCCAGACCATCTCTGGAAACCACAAGGTAACTTAACGAAGCATTAACTTTGTTTTTAATTAAATCCTTTATCGATTGAATTTTACCATGAAAAAATTGAACATAAATGGTCATATGATTTGTGGCACTAACATTGCGATTATTTCATGATGTATTGATTTTTTAAAAAATTATGACGAAAATGTTTGAAATTTAATGAAATTCAAAAACGGCGTGCTCTGCCCAGCTTCGCTTGCAATGATAGGGAATTGAACGTGTGACGTGCTGTTTGTTTGCAGGACCAGCTGAACAAATTGATGACGACTCTACACAGCACCCAGCCTCACTTCATCCGTTGCATTGTGCCGAATGAGAGGAAGACGCCTGCTTTGGTGGAGCCCGACTTGGTCTTGCATCAGCTGAGGTGCAACGGTGTCCTCGAGGGTATCCGTATCTGTCGAAAGGGATTCCCCAATCGGCTCCAGTACAACGACTTCAAACCTAGGTCACTATCATAACTTATCGAATCCCTGGTTACTATTTTATTTTAATGAAACCTAAGTCACTAGTATAGCTAAAAATCAAAACGCCAAATAAGTGGGCATGATAAGTAACCTTGGCTGGAAAAAAAAAACTAAATACAATGCATATAAGTGAGCATTTACAAGTTCTGAGGTTGAAATGGAGCCTTAATTTGAGTTATCCTTACCTAGCTTCAACAAGCTCATTGAGTTTACGAAAGGCAGTATTAAATTGCCTGATCTGTCTTAAAATTTCATAAAACTCAAGACCAACGAAACTTGAAGTTTTCCGCTTCCAGTCTCCTCATAATTACTTTTGTCTCTAATCGAATTACGATTTTAGCTTCTAGATCACTATTTTTGTTCTGCAGGTACAAGATCTTGGCTGCTGCCGAAGTGACTGACGAGACTGACCCCAAAGACGGGTCCAAGACCATCATCGATAAAATCGATCTAGACAAGAACCTCTACCGATTCGGACACACCAAACTGTTCTTCAAGGCCGGTGTGCTGGGTGAGTGAATTGTTTCAGTGAAATACATGGACAAAAGTAGCAAATACTGCGTAAAAGAGAAGACTTTAACTTTAAAAGATATTATATAACATGGAAACAAAACTTTTTAGATAAAGAAGACCAAATATATTTGTTGAATAACTGCTGGAAATAATGTTTCCAGATATCTTTTAGTCTATTTTGAGATATTTTGCACCAAACATATGCGATGGTTTATATAGCTAAGCTCCTTGACCTTGAGTTGTATTGACAGTTGTTGTCTGCTATTTTAGGTAATCTCGAGGAGATGCGAGACGAGAAGGTGTCGACCATCATCACCAGCTTCCAGTGCTACATCAGAGGCAATGCGATGAGGAAGAAGTTCAAGAAGATGCTGGACCAGAGGCTAGTCTTCCTATTTTTCACAGCTTCTCAGAATGTTTATATGTGCTTATAAGTTTTTAAAGTTGAATCGTATTGAGCTTAGACGCTAGATGCGGCCGTCTTTAATCCCAGATTTTTAAGCCTATTTTATTGCCTTGGAACAAACCCTTTTTGTTATCTCTGTCAGCAAAGTTCAGCTTCGCCTCTGTTGTAATTAAATCATGACCAACTTGACAGGATTGGCCTGATGGTGATCCAGCGCAATGTGAGGAAGTACCTGCAGCTGCGCAACTGGCTCTGGTTCAAGATGTACTCCAAGGTCAAGCCACTGCTCTCTCTGGCCAAGGCGGACGAGGAGATGAAGCAGAAGGAGGAGGAGGCCAAGGCCATGATGGAGAAGTTCGAGAGCATCGAAAAGGCCAACAAGGAGTTCGAAGAAAAGGTAAGAAAAGAACCAGCAAACTATTTTGTTTATTTTTAAACCGAACTGTTGGATACCTTTAAGCATTTCGCCTCCTATGATACACAGTTAAGAATATCCACCCATATGAAGAATATATTCAACGATAAAGCGATTATGCTTTTTTGTACCTAGTATTGAGTTCCCCTTTTTGCAATGGGGAATAGTTGAAGAGATCCAAATTTTTTCGTAGCTTTTCTTCAATTTCGGGCACTCATCTGTTGCTGATGGCTGATATTGAGAAAATATTAGCCTCATTTTATGATACATGTACATATTGGTGGATATTCTTAACTGTGTATCATTGTCAATAATTTTCTCATTAATTATTGCCGTTTGGCCATCATTGCCGTTTGGCCGTTGTTGCCGTTTTTGAGCCCCTTAACTTCACAAAAACAAGTATTCACAAGTAAATAATCTTTTTAAATTTGAGTTCAAGGCTTCAAAATCTTTCAAATATTTTTCAAAATTTTTTCAAAAGTGTTTAATGACAAAGGAGAAATTACTCACCCCATACATGTATCATTAAACTTAATGAAAATTCAAATTTTCTATGATTTTAATTGCAGTTTTGAAATTAAGACACACAGCAGAACGCCGAGGAAGCTGTCTACGCTTAGTTTTGGTTTAGTCATTCAGTATAAAAAAAACATATTCATAAGCGTTGTTACTGATATAACGTATCATTAAACTTAATCAGCCGTGCTTTCATTATAGAAATGTTGAAAAAACAACAATCAAATTTGGATTTATTAACTTACTGTTATGGCTTTTTATTAACTGCGTTTTATTTAGTTATGCAAAAGTTTTTCATTTTGTTTTTATTTATTGAGTTATTTTATAGTAAATTATCATGCAAGCAAACTATGCCGTAGCTTTCATTAAAGAAGAAGAATGTCGTAGCTTTTGTAGCTTGTTTGCATATTTCGATGCTTTTTGATTGTTTGACCTTGTGCTTTTGATTATTTACGATGTTTTCTTTGGTACTTAACTTCTTGTTTTCATGGTGAAAAAAATGCTACAGTTGGAGGTAGAGCAATTAAAGTTGTAGATTCTACCCAGCCAAGCAAAAATAGTGACACGAATGCTCCTATCAGGGCAAATCCGTGCGTGTTTTGCCTGTTTAAAGTTTCCGAAATAATTTTTTGTCAACAACTTTGATTAACGTTCAAAAATACATATATAAATTTTTTTTATTGCCGTTTGGCAGTTTTTAAGCCCCCTTAACTTCGCAAAAATAAGTATTCACAAGTAAATAATCTTTTTAAATTTGAGTTCAAGGCTTCAAAATCTTTCAAATATTTTTTAAAAATTTTCAAAATTATTTAGTGACAAAGGAGAAATTAGTCTGAAAAAAAACTACTCCCAAGCAAAAGTATTCCGGGGTTTTCTGAATATAAATATTTTTAATCTAACCAATATCGACTATATAAATAACAATAGCCTGAGAAATCCATTCAAATTGACTTCAGTTCGTTAATTGATTCAGTTTTTGTTGTTCGACCAAATACTATCTGGGCTAGCTTTCCAAATAAAGTTTGTCTAAGTGTTTATTCAGTTAAAAAACGGTCGGAACTTTCATGAAGCGCTTAGCTTTTTTTTAAAAATATTATTAATAATTATTGATATAACTATTTGTTCCCTCCCATGAAAGTGGGGAGGAACTATGCTTTTTTGGAGTGATTTAGTTTTTTTCCACGCGAATATGAAGTTTTTTTTGTCTTACTTTTGAGTGAGCAATGCGAGCGAGTAGTTGTTATAATAGGAAAAGCTGCTTTGAGCTGTACAAAAATAGTTTTGCTCCGGGAAAAATAGTTATCGAAGTTTCATTTAACGCATTTTTGGCAATATAATTTTTTGTTAATTTTTTTTTCACATTTTATAAGGCTTTGTCTAGTTTCTCTTATTGCAACCAGAAATAAAAATTTTGAACAAAAAATGTTTTAGTCTTTTTGTTCCGACCATTTGAAAAATGGGGAGGAGCTTTGTATTCGGGTGTGTAATAGTTTTTTTTCATTTGTTGTTTTCCACGCAAAATCAGGTACCACAAACAATCATCAGAATGGGTCGATTGATATACCAAATTGAAGCCCTTCCAGTCGTAATTTGAACGGCATTAAAAATGTTCAACAAGTTTCACTATCGAGAAAAACTGGTTTAAATTCTTTGATTTTTAATAAAATATCGAAAGAATGATATGAGCGAGCGAGCAGGCTTACAACAGCCCAAAACGGCCCAAAATCAAAATTTTTATATCATTTAATTAATTTAAGCCCTGAAAAGCATATGGTCGGAGCATTCTGTGCTACTTGTACAGTAACCGGCAATCGGTGTTTCGCTTATGTGCTTGGAGCTTTCTATGCTGCTGGCTCAGCAACCGATTAGTCTTGTTCTATTATGATTTTTTTCTTGTTATTATGATTAATTCCTGCTTAATTTAAGCCCTGAAAAGCATATGGTCGGAGCATTCTGTGCTACTTGTACAGTAACCGGCTATCCGTGTTTCGCTTATGTACTTGGAGCTTTCTATGCTGCTGGCTCAGCAACCGATTAGTCTTTTTCCATTATGAATTTTTTCTTGTTATTATGATTAATTCCTTTAATTTATTTTCTGTTTAGATTAACAAATTGAGTCAAGAGAAAGCTGATATGACTGTGAAGTTGGAACAGTCTGAAACTAAGCTGGGCGAGGAGCAAGACAGGGCCGATAAGTTGACCAAGCAGAAACATGACCTGGACAACCAGGTGAAGGATCTGCAGGAGAGACTGGAGGACGAGGAGAACACCAATGCTGACGTCACCAACCAGAAGAGGTAACATTGAGTCTAATATTAAGCTGCTTTAGCTAATTAAAATTAGTTATTATTTTTTTCGAAAAATATATGTAATCAAATAACATTGGTGATATTCATCAATTGGTTGGTAACTCTTTTCTCTAAACTTGAATATGCAAGAGTTTTACAAGAGTGTTCTCAAGCAGGTGCTTAGTTATTGGAATGAGGGGGGGGGGGAGGGTTGTTTATGTGTACGGCAAGATATGTACGACAAAATGCTGATTTCAATTCAATTTTTTTAAACTCAATCACAAATTTTGCCACTCATTAAGGGCTTTCAGAACAAACAACTGGGGTATAAACGGCCTTCGAGTCCTGTTCATACGCGTACGATCCCTGATTCGATCTCTTGCTGAGCCTCATGGTTCAGGCAATTTTTTGAAGGTGAACATGCTTCGTCTGGGGGTCCTGATAATTAAGCACCTGAGAGTAAAATTGTTACTGTTATTTTTGCATTCTAGAATATACAGAGACATTTACTGTCCCAACCTTTCTGTTGTGTATTTAACAAAACAGGAAAGCGCCCCCTGAGACCGCTATGAAGTTTGGTATTCGAAGAAACTTTGCAATTGTTTCTTTTTAGCCTCCGTTATCTCAATATTTTAAGTGTAGGAAGCTATAGGCTGATTCAGCTGGGTGCCGTTGATTGATAGTTAATCCCAAATTAATGGTAATTAATATCCTTTAAGCTCGATGAATTTAAACGTAGTTTATTAAGTTTAAGCTGCTCATTTGAAGTCGAAACTTTGCTGTTGTCTGACCGAATAAGCCGCTGAATGTCAAAGATATTGCTTAAAAAATACTTGGGTTATACTATCTCTTAAGGGCTAAATATATACTGCATTTGTTTTCCTGGTTGAATATTACAGGAATGTGAGTGTTTAGGAAACTAGAGGGTGAAGTTGCAGACCTGAAGACTGACATTGCCCAGATGGAGCAGAGACTGCACAAGACCAGTGACGAGGGCAAGAGCAAGGAGCACATGATCAACCAGATCAAGGACGAAAAAATGCAACTGGATCAGGCTCTGTCCAAACTGCAACATGCCAAGAAGGATCTCGAGAACCAGCACCAGGTAACACCAATATCTCCATTCGTCCATTGTCCGTCCACAATTTCCCGTGAACAATTTTTTGTTATCTCAGGCAAACATGAATGGTATCAAATATTTGTATTGGAAAGCAGTTATAAACTTCAGTACAAAGGAAGAATCCAGCTCAACATTGATGGGGCAGTTAAACGTCTTCTTATGTTTTTGTTCTTTTCGTTGGCAAAGTTGATCCATTTTTTCTTTTATGCATACAGAACTCAGATTTCTTGAATGGTAGCGATTCTCTATTAGCTTTTGTTCGACCTTTTAGAAAACTCTGGAGGACCTGCAATCTGAGGAGGACAAGGTCAACCACCTGCACAAGGTCAAGGTCAAGATGGAAGGCCAGCTGGAGGAGACTGAAGACAATCTGGAGAGAGAGAAGAAGGCGAGGAGTGACCTTGAGAAGGTGAGGAGGAAGTTGGAAGGAGACCTGAAGATGGCCCAGGAGGCTATTGATGAACTGGACAGGAGCAAACACGATCTGGAGGACCAAGTGCGCAAGTGAGTAACAAGCCATCTTGATATAATTGAATGCTTTATCATACATACCGTCCTTCTCATGACGGGCTAATGTGATTCTCGCGCTAATGTAATATAACAGGTTTAAGATCGAATAATCGGACAGATCAAAGGATTATTACAAGTCTGAAACAACATGCATTAGGATTGGCTCTCCTTGTAATATCAGCTGCGAGAACAATGTCAGTGTTTTCGTATTCGGGAACTAGACTTTTTCCCATAAACAATTTTTTTTTTAAAGTGTAAAAAATAAAAAAAAATACGTGGAGTTACTTTAACTGTATCACGTGCAGGCTGACATGCACAATTATTTGAAAATTCACATAAAACTACCTTGTAGCTCATGATAGGTAGTAACTAGTTTTTCAAATCAGCTCATTCAAAAATGATGAAATTCTTTTTCGGATTCGTTGCTTTCGTACTTACTTCCGTCGGCTCATTTTCTGTTTGTTTTCCAAATGCAATGTACATTAGTGATAGGCTTGTTTAGCTACTCATTTTCCAAAGCATGAGGTTTTACTTTGATTTGAACTGTTTTTACTATCATTGAAAAATGTTCTGTAACTTATAAATTTACCAACTCTGATTTTGAATAGTATTTATATTTTTTCTTTTTCTATTTATCGGTTGCGGCTTATGTTATTGCAGGTTACTCAACAAATATCGCGTAATTTTGAAGGCTTAAAAGTCTTCAGCAAAGCTCGCTTTTGGGTGTTTCAGGAAGGATGGATCACTTCTTGAATTTCAAAACTATATGGCTAAAAGTCTTTCATGACAAATTTTCTTTTTCGGGTTCGATTCAAATTTTGTCGCTTCAGTTGCCGTTCGGTAATTGATTCCCTATGATTTGAACGCTGTTTATGCACATAATAAGAGGCAGAGGTTTGTTTTTTTTAGATGTAATTTTTTCGGCTTTTTTCGAGTAATTTCTTCAACTTTTCAAAAAAAAAATCAATTTCCATCTCTTTTTTTCCACTATCATCTACTACAATGTTTCTGTTATATCTCAAGTATTGCAAAGCTCGCCTTTGCCTCTGTTTTTAAGCTGATTGGGCTATTTTTTGCTTTTTGCGCAAGCCGCACAGGACTTCGACCCCAGTAACCGCTGCAAAAAAGTAAATTGATTTTGTTAATTTTTTTGTCGGGTTTCGGTAAAGAAGATGGCGCTACTAGTGAAAAAGTTCACGAACAAGATGAATTTTCTCTAATCAAGGTTGAGTATTTTTCATGAAATTTCTGCATATTCCGGTGTGCTAACTTTTGATAAAATAAGGGATTATCTTATTAAAACGAATAATACAATTAAAACGAATAACTTTTTGTATTTACAGCTTAATATATATAATAGAAAAATTGTTTATATATCTCGAAGTTTGTTTCAACCCTCTCTCCTTTCGTGAAACACTATGAACATTTTGGATAATAAATTTTGAAAAGTAATTTTTCCCCATATTGGTAATTGGCAAATAAGTTGAACCAAAAGCGGATTTACGGGAGGGGAACGGACGCCTGTTTCGCAGGATTTGACCTACTGACCGCCCAAAGGGCCACCCCTTTGGCTTTCTTTTACAAATTCAATTTTTTCTGACTGGCCCTAAAGTCAAGTGCCATCATGATTTTGTTGAAAGAACTAAGGAAATAAATGTGGTGGACCAACAAAAAAGGTTGACAAAATGTGGGTCCAAAATTTGGTGGACCCACAAAAAAGGTTGACAAAAGCTTCGTCTTTCAGGCATTTAAACTCGAGAAATTTTGCGCGAGGCAACCATGCACTCGCACATCTACACGCGCATTCGCACAGCAATCAACCAACGATTTGCGCTCTAACTTTTCGTAAATAATACCAGAAAATGGCTTGAAGTGTTTTCGCTTATAACTATTCTGTACGTTCTGTTTAGGCGCGAGTTTGAGATCCAGAACCTGAACAGCAAAATCCAGGACCTGGAGGGAGGCACCAACCAGCAAAGGAAGAAGGTCAAGGACCTAGAGGTCAGTCTCAGTTTCATATTTCAACCTTCTAGAACCTTCTTTTACAGTGACGGCCATTGTTCTTGCAACATCTTTTTCGAAACAAAAATAATAATTGAAAAACTTTTTTAATAGAAATTTTAAAAAATGGGTTTCTGAGATCCCTTTTTGTTATTAAAATTTTCTCTCTCTACGAAATAGTTTTTCTTATTGATGCAAAATTATGGCCGTGACTTTTTTGTATTGGTTCAAGAAATATTTTTTTCCGCGTTATTTTTATAACAAGTGCCATTATAACTGCTTAAGATAATCAAATTCATATATCATGTTAATTTTTTCAATCCTCGTTCATGGGTTAAGTTATATTTCAATCATCATGTGTTGAATTACAATTGTATTAATTTTTTACCCTAAAGTTTCTTACAAGAGGATTGAAAAAATAGTGGATTATTGCATGGAATCCAATTGCATGGAATCCAAATTATGCTTTCGAACTGTGCTATTCAATGGTTATTCTCAGCGAAAAAAGGGCGTAAAAAATGCGACTTTCATCACGTTCAGCTGTAACCTTCAAGGTAAGCGAATCACTAAATAACGAGATCAAATGTCTCGAAACTGTAGTGCTGTGAGAAAAGAAGCTTGGACAAAATATGTTTCGAACAAAAAATAAACTAAGAGAAAAATGGTTCAGAACATTTAGCATTGATTTGGGCTGTTGTTTTTCGAGTTTTTTCCTTTGCCAAAGCTACGAAAAAATTACCGAAAACTAGCAAAAACTTCGGAAAACGTGTGCTTGAGTATTACCGAATGAATATATTTATTTGTGTTGTCTGGTTCGATTTTGTCAAGTAAGTTTTTATGGTTCCAAAGAGAACGGCCATAGAAAACAAAACTTTTGTGCCTATTCTAAAAACAATTGTTGAAAATTATGAAAATATTTAAAATGTCGCACCTTTTTGAACAGTCAATTTTTTACGCCTGAACACTGGCATATATTTTTTAATCACAAGTGGTGCAAAGCTCCGAGTCAACTTAGTGGAAAAACTTTACCTACAATGACTCAAGGGCGTTTGCTAGACCCAATATCTTGATGAAGACTAACCAATGCACGATTCTTTATTTGCGACAACGCGTAAGCCCCGGGGCTGGAAAATGATTATTTATTTGGTAAAAATTATTGAGAAAAAAATTATTTTGGAGATCACAAATACTCGTATTTCCATTAAATCTAATTTTTGTTAAACAGTGAAGTTTGTCTCTTAATAATACTCTAGGGCATCAAACTGATCAAAATAAATGTGCTGCTATGTGAGACCTTGAACTTAATGACGAATCATTTTTCCGTGGAATTTTTTAGTTGTTCTCATTTTTCCGTTAAACGCTAAATATTGGGATTTCTTAAAAGGAGTTTAACTCTGACAAAAATAAGGGAAAGAGGCCAGCATGTTTGTTTAAACATGAATTTAACGTTTTTCTCGCTGATTTTACGAGTTTTTTTAAAAAGACAAATGTGTTTGTGACGTGTCTGTACAAAATAGGCCCATACAAAACAGTCCGGAACAGTATGAAAATCAACGAAAAAACACTCCGATGCAAAAAGTGACCGCCGCAGTCGTGCCAACGTGTTGCGAGCTTGCCAACAGAGGGCAGGAATTTATACGAAAGTTAGAGCCGGTCATGCCCGCAAGCCGGCGAGTAGTGCGCCCACTGGCAACCTTAAACCGGACTGTTTTGTATTGAACTGTTTTTCTTTGTTACTTTCATGATTTTTTGGACTGTTTTGTATTTGACTGTTTTGTATTATCACCGTTTGTAATTGGGTGACAACTCTCATGACTATTGGACTAGGAGAACAAAAAATAAGAGTATAAACAGTCACAAATGAGGAGTAGACGAGCCAATTTTTATTTAAAGAAATATCGTACAAACAGGAGCTCATTAGAGTGAAGCATGCATATTTTTATACTGACGCTTTTAAATCAATATAATTCATCGATTCGTTTTTTTTTCGGTTTATCCGTTTTTGTTCTGTCTTGTTTCATTAAGAGTCTCTTCTACTTTAAGTGTCCTCTCAAATCGTCCTTCTTGTTCAAATGTAAACGCTCGCATCAGAATTGTAAATTTGCGCGGTCATATTTTGTTTTGAAATTTAATTAAATCTAATTTGAAGTCGTCTTAGCTGAGTTTTAATTAATTTTTCGTTCATCACGTGCATTTGAACTTTCCCCACGTGCTATCTTTCCGAATTTTGTTTTTCCATGCAACCAATTTGAGATTAGTTATTTATTACCTATTGGATTGTAACAAAATTTTAATTGGTTGTTATAAGTGTTACGTATTTTACCAAGTTAACCATTGGTGGAGCTGAAATAGGTTCTTTACAACCTGTTTTTTTTTCTTTCAATTTTTAAGTCGTCGAGGAATCTTCATTAGCGAAGTTGATCGTTAAATATTGGCCATTTTTGTCATTAAGTTTCAATTCCCAATCAGCTCAGTAGGGTTAATTGATCATTTTTAAACTTATCCGCTGTTAATTATAATTTAAGCAAATTACAAAATTGACCTCAGGTTGTAATAGAGGCAAAAAGGACCTATTTTTTTTGTAAATTATTTTTGAAAAAGAACCATTTTCGCAGAGTCTCCACGTGACTTACTTGGGCTTTAATGGTAGTATTCGAGAAAGCCATATCGTTTGCTGGTCAGCACGAAAAGGATAGGGCATACTACTGCGAAACAGCCTGTGTATCGGGCGACAGTCTCCCTAAGCGAGCCAAGGTCATCCGATTCAGTCCCTTTTTACCCAAAGTAGGGTACCAAAGTGTGCTGAAGAAACGCATTCCCCTAAATATGGAGCCTCATTTGACCAAGCACTCACATAACAGGGCTCTTTTCCAATCCCTACTTTTTTGTTTTCAATATCACAAAGTTTAATGCTTTGAGAACGAATTTTGATAACAGAAATCAAAGTGTGACAACTTGTCAGTGTGAACGGAAAAAAAATTGAAACCAATTTTCTTGCATGCAAAATACCGTAGAAAAAAATACTTTTTTTTGCTATAGTTTTGCTATTTTGCGAGAAACATGAAACTAGAAAAAAGCCCTTAACAGAAATCGAAATAAAGCCAAAAAAAGTGAGAAATATTCTTCCGTTAAAGAAATTGGAGAGAACTTCGAAAATTTGTCTACTGATCGTAGTGATTGTACAAGTCTAAACATGGAACAAAAACAGGAAATTCTGACCAAAACTGATTTCAAATCTTGGCGAGATTTGGAATTAGCGGCGGGCACAGCGGCCAAATGGCTGGAGTTTGTAGCGAAGAAGAAGAGAAAGCGTGAAAAAAGGGCAAAGAAAGAGCAGAAGGCGGAGAAAAGAAAAAACAAAAAGGACAAACATGAAAAACAAGGAGATAACTCTGAAATTTATCAGAACTTAGAGGTCAAGTTTGATGAAATGAAGCTCTCCAAAAAGTCAACTTTGAGTATCAAACTAAATACTGGGGATACAAATATTGACGATTTTCCGTCAAGGTTATCAAATATTTTGGAAAAATCTGAAACCAGTGAAAAAATGGATGAGATTTCAGCTTCGAAGAACGAACTGCTATTTTCGACCCAACTTGAAACTTTTGACGATGATATTGAAAAAGTGAAAGTTGAAAATAAATCTGAAAATTCAGAAGAGAAAAAGAAAAAGAACAAAAGCAAGAAACACAAGAAGGATTTGGAATTGAACTTAAGTGATCTAGACGATGATTTAGAATCGCTGAAGTCGGCAAAAAAGTCAAAAAAGAAGCACAAAAAGCAATCAAAGTTTGATGACCTGGAAAGTGATGACAGAGCAAAAGAAATTGAAACTGAAAACGTTTCCAATAGCATCCCAGATAGTTGCGACTTGTTGGAAAGAGATGTAAAAGTTTCAAAAGTGAAACGTGCTGTTTTGGACTTGGAGAGAAAACTGAACGAACCTAAGAACGCTGAAGAAAATCGAAAAAGTAGTTTTTCTCCAGAAAACGAGATCATTTTCCCAGATACAGCAAAAGTTAAGAACACGAAGTTTAAAGAAAATACACCAGAAAATATTGAGAGCAATTTGAACACGAGAAGCAATCGTAAAAATTTCGATGAAAATAAAACCGCTGTGTTAAAGGATAAAAAATCTGACAAATTTTCTAAGAAATTAGAATTACAAGAAGAAAGCCTCGTTAGAAAAGATTCGAAGTCAAACTTGGACTTAGTTGATAAAAACGGTGGGATTTTGGAAACTTTAATCAAATCAGCGCGAGAAAATGACCCGAATGGTTCCGATTCGTCTAGTTTGTGTTGGACGCTAAAGAACTCTTTTTACGAAGATAAATACGTTTACATGGAAGTTAAACAGCCTGAAGATTTGTCTTTAGAGACCAAAAGACTGAAAGAATTTGAAGACACTTATCTGTATATTGAGATAAAACCTATCGAAGAGGTTTCATACGCGGACGAAAATGAATCTCAGTCAAATCAAAGAAAACTTGAATCGAGAAAATCAAAAGCAGAAGTCAAAACAATTAGAACTAGAGATTCCGAGACCAGTATTTCAAACGATGAAACAAAAAGTTTTTCAAATGATAACGAAGATGACGAGGATACGTTAGTTCAAGTTTCGAATGCTGAAAACATTTTGATGTCACAAAACCCGAATGAACTCAGCTCAGATAGTTTCGCTTCTCGTGGCACTGACAGTGACGCAATGCTTTCGCAACGAATTAAAGCAAAAGAAAGTTTTTCTTTTTCAAAAGACCCATCGAATCCAAAAGATGCGTTGAAACTTGACATGAGTTTTGACGAAACTGACAACTTAACCGCCAATACTAAAGAAGAGGGCAAATACAACAACCAACGAACGTTTTTTGAAGCCAAGGAAAACAAATCAAGAAAACTGAAAAAATCAGAAATTGATTATAAACAAAAGCGAAGAGCAACCGATGTTAAAGATCAAACGCAAACAGTTAAAGCAAAAACAGTTGCAGAAGAGAATACAACTGATCTGGATTTTTTGTCGATTTACAAACAATCGAAGGGAGCAGGTTCGATCCCCGTTCTGGGCGAGTTTTTGCCGGCTTTTGATTACAAGTTTGTGGATGGTTCTCAGTTTCCAAAAGAGTTGCTGAAAGTGTGGCGTAGTTATTTGGTCAAAAGTAGAAGTTGCCCCGACCCTGAGGTTACGAGCTGTATGCGAGGATACGCGCCATGTTTCGTATGCGGAAAGATTTTAGTAAGTTTTTCGAATGTCCCACCAGAAACGATAGAACCAATTGGCCGTATCCATGTATCTAATCTTTTTTTTCTCGATCCTTCCCTTTTGCTATATCTTTTTTCCAATTGATTCTGTTTGGTGTCGCTTAACACTTGTTTGTATTCAAGTTGAATACAAACACTTTACAAATACGTTTACAAATACTTTTTTTTAGGTTTCCGGGTTTTGTGTTCTGTGGCTTTTTAAGATATGATTGTGTGGTTTCCGTATTGCAAACAAAATGTGCTGCTCCAATTTCACCTAGAGTATGCCTTTCGAGATATGTGACTCTCTGCATTCGAGATTCTTTCTATGTTTTCACTGTGATCATCAAAAGCAGCTACTTTTTTTAACAGCAGGATAACTTAAAAGTGCATATTAAGCTAAAAGTACATACATTTACTTAAGTTTCAATATGTAAAGAGGTTTCATTTGAAACTTGCGTTTTAAACGCCCAAAATTATTTTTGTTGGGGTAAAAAACACTTAGAAACAAGGATAGTCGGTTAATGCGCAAGTAGCACAAAATTTTCCGACCTTGGTCTTAAAAAATACATTTTTTTTTTCAAATTAGTGTCATTTTTTCTGTGTTGTGTGATAAAAAAAATCCGAACGAAAAAAATTAATTAGGCAGAAGCGACAGTAATAGTCAAATAAGCCAATTGAAAAGCTGTTTTTATAGAAAATTTGCTAGAAAAAAAAAAAAAAAAAAAACAACTAAAAAAATTTTTTCTTACTTTTTTGCAGAATTTTTTGAAGTTATTGAGTCCTAAAAAGGTTTTTACTCGAACAAATTTAAGTTTTAACGGCTTAATTTAAGCTTAAATAAGCTATTGTAAGCCTGCACGCTCTGCTCTTATTTTTGGTTGCTTTCAAATTGCGAATCAAATAACAAATCAAAATGTTTTTTTTTCTGACGGTGTTCTTCGGTTATTTTAGTTTGGCAAAGCTTAACCATTTTTTTACCACAAAAGCGATCAATAAAAAGCAGTCGGAAGGTTCAAGCTAAAGTTTTGATACGAGCTTTTTTGTTCGCTGTGTGTTGAATTGCTAAGCTAAGTTCTTGAATCTCACAGCGGAAAAAAAAATTGTTTGCTTCAGGGCAACTATGCGAATGTTCCGACTACACTTCATGTGTTCTGACGTAGTTTTTGTTTTAATTTTTTGATGAAATTTTTAGAAATAGTAATATTTGGAATTTTTTTTTTTCGTTTTTGTTAAATTTTTTTCTCTGCGCTCTATTTCTAGTACTAAGTGACTTATGTTTAAATGATTTGTTAGCCGGGTTAATTAGCCTCCTTCGCGTTATTTTTTATTTAGCTCGCACTACGGTCCTAATTTGCTTTTTTCACACTTGAAATGTAATAAACTAAAATGAAAAAAAAATTTGTTCTAAAACTTGATTGTTTTTTTTTAAATCATCCCCCACACGCCATAAAAAGTACAAAAGAATAGATTTTGCTCCTTGTAACAAATCAATTGGCAAATAAGCTTCTTTCAGCGAATTTGGAACAATTTCTAAGACGGATTAAATCTCCGCTTACGCGTTATTAGCGCGAAATATATCGCGCGTTAGTTGTCCCAAATTGACCAAAATGGCAATCCTTAAACCCCTGTAACTTTACGAAAAATGATCACAGGTGAAATATCTTTTCAAATTTAAGCTCAGAACAACAATACCTTTCAAATGATATAAAAAAAATTTCCGTCACAAATAGCGGCTCTTTTCCACTCCCCCCCCCCACCTTTCAAAATATCGATTTTTATGTTTGTTTTACGTGTTATTACGGCTAAATGCGTGATGTTACGCTGTAATGTATGAAGAACAAATCTGTTCATAATTGTCAATTTGTTCACCATGCCAATTTTCATTGCATTATGACAACGTTAAATAAGGTTTTCAAAAATTAATTTGAAGGGGGGGAACTGGAAAAGAGCCAAAATGGCTAGTTAAAAAAGTCGAAATTTGTCTGAAGAAGAAAAAAACACCCCGAGCACAAATATTCCTCTGCTTGCGTATCGAAAGTCGGAACAATAATTTTGATGTGAAGGAATTTTTGGCATTAAATTGTTTTTTTTTGCTCGAATTTTATGGAGTGATTTACATTTCTAGGTAAAATGTATTCGTCGTATTACATTTTTTGGCAATTTGAACATCTGAAATTCATTTTTTTTTGCGATTTAGTTCCTTATTTTCCAGCATGAAATTATAAAAGAGCTTCAAAATTTGTTCTCCTGAGTTTTTCATGTTACCCATTTCGACAAATGACAGTAATTTCTGGTAGAATAGTTTTCATGAAACCAATCCATATGTTTTGTTGCGTGTGGGTCATTTTACATATCTTTTGAACATTCCCGTTACAATACAATATTTCAACCATTATACCTGTCTGTGTTAAACACGCCTATTTCATTTCCTCGGAATAGTTTATAACAAAACTATTCAAGTTTAAGCCACTGTATTTCGAGAGCTATGATCAGACAGAGCTATGAGCTATGTTCAAAGCTTAGAATAGACTGTGATATTCAATTTCGCCCTCTTTAATTCTGAGAAATGTGGGCAAAACTTTGATTTCTTATCTATAAACCAGAAGGTTAGTGTCGGAATGTTGGGTTTCGATTGGTCCTTTTTTGCAGATTATATTTCTTGAAATAGCTCTTGACCTTCCAATTATTCTCACATGTAACGTCTGACCCTTAACTTCAGCAACAGAAATAACACAGTTGATAAAACGGAATTGGTATGCGACTACGAAATAAACATATAGAAATGTTTGTAAGTTCGCGGGATTGGTAGGTTAGGCTTAGTCTTAAACTTAGGGGAAATTTCAAGGGGGTTAAATATAAAGTTTGGGAGTGTGTGATATTAACCATAGACCTCGTTATGTTATCAAATCGTATTTGCTTTTCTTAGTCTTGTTCTGTAACATTGTTTCCGCTACTCGCGGAATTACAAAGGTATAGTTTCTTTGAACAGTATAGTTGGTTGGTGTTAAGTATATTATGCGTAAAGTATTAATTCTAGTTGAAATGCAAAAACCTTTCAAGCAAAACTTCTGCGAACTAAATATATCGATAATCAGCTGCACATAACTCTTCAAAAGTGGTTACCACTTGTTGGTATAACTAGTAGTTTAAGCTTTTGTTCTTTAGAGGAAAAAATAGCTCTGGAGGACTTATATTTCTCGTATGCCATTGGGAAAGGTAATAGATCTTAGGGCAAAATGATTCTATATCTGGAGGAAAATCCCTGCTTCTTTCGTGTTGTACAAAGAAATTACAACTTGAATTCTTAAGTAGCTTGTAACTTGCAAACAAAACAAAACAGAAGCTTTACCTTTTTGCCCAATCACAACTCAACAATAGGGGGCCCAGGAAACCGTTTCAAAACAGTGGGCCCAGATAATCCGTGAAGGCTGTGGTGTGCTCCGGGTTTAATTCATTTGGACTCAATCGTCTGGGTTTCTTCAGAATGCGCGACACCAAGCTGTTACGCACACGTTTTTTATTGAAATGTACTGGATACTTTGTGGTTTTAATAGATTTTAGAAGGGCACGATTTTGAGCTTGGATCCATGTAGGTTGACAATTAGTTCTGGATCTTAAACTGGCGCCTTAGAATCGTGTCTATTTTGTCTGCTAAAAGAGCGAAGATAAATTTTCTTTGTGGTTCAATTCCCAATTGGTGCCCGAAGCCCTTACATGGTAAGCCCATGACTAAAACCAAATGCTATAAATCACAAACAGTTTATATCTATACCTCCGTATATAGGTAAGCCCAACGGGCTGAAATGAGTGTGTTTAAAGTAGCCTATCTCTCCTACTACGTGTAATAAGTTCCCTAAAACTGTTCAAGTTGATCCCAAATATTTCGAAACATTTATCTGCAAATCGTGGACAACATTGTTTTGCATTGCTGTTTATTCTTCGCTCTTCACCTCGCACGTGTTAGTTGCACAGTCAAAATCCTCAGTCGTTATTTCGTATTGCCTTAGTTTCACCAAAGGGTCTAAAGTTACACCGTACAGGAACTCCATTGTTGCAATCGCTTCTTGGGTTGTTTTCTTCAATCGTCGTGCTAATTTTAACTCGCTTTAAATCCATACCAACAATGAATTCCAATTAGTATTTTTTCAAAGAGCAATCAGTGTTGTCTCATTTACATTTATACTTTTTTTCCGATTGAAAATTTCGTGGATTTTTTATGTTCCCGAGATGTGAAGTTTGTTAGTAACAATTTAAACTTATCCATCTACACATTTTGCAAAAAGTAAAGTTCTTTGTGGAATTGAGCTGAGCGTTTGCAGTATTTGTATATATTTTTTAGTGATTACGGAGATTATTTTCATATCAATTTTTGCGTTTTCTTAGAGTTTTTTGTCGTTTTATAATTTCGACAGACAATACTGATTAAATCTATATTATAAGTATGGAACGAAGTTATAAGATGGAGCGATCCGCTGTTATGCTCGGCCCCAACACCCGTTTGTTGCACTCATCTGAAAACTTAGATGTAGTGTCGACTAAATCAGCGCAGCAGGAAGTCGAAATTGTAACTCAGAAAAACAGAACGACCGCCAAGTCGAAGAAACTTCTCAGAGCCCTGGACGAAGCCATGTCATGGACAGCTCAGACAGCGCATTTCAGAGCGGATATTCAAGTCACGACTCGCTAACAGACGCTTTTTTCTTATCCTTCTAGATATTTCTAGAATGTTCTATAACTTTCTAAAGAATTTTTGAACCGGTTTTGTGTGTACTTGGCATAATGAAGTGAAAACTTGACTTAACGAAAACTCAACATTTCTGTTTTTACTACACGTGCTATAGCAAGTGGTTTAGAAAGTGTGTAATTATTCTTGAACGAGTGAGTTTTTGACACTAACATTTTCATCACCGCTTTCAGATTACTGCGTGCTTAATTAATACTGCGTCGAGGTCTTTTCACTGAAATGATTTCCATGCCTCACTAAAAATAAAATTGAAAAAATATGAGAAAATATTAAGCTACAGGGAACTCAGTTGTGTGTATAGGAGTTCTTTTTAGCATATTTGTTTTACTTTTATTAGAATTGATGGATATTATTTAATCATAGGGACTAATCGCCTCACGTTTAACCACTTCTCGCGCCTGGTCTTTTTCTGTAATTCTTTTTTTTCAAAAATGATGTTTAAAAATTAATGATGTTTCGAGACCAGACGCTATGTGTTAACTAATTTAAAAACCGGTTCAAATTAAGATAGCAATAACTTGAGAACTAAAGATTATAAGCTCAAATGACAAACTCTTTTCTATTTCCTAGGAGTCCTAAACTATCAAAACTTTTTTCAAACTCAAACCTTAAAAATTGGCACTTGTTATAAAATAGCTGTGGAATTATTACTAAATACACTTGTTATAACCTAACTTTTTTTTCACTATGTGACTGTTTCAGAACCGAATCGAGGAGCTCGAGGAAGAGAATGAATCCGAGCGACTCAACAGAGCCAAGGTGATGTAACATTTTAGCCGATTGAGTAAATGAAAATTATAATTAAACCTGAAGCTATGGAAAATATTTTAATGATTAAATCATACAAGACTGCTCGTATCAGGGCGAAGCCCTGAATGTTCCGACTGCCTTTTAATGTTTATTGAGCAGCAGTAATACATAAAAAAATTAAATGAAATAAAATAAAATGAAAATTTTTTTTTTATTTGAAATTTTTTTATGAGAATCATCCCCCCACACGCCATATAAAGTACAAAACGATAGATTTCGTTCCTTGTAACAAACCAATTATGGCAAATAAGCTTCATTCAACCAATTTGGAATGATTTATAAGACGGATTAAATCTCGCTTACGCGTTAATAGCGCGAATTATATTGCGCGTTAATTGTCCCAAATTGGTCAAAATGGCAATCTTTAAACCCTCATAACTTTACGAAAAATGATCACAGGTGAAATATCTTTTCAAATTTAAGCTCAGGGCAACAATACCTTTTGAATGGCATAAAAAATTCCGTCAAAAATGGCTAGTTAAAAAGTCGACATTTGTCTGAAGAAAAAAAACCCACCCCGAGCACAAATATTCCGTTACTTTCATATCGAAAGTCGGAACAATAATGTGGCAGTAAAATAATTTTGCAATGAAAATAACAATGTATTCAAAACAAAGTATCCACAGTATAAACTATTTACAATAAAGTCATGCTTGCCTTGTTAACCAAAATGGACTTGAACTTGAAAAAATTCAAATATTGATTCGTCGGTTTACTCGCGTTTCGGGTTTACTTGTGCCGTTTGGAACAAATTTTATGTTTTTTTTTGCAGGTGGAGAAACAGCGACAAGAGCTTGCACGTGAGTTGGAAGACCTCACCGACCGACTGGATGAACAGGGCGGAGCGACAGCTGCCCAGATTGAACTGAACAAAAAGAGGGAACAGGAACTGCTCAAGTTGAGACACGACATTGAGGAGATCCACATCCAACACGAGACTAGTGTTGGACAACAGAGGAAGAAGCAACAGGAGCAGCTGGCCGAACTGCAGGCTCAGGTCAGTTAAGCACAATCGTCATCATTCAGCGCTCGACGACTGCGAGAAGATCTAATAATTTGTGATACTGTTTTTCAATAAGCTAAGATCTAAATTTACAAAAAAAGTACTTAAAATTTGATTTCTGAAAAAAGAGCTTTACTCTGTTTCTAATTATTTGTATTTAGAACAAAAGAATTTATGCCAACTTTTATTCTAATTTTTTATCAGTACTTGCAAAGAAAGAATGGTTTGAAAAAATGATTTCTGAAAATGATGTTGAGTTATTAGTAGCAATTAATCAACTTAGAAATAAGTTAATTTTTGCTTTTGTGTTGTTCAGGTTGACAGTTTGCAGAAGATGAAGGCTAAGTTGGAGAAAGAGCGAAACCAGTTCAAGATGGAGGCTGAAGACCTGCAGAGCAACTTCGAAGTCCTCTCCAAGAACAAGGTAGACATCAACTACCTCTCTTATGGAGAACAACTGCTGTGCCCTTAATTAAGAACTACATGTATTTTTGGTAACTTTTCTGTTTTGTATTTAACTAAAATGTGTGTGTTGTAGCAAGCGGCGGACCGTAACAACCAGCAGCTGGACTCTCAGTTGTCTGACTTGAAGGCACAGCTGGATGAGCAGAACAGGACTGTGATGGAGATTCAGTCTCAGAAGTCTAGACTGCAGACAGAGGTGTCCGAACTCACGAGACACATCGAGGAACACGAGAGCAGGTATGAGAACACTAGAAAAATTATCTTTATTCGAAAGGCCTGGTTACAGGTTCGACTCCCGATAGAGATATTTTTACATCATTCATTTTAAAAATATTTTAAAACTTTGTCTTAAACAAGCTTGAAATTTAGTCAAAGCTGCTAAAAATAAAGATTTTTATAGAAATTCAAATGTATTCTTTCTTCGTAGAATGTTTTTTTTTCAATAATCATGTATTTTCATGTCAATTGACCCTTGGTGCAACAAAAATAAGCAAACGCAATCTGTTTCGAATCATTTTTAAGAGAGCTATCATTTCTTAAATGTTATAAGCAAAAAAATACAGAAAACTATTAAATTAAGAATGATTCAGATTTTGGTTTTTGTCACTTTTGCAGCTTCTCGTCAACCAACCGAATCAAGATTACTCTGACAAACCAGTTGGAGGAGGCTAAGAGGTCGGCAGAGGAGGAGTCCCGAGCCAGAAGCTCCCTCCAGATCCAGTTCAACAACGCCCAGAGAGAAATCGACCAGCTCAGAGAACAGGTACTATATATATACACACACACCCCACACGCACCACACACACATGGACACACGCATACACATAATGAACCACAGTTGTAAAAAAAAAAACGTAACATTTCTCTTAGTTTTTTTAGTTTCAAAAAATGCACTTGAAAAGTAAAAAAGTATATATAAAAAAACTTTTGAAAAATATTTTCATCAATGAATTGTGCTGCTGTTTTTTTTTGTTTTGCGTTATTTAATCACGTGTTTCTATAGGTCGAGGACGAAGAGTCATCCAAGGCCGACTTGCAACGACAGCTGCAGAAGGCCATGAGCGAAGTGTCCGCCCTCAGGTGTGTAACTGTTACATAATATATCAAAAATGTTGCATAACCTAATTGCGCAATAAAATAATATCCAAAAAATAATCAAATAAGATGCTGGGTTAGTGGCGTTTTCAATTCTGTTAGCTTAGTGCCGTCAAAATTTAGGATAACCATTAGTAAATTGTAGATACTCATGAGTTTAAATAATTATATGTAGGTAACCGTTACATAACTGAATTATGTAAATTTTACCTAATATGGTTATAATGAGTAATTAATTATGTGTAGATCCAAGTACGAGTTGGAGGGTGCCGCACGAGTGGAGGAATTGGAGGAGGCGAGGAAGAAGTTGATCATAAAACTGCAGGAGACAGAGGAGCACCTCGAGAGTCAGACTGCCAAGGCCAGCAACATGGAGAAGATCAAGAACAGGATGCAGGCAGACCTAGAAGACGTCACCATCGAACTGGAGAGGGTAAGTCAGCAAGTAACAACCAATAGGCCACTGGTTCGAATCGCAAAGGTGTCTAATCTTCTAATATAATAATCTTCTTGTATAATTCGAATCGCTAAAAGGGTGTGTAATGGAATGTTTTCTGCGTATTCTTTTCTCAAGTGACATATTTAGTTATGGATAGAGTGTAATCATCTAATATTATCAGATGCTGAAACTATCTAAGTGACATTGACGAATTAAAACGAAGTATGTTGGTTTGTATGTTTTTGTTGATATTTTTGTTTATTTCTTGTTTGTGTAATTTTATAGATGCAGTCTTCGTATGCCAATGTGGAGAAGGCACAGAAGAAGTTCGACCAGGAGATCGCCACCTGGAAGGGCAAGGTCGAGGAGTTGCAGAACGAACTCGACAACTCCCAGAAGGAGTGCAGGAACTACTCCACCGAACTGTTCAGGTAAATTACCCTTCCAACAACTACTGCATTGTCAATTACTCTTGCGTCCTACTAGACTGCCATCAATGCACTTAGATAGTTGCAGTACAAAAATAGCTCAAGGATGCTTTTAACTATTTATTATTTAAGAGTCCCAACATAAAAATGGCTCACCTGTTAAATCATCAGGTATTGCAACTACCGTGGTGGCATTATTATCACTGGAGCTTGAATTTGTTAGATGATCTGTAAAAATGTTTAAAATATGTTTAGTATAATGTAAATGTGTTTATGAGTTAATGGTGACGAATGTTTCATTTTTGAGTGATGTTTCAGATTCAAATCTTCGTACGAAGAAACCATTGACACGATTGAGGTACTGAAGCGAGAGAACAAGACCCTCACCACCGAGATCTCAGACCTGTCTGACCAGTTGGGCGAGGGCGGCCGAAGTGTGCACGACATCGAGAAGGCCAAACGACGACTGGAACAGGAGAAGGCCGAACTGCAGACTGCTCTGGAGGAAGCAGAACACACCATTGAGAATGAAGAGGCCAAGGTCATGAGAGTTCAAGTTGAACTGAGTCAGCTGAAGGGCGACTTGGAGAAGAGAATCAACGAGAAGGACGAGGAATTCGAAACTGTCAGGTAAACAAAAATAAATAATCTCTTTCTCTTTCTTTTAAACTCGATTTCTTGTAATGTAAGGATATGTTTTACAACGCTAAAACTTGCGAAGGACCTATCAAATGTTATTCAGCATGTCTTGGGATTAGTTCGGTACTCGTTGATCTAAAATATGGTGACTTGGTATTTATGGAGATGTGTTTTCAGTAAAGAGAAAAGTCATTCAAAAAAGTAACACTAACTCTCTAAACCGTCTTCACTCTAGTCTTTCCTTTTTGTTTCTTTTTCACTCTTATGTATTTTTGAACTTAAGTGAACACTTACATTAGTTTTGAACGAATTTTGTGAAAGCTGAATTTCATTATAGAATTTTAAAGAATCTCAATTCCTTAAATTGTACCAATAAAATCTCCTTTGGTCTTAAAATTTTGGGCATACATAAAGTTTTGAGAGTTTTGAATGTTTAGATTTATTTTTCAAAAAATTTCTACTAAAAGTTATAACATTTTTTTTTCAAATCACTTGTACTATAATATTAATGATGGTGTCTTAATTAATAGGAGACAATACCAGAAGACGATAGACACAATCCAGGCCTCTCTGGAGCAGGAGACGAGGAGCAAGCAGGAGGTGTTGAAAGGGAGGAAGAAGCTGGAGGCAGACATCAACGAGTACGAGGTGGCCCTGGAGATCGCCAACAGGAACAACCAAGAGGGACAGAAACTAGTCAAGAAACTGCAGACCCAAGTCAAGGTACGTAGACCTCCCCCACCCCTCTCCCCAAACAGATATCCATAGCAGGTAACCCAAGACATGGTCGTGACCCAAAGCAAGGTCACGACAAAAACCATCATGAAATAGCTCGTTAGCATATTTTCAAAAACGTGCGGGATATCATTAGCATTGGTCCAATTTTGATCACATCAAGTATAAAGATCATCAAACAATTTGTTACATATTTTCGTAAATTTTTTGAAAGAAGCATTTTGTGTTTCCGTTTGTACGAGAGGCGACAAAGTTTGTTATAAGCCTCTGACTAAAATTTGAAAGTAGACCAGATAATTAAAAGGTAGAGCTGATTCGCTAGCTGTATAAAGTTATGGGAGTTTAAATTGATTGGGTCTTTTATGATTTAATTGCATCTTCAGGACCTGCAAACATCTCTGGAAGAGGAGCAGCGAAACGTGGACGAGATCCGAGAACAGTACAACATGTCGGAACGAAGAGCCACCATGCTCAGCAACGAAGTGCAGGAACTCCGATCCGGATACGAGCAGGCCGAGAGACTCCGAAGGTCGGCAGAGGGCGACGCAGCTGATGCTTCTGAGAGAATCACCGACTTGCAGAGCCAGATGAATGCTCTGAATGCAGCCAAGAGGAAGCTGGAAGCAGACTTGCAGAACGCGATGAGTGACGTTGAGGATCTGACTCACGAATTGAAGGCCGCTGATGAACGAGCCAAGAAAGTAAGCAACATTGACAAGACGTGAAAACTAATTTAATTAATCTTAAGTTTTAAATAATCTTAAGTTAGCACCGGTATCAGAAACATGAGTCTTTTTAAATGGTAGGAACTTCTAGGTTGCTGTGGCACATCAGTTGGAATATGACCTTGGAACACCTTGAAACTCTTGGATCAGTCTTTCTCGATTTGTTTGCAGACGTTGAAATGGTTCTAAAATATTCCTGCTCAGTAATTAGTTCAGATCATTAAGTCAGTGTATTGAAGTGTAAAAATGGTTCGTTCGTGTGTTCCAGTCGCAAATGGATGTGTCCAGACTGCAGGAGGAGTTGAGAAGCGAGCACGAGCACAGTCAGACTATTGAGAGAAGGTGCAAGACTGTGGAACAGCAGTTCAAGGAACTCACCATCCGATTCGAAGACGGAGGATCCTCGGACCCCAGACTGTCCAAGAAGAACGTGGAGAGACTTGAGATTAGAATCAGAGACCTCGAAGGCGTAAGCGCATTCTCCATTCGCACTTGAAACTTTTTTTCTGAGGTTCAAGTCACAGACTTATATCAGTTTGGCTGGCCGGTGTAACCGTTAATGTCAATTAGTTCTAGTGATTTAAAATTGGTTGGAACGTTCTCGTTTTTTCATTCGGAAGCGTTCTGAAGTTTGACAGAAGAAACTCAGGAAATAAAGTGAATTCGGGCCGCTAGTTGAAAAAAAAACTATAGAACTTGAGACAAAAGTTAGCTTTTGCTCGCAAAATTTTTCCGAAAGAGGTCATATTTTTTTTCGAATTGATTTTGGTTGAAGTAATTTTTTAAATATTTTTGAAGCAATTTAGTGCTATAATATAGTTTTTTTGATGTTTTGGTTTAGGAGAAGAATAGCGAGAGCATCAAGGCAACAGAGGCGATTAAGCAGTTGAGGAAGGTGGAGAGAAGGATGAAGGAGTTGGCATTCGCTGCAGAAGAGGAGAAGAAGGAAAAGGACAAACAGATCGAACTGTTGGACAGGAGCAACAAGAAACATCTGCAGCTCAAGAAACAGATCGAGGATCTGGTCAGTATCACTTGTGTCTTCTCATCTCTCTATCAGATAACAAATTGCCACTGCAGAATTACTGTTATCTTGTCCCCTTCTCCCATGCAGCTCCTCTTTAAAAGTCCATTTATCAAATAAAAACACGGAGCATCACTCAATTATGATATTTTGCTTTAAATCAGAGATTTGCCATCATAAGGTAAGCACAGCTAGAATGTGAAGATATGACCTTTTAATAATGAAATTGGTAGGTTAAAACTAAGTTTAGGTAAACGAGGGTTAGATCAATCGATGGAAAGTTGACGTAAATCCTCTTTGTTGCAGGAAGATGCCAACAACCAGGCTTTGGCCAGGCTGAGAAAATTCCAACATGATGTTGATGAAGCCGACGAGAGAGCCGAAATGGCCGAGTCGCAACTGGCCAAACTGCGAGCCAAGAGCCGAGCCACAACTGGACCATCTTCTGGCAGGGTATCTGACCTTTCCACTTTCCATTCCAATTCGACTAATTTCGGCTTCGGCCTTGTGAGCAAGAGTAGTAGTGCAGTTACGTCATCATCAACCCAGCATCCTAATACTAATAACGTAACAGATTACATGGCAACCAACTCGTTATCGAGTTACGTAACAACTCCGAGTAGTGGATCCGAAAGAGTTCCGACTTTGGTGCCAAGTCGTCGACGTCGCAGAAGCTCGGGTGGCAGTTATACCTCGCTCGTGGAAGTTCCGACGAATAGTAGCAGCAGTACAAGCAATGACTTGACAATTAACACTTCTAGTAGCATGAATGAGTGATACTAATTTTGGGATGTATTCAACAATACCAATTAAATATAAAGCCCATCATATCTTTATTTTACCATCGGTTATATTGTTATGTTCCGAAATATTGGATCATTTAGTTAGAGGGTAAATGAATATTTTAATTGGTTATTGTTGCAATGAGTAGATCACAATAAGTAGATGATAGACATTTTTGGAACCATATAACCTAGAAATACATATTTTTACACCTGTACAGTTTTGCATGAGTTGATATCTAATGTAACTTAACCTTTTCAAAGACCAGTTTTGGCTTAAACGATCAAGGCATCCTGTTATCGACAACAGCAGCGTTTTAACTGTAGTTACGATTTTGTGATACGAATGAATTTTTCTGATAATTTCTTTCTACATATCCAAAATTGTGCCAAAAAATCGCATGCATTTTTGGCATCCAGTTAAGAAAAAATTTATTGCGTTTATTAACTGTTTAAGATAAATATCTTTCCACGTTAATGATGAAGGGTACTTTGATTTAATTTTATTTTGATTCCTTGATCTTTCGTTTTGTATATTATTCTATCTCTATGTTATATTATTGTATATTATTCATCTACTAAATACAATGAATTTAGTGAAAAAAATTGGATGAAAAAACACCCGCTTAATCAGAAATCGCTTTTTTGTTAATGAATTGGGTTAGTAGTGGGTTCCTTGGGTGATGAAGAGCTTGTACCTTCAGCTGCCAGTTTGTTTATCTGGCTCCTTTTCAGTTTTTTTTTCATATTTGGAGGTTATCGGAAATGTTCGAAACTGGCTCTTAATTATTGGGCCTCGGAAGATTTCCTTATTATATAACCAAGACCCCCGAAATATATTTGAAAAATCTGGTTTTTCGGCAAATTCGAAACATGACTCATATAAAAATATAAACTAATCTCTTTTTCTTTATATGGAAATGGAAGGTATGACTTAATAAGGACTTGTCTTCTACTATTTGGTTACCTTTTAGAAAAAGTTGATCGTGATTGAGGAACAACAGTTGGTCACCACCACTGTTCCTCTCGTCCACCAGCAGTAACTCGCCAGCCAATAGGAGCGCTACATTGTAAATTACGTCATACTGCCAGATACATTATTGTGTCATCCAGTGACGACCATTCAAGGCCAACTCTCTTAAATTGTACCATTAGCTGTTTCTTAAAATCAAAACTGATTAAAATTAGTTAATGAAAAATCAAATATTTGACCACAATTACTGACTTTAAGCTTGTTTTTTTTTTACTTAAACGCTTTTTCAAACTTGGCGAATAGCTATTGCTGAGAAACGGTTCAAAAGTGAGAGTTGGTTTAAAATCTAAAGACATTTCAAAAAAAATCTCAGATATCCTCAATTGTCTAAGTCGATCCAAGTTGTTTTGAAAGGTAACAACGCTTTTGTTTGGTAGCGGAGTCGAGTTACCTGAAAAAAAAGAACTTGGACGATATATTCCAGAAACTTAAAACATAATTGAAATGTCTTTCTATTAATATGAACATATCTAACTATATAAATCAAACCATAACTAACCTTTTATCAAATCTTTTCGAGCAATGGGGGAACATATTATGTGTTTTCAGTTCGCGTTACAGCAAGTGGGAGGCTCCAAGGTGAATAATTTGTGATGAGTTTCGAATCTTTTCAGTTCCGAGTTCCAATTATCATGCCATTCAGTTCTTATTCAAACCACGAATTGACCACTTTTGCTGTAACTGAATACAAACACCATCATTTCGCTTAACATTCAGCAAAATTTGCTAATTTGCAGATAAATTTCAAATACTGTCTGACACAATTTCGTAGAATTTCAATTGTTTGTAATTTTGCACTCAACGAAAAAAGCAAGTTAAAGGGTAAAGTATGGAAATCCTTCTTAGTTGCTTAGGAAAATATGTTTGTTTATTGCTGGTTTTATGTTTATAACTAATTTTTGTTGGTAAGTAGGTAAAATTTGTTTATTTTTTAGTCTGGATTTGCCAGTTCAACTGTCACTATGGTATCTTCGGAAACAACTTCATCATCGCGAAGATCTCGAAACAAAACATCAGCTGATGAGTAAAAAAACAAGTAACTACAACAATCAGGATGACAAAAAACTCCTTGAGGGACTGACTGAAAGACTTTTGCTACTGTTTTGCTGCAACTAGAATCAAAATTTGTTCACAGTTGTTCTGAACAAACTCGAAATCAGCGCTTTTATTCATTCACAAAAAACTATTTATTCACGGAAACTTCATTTTCAACTATTTATTTACTACTACATTACCTGCCCTGATTTGCGCACTTAATTGATTAATTAATAATAATTTATAACTGTTATGTAATAACAAAACCGCTGCTACTGCTGAGACACTTGAAATATTTAAAATGCTGAGCTGGAAATTTTAAATTTTGATACATAGCTCTGGACTGACAGACCATATAAATGACATTTAGTATTTTGAGAGACGAAAAACTATTCGAAAAATTACAGTTTGCTCTGAAAAGTATTAACCACCATTTTATCAATAGTTATTATACATACCCATTGCTTTAACCATTAGTATGCAGTGAATATTTGATGAAAGCTAATAAAATGATCAGAAACTTTTTTTGAAAAACCGAAGTTGACTTATAAAACCAAACATTATTAGCTTTTGGGAAGCGAATATTAACAAAAGCGTGTTTTGAAAGAGTAAATTTAAGATGGATAACTTTTGGTTGTGCTATTGACGTATTTAAATGATTGATTTGGATATTTGATGCAAAATTGGGCTAAAAATGCTACTACTACCAATTAAACCTTGCTTTTTTTTCAAAACCGAGGTCTCCAGTAATATTAAATGAATTATGTATGCGGTGAATATCTAATAACTTTCTATTTATTGCTTCAATTCAAATTAAATACTTATTACAATTTAACCGTCTTCTTAATTGACGCAAGATTTAGGTGGCATTTTTGGTCCAAGTTCTGATAAAAAATTGACAAATTTTTAAAAAGATGGAATATTGGAAGTGTAAAAAGCTGTTGTCTCCCCTTGCCTAAATCCTCCCATTCTCTCCCCAATCAATATCCTTAGCATGATCTTAATTGTATCTTACTGTATATTTTACATGATTTACTTCTTTAACTTGTACTTATACCAGCATACTTAACTAAGAGACGCTTCCACTGAACGTTTTTTTTGCCGGGATTACAAAAACAGAAGAAATTTGTGGAGCAGCGCGGAGAGCCGTTTGTTGTGCTAGAAGCATATAAAAATTTAACATTTTAAAAAATATATAACAAATTTTGGCTGTTTTTTTAGTTTGTGAAAAGAATTTGAGTAAATCTTTATAACCTAAGAAAATCAAGAGCAAATACCTAAAACAAGAAAAAGTTACACGAGTAAGATCGGATATTCTGTCTCCGTGGCCGTCTTTGTATAATAAGTATGAAAAATAGGAAAGTTTTGAGCAGTTTTTATCGATAAACAGTCGGTATTTTATCAATTTTTGTTAAGTTATATAATTGGAACATTTTTGGATTCAAATAAAATTGAAGGAAACAATATGTAACAACCACAGCCTTTTCTTGTCCCAATCATTTTCGCAAAAGTGGGAAAAAGCTATGGCATGGCGGATTTTTTCAAAAGATTTGGGCTATCTTATTGAAGCTCTTTCACTACAAAAGAATTTTCGAAACCCCTAATGAAGTGTGTTAATTTTTTCTTTTACTACGAGGGCTCTAAAACCAAGGTGATAGTTTTTGCATAAAGTAACTCAACTTTAAGATCAAGGAGTTGGCCTCAATTCAATTGAAATCTTTGCTGAGCCAGATTACTGCGCCAATTTTGATATCCCGTTAAATTTTGAAAAATTTGAGTGCGTTATTCAATCCAAACCGGCAAAATCAGTCATTTGTAATCCGCCGTATTTTTAGTATAGTCACCCGATTTTTAATTTTAGATCGTAGAGTCTTATGATAATATTTCATCAGTTCGTCAGAAATATTTTGTCACTTGAACGAGTCTAAAAATTTTGACACCTTGTGACTAGTTGTGAAAATTCAAATTTTGTATCAATTTTCGTTATGAGATTTCAGATTTTTGCTGAAGTCTACTTGCTCCCTGTCAAAAACAAATTGTTTTTCCAAAGGAAAATCGAGCAAATAAAAGTTTTTAAAATGACACCCTCTATGCTAGTATTTGGATTTAATTTTAAAACTTTTTTTGCTGATGCAACTGGTAGGTAAAAATTTGTTTCATACGAAAAGATAAGAGTTTTTTTTTTGAATTTTGATATAATTTAAATCTCAGCCTATTCGAAATCATCGCCTGGTTTTCCTTCATAGTATCGTTAAAATAATTTTGTGTTGGATTTGAAATTGATGGGATCTGTATAGAGTTTTAATGTTTTTCTTCGATCCTTTCTTTTCAATTTCTTTTTGATTTCAAGTTGAAAGTCGTTTTGTGCGAATTACATGAAAAGAAATAAAGTTAGAAATTATTGTCTTAAGCCACTTGTAAAGAGTTGCAATAGTTAGACAGTTTTTCAAATTGAGAACAAATCAATGAAGCAATTAAGTATTATGGTATCAAGAAGACCTTTTTAAAATACTTCCTCATGATTCTTTTTATGGTCTTGTCTTCTTTGCTTTCGAGCCTCACATTTTTGCAACGTATGAGTTTTGTTTTTAAAATTTTTATTCATAATATCTTACTGTATATTAATAGGCATACTGACTAATTATGCGACTCGAAACAAATTTGATTTTGTTTTTCTACTCTATCACTCCAAGCGCTCGTGACACTATAAAAATGATAATTATGTTAGATGAAGCAAAAAAACAAAGGCCTGTGATCTTGTCTCTGCGCAGTAACTATTTTACTAGTCTACCGACCTATCTTTAATCAAGATTTTTTTTGTTGATAGGAACATAGATCAAAATTTCAAGTAATTGCTGCTCATGGGCTCCAGCTGGAACTTCTACTCTTATTAAAAGCGATTTTTAAAACTGAAACATAGCGAAAAAATTGATGGTTTTTGTTGCAGAAAAAAACCTGTTGCAAAACTGTCCTAATACTTTAAGTTTTATTTAATGTGAGAAATTCTGCCCTAATGCAAATTCCTCCTGTGTGTTTGGATGCTCTGGTTATTAAGCTGCACTTTTGTTTAGTGAAAAAAAAAACGCACGGGGTTCAGGTTATCCCCAAAAAATTAAATTTGGTCATTTGATTAGGAGATAGTTAGGAAGGGTCATTTGTTTTATTTGCATATAACTTCCATTAGAGGGCTAAAGTTTAATATGTTGATTTTCATTCAATAACTGACTTCATTTTTTTGAATTACACTTAATCAATTAAGAACCCCAACTAAAAATGCTACGGTCTTCTTTTTTTTCGAGCCTCACATTTTTGCAACGTATGAGTTTTGTTTTTAAAAATTTTATTCATATTAACTTACTGTATATTAATAGGCATACTGACTAATTATGCGACTCCAAACAAATTTGATTTTGTTTTTCTACTCTATCACTCCAAGCGCTCGTGACACTATAAAAATGATAATTATGTTAGATGAAGCAAAAAAACAAAGGCCTGTGATCTTGTCTCTGCGCAGTAACTATTTTACTAGTCTACCGACCTATCTTTAATCAAGATTTTTTTTGTTGATAGGAACATAGATCAAAATTTCAAGTAATTGCTGCTCATGGGCTCCAGCTGGAACTTCTACTCTTATTAAAAGCGATATTTAAAACTGAAACATAGCGAAAAAATTGATGGTTTTTGTTGCAGAAAAAAACCTGTTGCAAAACTGTCCTAATACTTTAAGTTTTATTTAAAGTGAGAAATTCTGCCCTAATGCAAATTCCTCCTGTGTGTTTGGATTCTCTGGTTATTAAGCCCCACTTTTGTTTAGTGACAAAAATGCATGGGGTGCAGATTATCCCCAAAAAATTAAATTTGGTCATTTGATTAGAAGATAGTTAGGGAAGGGTCATTTGTTTTGTTTGCATATAACTTCCATTAGAGGGCTAGAGTTTAATATGTTAATTTTCATTCAATAACTGACTTCATTTTTGTAAATTGCACTTAATCAATTAAGAACCCCTGTTAAAAATGATACGGTCTTCTTTGTTTTCGAGCCTCACATTTTTGCAACGTATGAGTTTTGTTTTTAAAAATTTTATTCATATTATCTTACTGTATATTAATAGGCATACTGACTAATTAGGCGACTCCAAACAAAATTGATCTTGTTTTTCTATTCTATCACTCCAAGCGCTCGTGACACTATAAAAATGATAATTATCTTAGATGAGGCAAAAAAATAAAGGCCTGTGATTTTGTCTCTGCCCAGTAACTATTTTACTAGTCTACCGACCTATCTTTAATCAAGATTTTTTTGTTGATAGGAACATAGATCAAAATTTCAAGTAATTGCTGCTCATGGGCTCCAGCTGGAACTTCTACTCTTTATAAAAGCGAATTTTAAAACTAAAACATAGCGAAAAAATTGATGGTTTTTGTTGCAGAAAAAAACCTGTTTCAAAACTGTCCTAATACTTTAAGTTTTATTTAAAGTGAGAAATTCTGCCCTAATGCAAATTCCTCCTGTGTGTTTGGATTCTCTGGTTATTAAGCTGCACTTTTGTTTAGTGAAAAAAAAACGCACGGGGTTCAGGTTATCCCCAAAAAATTAAATTTGGTCATTTGATTAGGAGATAGTTAGGAAGGGTCATTTGTTTTATTTGCATATAACTTCCATTAGAGAGCTAGAGTTTAACATGTTGATTTTCATTCATTAATTGATTTCATTTTTGTAAATTACACTTAATCAATTAAGAACCCCTATCATAAATGCTACTGTCGATTGACAGTAAATTGACCAAAATAAAAATTTGAATTAAAAAGATTGGTTATTTCCCATTAAATATTCAAGGATATTAGCCAGTTTTTGACCAAATACATTTTGGTTCTTTAAGTAAACTTTTAAGTGCGGAGTGAACGGGTCATTGATCAAAAACCTGAAAATAACACAAAAATGCAAATTATAAAAAAAAAACCATTCATTTTTCCGAATATGAGATCTACTTCAAAATTGCTACACAAAAAATTTTAAAAGTCAAACGAACCGAAATAATTTTGCGGGCCACCAAGCTCTCTTTCTGCTGGTAAATTAAACAATTGATGCCCGCCTCTATTTTAGTTTTAAAAACTAATTTTTTTTCTTCCTATGTAAAAGTTGTTTTTGTAGAAATCAAATGCTTTGGCAATTTGTTGGAAAACGCCAATTGAAATTTTAACCTCTAACGATAATACCTTTGCTGTTTTGTTATAATCAGAACAATTCACTGTTGGATTCAAAATTTTTGATATCTAATTTTTCTAAGTTTTTTAGGACCCTTAAGTTTCTATTCTTTTTTGATTTGAAATATTTTTTTTTGGGAGTATGTGTAGGTAAAAGAGCTAAGAAAAAAATACTGATGAAAACTTACGGTAAGGTATTGCAACAGCTATATTTCTGAAAATTACAGAAAACAATATATATATATATATATATATATATATATATATATATATTTTTTTTTTTTTTTTTTTATCTTTATTGACACTAATAACAGAGAATGAAAATTTATTTCTCATAAAAATTGATCCGAATTGGACAAATGTTTGGTTTTTCTGGCCACTCGCACTGTAAACTGACCAAAATTAGCTATACTGTGTTAGTCAGACATGCATTTTTGTACAACTCAGTTTTATCAAATTATTAACCAAACCTTGTCAAAAAATTATGAAGAGTAGTCGTTTGGTTGACTTTTAGTGAAATACCGATCAAAAAAGATATAAAAAGAAATAAAATAATTTTCCACGTCCGGTTTCTCTGAGGTAAAATTCAGCACGCCTCAGTATTAAATGCGTATAAAATTTAGGATTAATAGTTTGACTTTTGCAGAAAAACCTGTTGAAAGTTTCTCAAAAAAAAATAAAACTTTTATTGAACATGACAAAATCTTACAAACCTTGCTCTATTACAAACTTTTCCTGTGTGTTTGGATTCGTTTTTTGTTTAGCTCCTCAACTTTTTTCTTAGTGACAAAACTCATCTTGAGCAGGAAGTGGCCAACCAACTTAGATTTGGTCCTTTGGTTAGGAACCGGTTAGGAAGGGTCTTTTGATTGATATGCATTTCATTTTCATTAGACGGTTAGGTTAGAATTAAACAGGTTTATTTTTATTCAATAATTGATTTTATTTTTTTTGTTACATTTAATCAATTAAGACCCCCTATTATCAATGCTACTGATATTTTCTGAAACATTGCAATCAAGAACTTCAAATTAATACCAGTTTAGTTTACAGCACAGACTTTTATAGGATTGCTTCAAATTTGAGCTATCAAATTGATGTTTTCAAAATATACAGGACTGCTCGTATCAAGGCAAAGCCCTGAATGTTCCGACTGCCTTTGGGGTTTATGGAGCAGTAATGACCTTAAAAAAATTGAATGTAATAAAATAAAATGATTTTTATTTCTAAAATTTGAAGTTTTTTTAATGAAAATTATCCCCCCACACGCCATATAAAGAACAAAAGGATAGATTTCGCTCCTTGTAACACATCAACCATGGCAAATAAGCTTCTTTCAACCAATTTGGAACGATTTCTAAGACGGATTAAATCTCCGCTTACGCGTTAAAAGTGCGAAATATATTGCGCGTTAATTGTCCCAAATTGATCAAAATGGCAATCTTTAAACCCCCATAACTTTACGAAAAGGGGTCACAGGTGAAATATCTTTTCAAGTTTGAGCTCAAGACAACAATACTTTTTGAATGCTATAAAAAATTCCGTCAAAAATGGCTAGTTAAAAAGTCGAAATTTGTCTGAAGAAAGAAAACCACCCCGAGCACAAATATTCCGTTACTTTCGCATCGAAAGTCGGAACAATTATTCAGCAGTGGAGATTTAACTAAGAGTATCTGTTGTGAAACAAAATTAAAGCGCTTTAGTCTAACTAGTACAATGATTTCTTATTGATTCTTTTGACTATGATTCCATTATAATTTATTTTTTTTCATGACACTTAAATGAAGTAAGCGTAATAACTTTTGTAAGCGTTTCATTTAATTAATCTACTTTTTGGAATCGGTTGAAATGGTGGTTGTTCCTCGTTATTCAGTGAGCTATCTGTTCTTTTTGAGTAAAAGAATTGTCAAAAGCCTTCAGCTCAGTTTTATTGCCGCATAGTTTCAGAGTGCATCATTCGCTATTGGTCAAATTTCGCAGTTAAGATTGAAAGATTTTTTTGGCAATTTTATTGAGTTAGAACTGGAGTGTATAACTCATAGAGTAATTTCGGATAGGGTACACCGTCTGCTCGTCACGCTATCTTATTTTCGGCCGGATAGATTCGTGCAACTTCTTAGTCTAATACCGATCCTAATCTTAATCTTATACTATCTAGTCTCAGGTTGTTTAACTAGTCTCTGCTAGGCTCAATAGATCTAGGGTATACTGGTTTATTGCGGCTGCTGAAGTGCTCGGGAGAGTCCAACTAATTTCTAAGTTAAATTCAAATCTCTCTGGTGCTGAAATTACAAGTAACTTCAGCACTTACAAATAAGTGGGTTGTTAGTTAGATGGATCATGATTGGTTAATATTAAATACTTTACATTGGTAAAATATCTAATTTATCCAATCATAAAATGTAGTTTAGATCAGGTTCCACCCATCCGGGTTTTACAGAGTTTTTTAGAATAGTTCTTCTGCAATTTGAAGGATGGATGATGGACGTTGGTTTTTGGCGAACATCATTTTCTTCCGTTTCCTCTTTGTTAAAGAAGTTCCAGGAAGCTGGAGTTAGAGACATAAGACGTTGTGTCTTCTAGTGACAACGACTAAGTCTTTGCCACAAACTCAAATCTGATTTCAGAATGGTTGGCTATGTCAGGTTTTTCTGTTCTGCGTGGAGAACTTCTTTTGTGTCTGATCTAGTTTGGGAATGGCGTGGAGATTGTGCGTGGAGGGGATGCCTGGTTACTCGGATCTGTACGTATACTTGAACATCGAGGTGGTCATTGGTCTAGTTCAATGAAGTCCTTTTCTGCGAAGTCAAGTCGTACTCTAAATCCTTTGAGTTGTGATTGTGAGTGGCATATCGATTGTGGTTGGTCATTCTCTCTCGAGTGTAGTGGGATCTTTAGATGTTCGTCCTTGGTGTTGTATTCTGATCTATGTATTGCATAATGTAATTTACATTTTATAAAACAATTATTAGTTTAATATTTTTTAATTATGATTTTAGTTAGTTGTTTTCACAAAAGCTTTTTGTTTTAGTTCGGTTATTTTGAAGAGTTACTCACCCTTGAGTAGCTCTTATTAAAAATAGAGGTGTGGTCACAAAGCGTGGATGTAGCGCGGTGGGTTAGGCCGGCTATAGAGCATGCTCAGGACGTCCTTCCTGGTGGGTTAGGCCAGGAGTGGGAGTATGATTTCATGCGGTTTTTATGAGGGGTCCTGTTATGTGACAACGTTTTATGTTGGGTTTGTTGTGGTTTTTCTTATGTCTTGTTGGTTATGTTCTTTTTCCAAAAAGCAAATTGTTCGTGGTATGGGTTTGTCTTTCGACTTTTTTGTGTTTTATTATTTCTTTTTTAGACTTTATAATAGTCTTCAAAAGAATAAATTATCCAGTTTTAAACTGGGTTAATCCGGTTTGGGTACCGTTGGTTTCCTTTTCTTAGTCATGCTGTTATTCTATGATTTGTGGTATTTAGTAAGCTGCGTTGGTTAGTTTTGTTTAGTATATGATTCCTTTCCAACCGGGTTAAAGGAAGGTTTGAAACATGTTATTATATGTTAGAGTTGTTGAGTGTGAAAACTTGAAACTGAAATTCATTATTTTAAACAATTCTTCGTGGGCGAGCTGTGCGAGTGTGGATAGAATTTCTGTGCGAATGAATGAAAATATCAAAAGGTTAGTACTGCATTTGCATTTTATTAATTTACTGCATAGAATTTGGAAATTTACTGCTAGTTATGGGGGAATTTTAAGTTACAAATTTTCATCATAATTAGATTTACTGCTTGTGGGGAAAATTTTAGAAATGAATTTACTGCATTGGTATTAAATTTATAAATTTATAAGTGTAAGAGATTAATAGAATTTTTGAAATCTGTTTGATGAAATTTGCGATTTTTATTTGTCTTTTGTGGTTTTTGTAGGTAATTGTCGGATGAAGGCTAAAAATCTAAAGAAAACATGGATAAAGTATGGTGAGTTTTTTAATATTTTAATTAGTTAGTAATATTCATTTAATTCATACTTACCTGTTAGTCGTCGGGGAAAAAACCGTGGGGGAAGATGTCGTGGATGAGATCGGAAGTTGTTAGTAGTTTAGCTAAGATGCGGATGATATTTTTAGTCTGAAGCAGTGGCCAAAACAATTGAAGTGCCTTGATAGTGGTTAGTTCTTCCGTGCCAACTGCAAACTCATAAGGTGTGTTTTGGATTAGATTATATAATTTGTGATTGAATTTAGTGTTGTGGATGAATTCTAAAATTGGGATTTCTATAGGTTGTACAAACTCGTGCGGGATAAGGAAGGGTCGGGATTCTTCGGCGTTGAAGGTCTTGGTGATGGGACAGAAGATGTACATTTGGGTTATGGGATCATAATTGCGAAGAATACCATGAAGGTTAGTATCTTTAATGCAATATGTGAAATTTAGGAAAAATGGTGAAGTGTATTTGGAATTAATGAATTGAAAACGATGGTGTGGTTGTCTAGAGGGTGTGTGTAGGTCAAAGTGATTTTGGATGAAGCGATAATAACTATATGTGTGGGTTTGTTTAGTGCGCAACATAATATCGTGTGAGCAGTGTAAATCTCTTTCGTGTGGTGCAAGGAAATGAAAGGTTAGTGAAAATATTTGGAAGCGTTCTTTAAAACTTTCGTATGCTTGTGTGTCTGTTAGTGCTTCTGAGATAATGTGGTCAAACTTGCGATCGAAGATATTTAGTGTAAATACATATGGTGTTTTAATGAAAAATTTCTCGGTGATTTGTGGGTTAGCGAAGCGATCGTCGTCTAAGAATTGATCTTGGTTAGTTCTGATGATGTTATGGTCGTAATATTCTAGTGTATATTCATTAGCTCGGGGTGCAGTGTGTGTTTTTAGTGATTTTTTGTATCCAATGTAAGTAAATTGTCTAGGTGTTAGTGGTGTAGTGAGTCGATATAGCATGTCCATATTTCGTTCTATATCGATATGAGTGTTAGATAAAGGTAAGCAAAGGGGATTTGTAAAATGATAATATGAGGTCCAAGGAAGGGTAGGCATTAAAACGTATTCGTCTACAAAGTTACGTGTCTCGTTAGTGTCATGAGGGGTGTTTAAGGTGTTTTGTGGAAATGAGGGTAAGGTGATAGCTAAAAATTCTTTTGTGTTAGTGTGTTGTGGATGGTTGATGTATTCACGGGCTGTTCCTGGTTTCGCTGGGAAAGGATGGTTGGGGAACTTCCTTTTAAAAGTGCGGTAAGCTCTATTAGTGCTGAGTGAAGATACAGTAGTTGTGGATGATGGTGCTAATGAATCAGTATAAATTGAAGAGGGTGTAGGGGTAGGAGGGTTGGATGAATCTATTGTGGAGGAGATTTGGTTTATTGTTGGGGTATGGAGGTGGTAGGGTTGTTGTTGAAGGGTAATAAAATTATCTAGCTCTGGGGAGATTCGGGGGGTGTCTGGAGAATGAGATGATTGGTCAGAATGAAGTGAGGAGTAGGTTGGGGTAACTTGGGAAGCATAAGAGGGTGTGGAAGTGATTGGGTCAGGGTTATTGGATAATATGGGTTGAAAAGGGGGTTGAGAAAAATTAGAAGAGTTATGAAAATTATTGGATGGGGATGGTTCTGAGTCGGCAAATTCATCGGGGGTTTCAATATTCGGGTTATTGAGTTGTGAGATGGAATATAAAACTGAGATGTGTGAATTAGTGTCGGAATTCATGCCTGATGTTACATTACTAGATGGAAAATCGGGTGGCGGAAAAGCAAAAAGTGGTATTATTGGGATTGGAGAGGTAAGATTGGTTGGGTGGAAATTTGATCGGTGTAGTGATCCAAGTTGGCGGCTCATCGTGGGCTAAAAAAATGATTATTTTGAGACTGAAAAGCGGTGGTATGGGGTTGTTCAATAATTTGTTCATAAGTATTATGATCTTGTGACTGGTGTGTCATTATATGTTGGATGGGACTTTGTGATGTGGTGAGTCGAAAATTTGGATTATGTGTGATGGCTAAATTTCGAAAATTTCGTGGGACTAGGGATAGTGGATGGTTATTTGGTAGGGGTGGTAATTGTGGTGCCGTTGGCGTTATGTCTACATTGTTATGTTCTTCGTCGTATGTATTTTGTCGTGTTGCTATTTTTGTGTTATATTCTTTTATTTGTGCGTCTAAAAGAATTTTGTTTATAGATGTAGAAAAGATTCCAAAAAATCCTGCAAAGAGTATGCGTGCTACGCTTGCTTGTCTGTTTACTTGTGTGTGTATAGCACATGTGTTGTAGATTCCTTTTAAAAGTGAGAAAAGAAATCCAATAAAGTTAAACATTGCGTATAAAATAGTCAATTTTTCTAAGATGTAGTAGGGCCATCCTAGAAAATCGAGGATCTCATTTTTGAGTGTAACAAAGCTAAAAATGTTAATTGGTGATATATCTTGGGGACGGTATTTTTCACCGTTTAGATATATATAATCTTTAATGTCTTTAAAATATCCGCTATAGTCTTGCGTGTAGATATCGGCAAATCCTGCGGTTTCTGCAAGTTTGCGTAAATTTTGATCTATTGATTGTCTTTGTATAGTGTCCATTTGTGTTAATAATTCTTGGAATTGTTGTGTTCTAATGTGATGTTGAATATCTGATTTTGAATAGATTCCTATTGATTGTAAGTCTATATTTGGGTTTCGAGCAATAGCGCGAATGCTTTCTGGTGAAAATTTTTTGAGTGATTGCATTAATGTGGGATATGGAGTGAGAAGATAATATTTATTTTCATCAGGGTTTAGTTGTACTACATTGTGGCTGTTTTCTGATCCACATGGGACTGCGGTATCCCAGAAATAGGTTCTTCGTGAAAGTGTATCCACGAAATGTACTTTATTCTTATAAAAGATAGGGATTCTTTTATAACATCGTTTATCTTCAAAAACGTATAGTGGTGATACTTTTTTAGTACAAGTATAAAACCATAAGATGTTTCCTTCATAGTCTAAAAAATTTGATCTATTTCCAGATAATAAGTATCCTGCATAGGGTATTTTTAATACTGCTAGTGCAAGTGATTGTAATATTTGTGTTCGTTCTAATTCGCATAGTTGGTGTAGTGTTTCTAATTCGGAGAGTGACATTTCTTGAAAAATTCGGCTAATTGTATAATCTAGTTTCATATCTAAATGAATATCATAGTGGATATTACCGAAATATGTAGTATTCATTAGTGATAATTCTTGTAAGCGTGTGCTTCTGGTGTCATGGGGTTTTAGATGTCCACCAGGTTGTCCGTTGCTTTTTTCAAAATTAACTGGTATATAGGATGTTCCTTCGTTTGGAGGATGACCTGTGGCATATGGGTCAAGTTTTATTTTTCCAGTGGTCATGTCGAATCCTTTTTCGTATTCAACTAATATTTCAGAGTATTGTGTTCTGTGAAGTGGATTGATGTACAAGTTGTGATTGATGTACAGAGTCTGAAAAAACTTGAAAGTTAACTAACTTTCTTTCGGAGTTTTTATTTTGTGTGATGTTTAGTCTAAGTAATTCATTTTTACAATCGTCGGGATTGAGATGTAAAAGACGTTCTATATTTTCTGATAGAATGATTCATGGTCAAGTCGGTTTTTGTTTCCGTTCGAGACTTGTGAACAATGTACTTTCTTTTCGGAAAATGTTGCTGTGAATTTATAACCTGTAACTGTTGTTGCTCGGGCTTTTGAATAGAGTGTTGCTATTACATTTGTGGTTTCTATAGCTTGTGGTTCTGTTTCACATTGTGATACTTGATTTATTGCATATTTGTGTAGTGTTTTTTGTTCATTTTCTTCACAATCGTAATGTGTTACTAATAAATCTTGTGGTCCTGTACGAGGGGAAGGGTTTATGTTTTGATTTGAGATTACTAGAAAAAGGAGTTGGAGAAAAATTAATAATTTTAGAATATACATGTGTATGATAATCCTGAGTATGGATTATAAAATGTAATGTAGCCAATTGTGTTTTTGGTATATCTGTCGTATTTGTATATTACTTCAGTAGTTATAAACGGTGGTGGTAGTGATTGAGCTGTTATGTTAGGTGGGTTTAATGGGTAGGGATGTTGGGTAATATTGTTTAACTTAACTGTGATTTCAAACTTTAATTGTAAACTGTTTTGTTGGAGTATTTGAATATTGTGATCACGGATATCGTTGTGAATATCTTGGCGATATTGTAATCTATTAAGTGCCCAGTTATGAAGGCGGTTACTTTCTTGATGTTGTCCAAATAATGGTGGAGGTGCTGTAAATGTATTCCAATCTAATCTTAAAGGAATATTTATTGATGATTGTTCTCGATATCTGGCGTCGAGATTATTTGGAAAATTTAAGTTAAAAGGTGGTGGTGAAATCTGGCTTATTGATGGTGTTGATGGTAGTGATAATGTTTCTGGTAATGATGAGGATGTTGTTGTATCCGTAGAAATATCTATTGGATTATTGACTAAATTTAATTCACCTTGTGTAAATGAATGTGTTGTCCAATATGGTAGTCGTGATGCCTGGTTTGGGGGGTTAAAGGGATTTTCACGTATTTGTTCAGATGTTGGTGTTGAACCTAAGTAATCTGATGGTAGGCTTGAGGTGCGACGTTGTGAAAGAAGCGTAGGGGTTTCTGGTAATATACCAATGGGGTTTTCTGGAGTGTTTTGTGATGGGGATTGAGGTATATCAAAATGAACTCGGGGAGTTTGAAAATTTCTGTTTCGTCGAGGATGTATAATTTGTCTATTTATTTCGACTGTATTTTGGTTTTGACTAGGATTTCTTATTCTACTTAGTTCTTGTGGTAGTGTTGGGTATAGGTTATATGTTGGTTCGCTTAGAGGTGCTTGTCGTTGAACTGGTTCTAGTGGTTCTGATAAACGAGCATGTCTTTCTTCAAAAGTGTATGGATTGTCTTGAAAAGAAATTCGTGTAGATGTTTGAGGATTTTGAGTAGTTGAAGGTGGTGTTGGGTTATCTTGGGATGATGTCGGTGAAGACTGATTCTGTGACTGTTGGGTAGCAATTTTTGATGGATTTTTGAATTGTTACTTTAGTGGGAAGGTTTATGTTTATTATAATATTCTTCCAAAAAAATAATTAGAAAAATTGTTGCTAGGGCAAATGTGATGATTGCTTTCTTTATACATTTGCATATTGTCAAAATGAGGGATGATAAAAATGTTATGAAAATTACAAACAATAAAAAAATATCAGTTCTACTGAAAATTGTTCGTATCATTTAGACAAGTTATATGAATCGTACCTGTGGATATAATCAAGGGTTTTGGAAAGTTGGAGAAATAGTTCGAATATAGTGTAGAAAATTAAAAAAATGTTACAAAAAATGATTAGGATTATTAGAAAAGATTCAAGTATATCAAAAAGAAATATTATAAAGGTTTCAAGTATTGTAAAAAAATGTTTAAGATTTATGAGTATTTGAGTAACTGATTGAGAGAAGAGCATTTAAGAAATGATCTCTTGGTCGAATATTTTTTGCTGTTTGAGGCGATTTTCAAGTGTGGTCGGATTATTTATTAGTTTTTTGACAAGTGGGTTGAGTTTTGTAAAAAATTGTTGGGGGCAATTTTCATGGTGATCGGGAGGTCGTCTTTTTCTTTATTTTTGTTTGTCAAATAATCCGGGGTATGGTGAGATTTTTATACTTTAGGCTAATTAAAATGTTTATTTTGTTACTTTAGGCTAAGTTAACAAATTTGTTTTGGGGGTATTCGTGGTCTGAGTTGGGGAAATATTGTTGATCTTTGGGTTATTAGATAAGGGAGGGGTACGGTATTATGGTGATGTTTATTTTAGTTGTCAAGTTGGAGTGGTTTGCTTATTTTTGACCTGGAGGTCGTAAAGTTATAGTTATAGATGTGCCTGGAGTTCTATATGATTCGTCTAATTGGTCTTAGTTTGAGTTAGAGAAAGTGACGGATTGGATGAATCCTATTGGTCTATTTTGAACTAGAATTATTGCGTACTTGTCAGCATGTTATTTTGAAAAATGTAAATGAAAAATGTTTCGGAGGTTTCAAGGTTGTGAAGTATAATGTTAAAATTACTTTTGAAATTCCACTTTCTTTAAAATTTTAGATTGGGGGATGAATATTTTATAGTTTTTACGTGGTTGATTTCGGAGTCTTGTTGTTTTTCGATTTTCTGATTTGTCGATCTGTTCTTGGGGTATTATTTGTTCGGTCATTTTTCTATTTTTTCTTTGTTTTGGGGATTCTTTATGGTTTTGTGTATTGTTTTTGGTGGCGGTTGGTTTTGTGTTTTGATTTTCGGTGGGGTTATCATTTTGTTCTGTGTTTTTCAGATGTGGTTCATTTTGAATGATTTTTAATCCTGTGAAAGAATATAATTGAGTTAATTCGCGGAGTGCGTATTCTTTTGGGTAATAAGGTAATAGGTTGTTTCGATGTTGAACGATTTCTTTTTTGTTTGAGTCGGTAATTTTATATGTGACCTCAGTGGGTCTTGCAATTATTTGGTATGGTCCTTTTCGAAGGGGTTGTAATTTTTTAGAAATTCCCTTTTGAGTATTAAAATTAGGTATTAAAACAAATGTTCCAATTTTTAATTCGGAGGCTGGTGTAAAACGTGAATTGATTTGTTCATTAATGTTTTGTCTTTGTAATAACTTTTTTGTTATTTTTTGATAAATTTCATTGTGTTTTTTATCTCTATTTAGAATCCATTCGGTGTGTGTACCGGAGGCTAGTTTAAGAATTTGTGGGTGATGAAAATGATCTTCATCGTGTGTATGTAAAGGTAGGTTATAACAAATTGAGTCTTTATTTGGTTGACAATAACCTTGTGCGTTTTTATGAGAATTTGCTGTAAACATTATTGGTTTGCGTGGCTTTTGGTTAAAAACCATTTCGTATGGTGACATTCCTAAAGTTGTCGTAATTTGTGAATTATATGCTAAGGGAAATAATTTTACATCTGCTGACCATTCGATATATTTTGTATCATTTCCGTTGATGATACATCTGAGATATTCTTGTAATGAACGGTTCATACCTTCGACTAAGCCGTTTGTCCAAGGTGCATGAGATGTACGTGGTTTGTGTTTAATGTTGTATAAATGACATAGTGTGATAATTTCATTATTTATGAATTCTGTACCGTTGTCTGTAACTAAAATTTCTGGTAGTCCGAATTTTGCTATCCAGTGTTCATAGAGTGTTGTGTAAGCGTAATAAGCGTTACAATGTGGTACTGGGTTAATTGCTACATAATGTGTAAATGCGTCAACAATTACCATAATGTAGGAGTTTCCTTCGGATGAGGGTGAAATTGGTCCTTTGGTATCAAATGAGATACGATGATTAAAGTACAAACTTTGTCCTTTAAAATCTTGTTTTTGTGCTATTTGTTTTTGATTTGGGTAAGGTTTATTTAGTTGACATACTATACAATCATTGCATAGTACTTTTATCCAAATTGGTGCATTTGGGAAGTAAAAATTTTGTATAAAATTTGAATATGTTTTTTCTGATCCAGAGTGTCCTTTAATATTTTGTGTATGTGAAATATTAAAAGCTATGAGAATCATACTTAGAGGGAGACAGGGAACTGTAGATTCATTTAATTTGTATTCTAGAAGGTCTGTGTTTTCGTTAATTGTTGTATTATTGAATTTTCGAAAATATCGGAGGAGTGTTTTATTTCCTAAAATAGTTGTATCTGCCTTGACGGGTTTAGTTTTATATTTGTGCCATGATTTTAGTTGTCGAATTACCGGGTCAAGATTTTGGTATTGTTTCAGTGTTGAAATTGTAATCGTTTCTGTTGGAGGGAGAAAAATGTTTTCAATTTCGAATTTAGATAAGGGTATTGTATCAAGTGGGTCGTGAAGGTCAAAAACTTGATTTATTGTGTATTTTGAATCATTTGTTTGTGGTCCTGATAAATTTATTTTATCAGTTAAATCTTCTTTTTCAATTAGTGGAAAATGGTCTTTCTTAGGCGGGTGTTGTTTTGTTCGTTTTTGTTGGGTGTTATTTTTTATCCATTGAGAATATGGGATTGGTTTGAAAGTTGATGTTCCAAGTAGATCAACTTCATAATGATTATTTTGACAATCTAAATAAAGTGGGAAATGTTGTAAACTATTTATTTGTGATTGTTCAATATCAGTTTTTACTGCATATTTGCATTCCAATCGGGGTGATGTTTCGTTTTCTGCAAGGTAGAATTTTATGTTTTTGGGTATTTCAACTGTTGTTTTTCGTGTAAGTAATTCAGGTGGTGTATTTCGACTTAAGGTGTCTGGTAATGCAAGATTTTTTCCTGCAGTCCAAACTATATGTAAGTTTGGAAATTTCATTAGAATTAGTTGAAATCTGTAAACTCGGTGGTTTGGGTTAGATTTTTGTGTAAAGAGAAAGATGATTGGTTTATGGTCTGTGAATAAAACTGTGGGGTGTTTTGATCCAAGTATCAGAAATTCATATTCTGTCAGTGTATATATTATGGCTGTACATTCTCTCATTAGAGTTGAGAGTCGTAGCTCTGCTTGAGTGAATAATCGAGAATTTGCTGATATGAGGTTCATTTTATTTGTACCATTATGTGATTGTAATAGTGCTGCACCGATGCCAAAGTTCGAAGCATCGCACATTGCATAAAATGGTTGATTTGAATCTGGAATTGTGTTTGAAATTTGTTCAGTTAAAAGTTTCTTTATTTCTTCAAATCGTGTTTGATGTTCTGTGTTCCATTCAAAATTATTTTGTTGTCTAAGGATGTTATAAAATGGTCGTAGATATAATTGCATTTTATAAACATATTTACTTAAAAAGTTTAACATTCCAAGAAATTCTTGGATTTTCTTTTTATTTGTTGGTGGTTGAAGTTTTTGAATAGCGTCAATGCGTGATTTCAATGGAGTGATTGTTTTTCTTTCTATATTATGTCCTAAGAATTTAACTCTTGTCAAAAAGAAGTGTGATTTATCGGGGGCGGCCTTCAGATTTTCGTTCTGAAGTATTTGGTGATATTTTTCTAAAACATTGAACATCTCGTCTTTTGTTTGTGATTGCATAAAAACATCGTCTAAATAGGTGATTGCGTTTTTCTTGAGTATTAGTGGTCTAAAAATTTTGCTCATAAAAGCTGAAAATGCTGCTGGTCCTATGGATATTCCATAGAATAAGCGGTTGAATTCATATTGTTGGTTTCCGATAACAAATTGTGTTAAACGTCGTGATTGTTCATCTAGTGGCATTTGATTGTATGCACTATTCATATCGGCGGTTGTAAAGTATTTGCCGTTTATTTTTGTTAAAATAACTTGTATTGGTTCAATGGGCCAATTACATTTTGATTCATCTATAAGTGAATTGAGGTATCTAGCATCGAGAACGATTTTTAATGATTCTCCTTTAGCTAGAATGATAACGGGGTTGATAAATGTGTTCCCTTTTGGTTGTTCTTCTTTATTAACTGGTGATATAATGTTGTATTGTTCTAAAATATCGAGTAATCTGTTCACTTTATCATGTAAGTGAATTGGTACTTTACTTGCTCTCTGTTTTTTGAAAACTGCGTCTGGTATTAACGGGAGATGTAGTGATGAACTGATTTTTCCAACATCGAATTTTGATGTTGCATAGACTGATGAATATTTAATTAGCTGTTTGGCTAACTTTTCGAATTCGTCTTGTGTTATTTGTGAATGTTGGAAATTAAACATTGTTAAAAATTTCTGTTGGTCCTCTGTGTAGTTACTTATGTTGAATGTAGGTTTGAAATATGGAGTTTTTGTGAAATAATCCGTATTTCTGTTTTCGTTACTTATTATATTATTTATAGATAATTCTTCATTAAGAATTGTAGATTGGCAAATATCTAGTAATTGGAGTATATTATTTACGCGATAAGCTTTTTCGTGTATTGGTGATATTGTAGCGTTGGTTTCACAATATCCTAAAAGTCCTAAAGGTAATGTTACTTGGTAAGGTGTGTTGTTATAGACATGTAAGGAAATGATATCTGAATTCGAATTTTTCAAATATTTTATAGATGAGATTGTGATTTTGAAAAATTTGTGAATAGGTTTGAATTCAAAATCTGACATATAAAATTTTTGTTTGTTTTGTTCTTTATCATATTGGTGAACTTGTTTGATTGAAAAATTATAGATATTTCCTGATAGTGGTTTTAGGTGTTTTCTTTGTTGGTTAAATATCGGGTAGAATTTTGAAAAGAATGGTGGTTGTTTATTTAATCTTTGAAAAAATGTTAAGGATGTTTCTTTTGTTTTTGTATATTTATCTTTGATTAATATTTTACTATTTAGTATGTTAATTGTTGGTATATACTTCGAAATAAATGGTATTCCAATGATATTATATTTAATATCAGTGATATGGAATATTTGTTTAAATGGCTTATTTAAAATTTTGTTTTGCTCCATTGTTCTGGTGGGGAGGAGAAATAATTGGATTTTTCCGTAGTTTATCAATGTTGATCCTTGTGCTGTTGCTAACTTACTGGAGGTTTCAAGAGGTGTTAGCTTTGGGTGTAAAGTTTTTATTTCATTCCATGTGGGGATGTTTATTATGTTTGATTCTGCTCCTGAATCAATTAAAAAATCTATTTCAAGGTCTGGTGGTTGAAATTCTTTATTTCTTGGGCTTTCTAAGAGAAATGGTATTGTCCAAATTTTTTCTTTGGGTTGTTCTTTTTGTATATTTTGATAAATGTGGTTTGTATTCAAGCATTTTGTTTTGATATTTTTATTGGTTTGATTTGTAGTGTTAATCTCATTTGTTTCTTGCGTCGTTGGTGTGGAATTTATGGGTGTAGTGTAATAATTTTGAAGAAATTCTGATTGATTTTCATATATGTGTGATGAAAAAGGTTGTTCATATATGACAGATTCATAGTCATTTTCGACTTTTATCATATTGATAGAAAGAGTGTTTTCAGTATCACTTTCTGAATCTGATGATGTACAGTTTATTTGATTGAGTTGTAACGTATCAGTTACTGTGTCATCAATACCTGGAGGGTCTGATGTTGTTTCTGGATTAGATTGTACTTGATTAATATGTCTTTGATGTTTAGGTGTACTACTTCTGTGGCGATTATTAGAATTATTATAGTTATTATTATTCCGGTGTGGTGATTGGGAATAATTTCTATAACGATTATTATAACTTGAGTGTCGATTCTGTGAATTATTTCGCGATCTGTATTGGTAATTATTGTTTGGTCTGTTAAAGTTCGATCTATTATATGAGTTATTCCTTGATTGATTGTTCGGGTAATTCTGGTTTCGGTTGTTTGAATAACTTCTATTTCGATTATAGGAGTAGTTTCTATTCCTATTGTATGATGAATTTCGTGATTGGTTGTTTGGATAGTAGTTATTTCTTGATTGGGAATTAGATCTAGAAACAAATCGTTGTGTATTTGAATGTGATCTGGAGTAGTTATTTCGACTATTTGGTCTATTGTAGTGATTTTGTGATGAAGTATGCGTGTTTCTTCGTTCTGGTGATCTTCCTCTATAACTTGAGTTATATGGTGATTGATTTCTTGTATAATTTGTATTGTTCGGGAGTGGTTTTCCTGAACTGTTGTTGCTGTAGACTGTTTTGTTCGGTAGGTTTTGATCTTTTTTCATGTATTGATGGAATGATTTATTTGGTTCTTTATATTTTTGAGGTTTATTTTGATTGTCTTGCTGTTTTTGTCTACATTCGGAAATACTATGTCCGTATCGTCGGTAATAATTACACCATTTTTTGAAAGATGGTTTGCCTTTAAAGTTTGGGTTCTTTTCGTAAATATTGAGTATTTCAGTGATTTTTTCAACGAGGTCTGTCTCTGATTCCTGTATATTATTAATATTAGTGGGAGTCGTTTCAATTCTGTTAACGTATTGTAATTTCAGATTTTCCGTTTCTTCTAGTTTCATCGTGATTTCTGCTTGTTCTAATTTGTCTACTAGTTTTCGAAAATCTAAATCGGGTTCTCGAATTGAAGAAGGATGGGATGCTCTCTTTTTTATTGCTATTTTCCTTAATTGTGGTGTTAAGGTCATCATTAAGATTTCTGTCATCTTTGTGTTTTTATAGTCATGTGTATTTAATGAATATGCTTTTCGAACTAGTGTTTCGATTCGTACTGCTAATTGCTTGATGGTTTCGTTTGGTAATCTGCGAATTTCATTACATAAAACTCTTTGTTGTTGTTTGTTTCTTTCGGAGTCAAACATTTTTGAAAATTCCTGTGTAAACCTTTTCCAGTTTGATTTTATTTCTAGAGGTAGTACTGAAAACCATTTTTGGGCTGCGCCATCTAAGGTTGTTTGTATTAACGCTGTGCGTCGATGTATCCAGTTTTGATGTAGTGGCGTATTAATTGGTTCAGGTCCAATATTTAAAATCAGGTTTGCTGTTACTGCATTTAAATAATCTTCTACAGAGTATTCAGGGTCTGTTCCTGTGAAAACCATTAAAGGTTTGTTTGATGTTATTGATGATCCACCCATAAGGTATGGATTCATTGTCATTTGTAATGATTCTGCTGCATTTGGCATTTGAGAAAAATTTGAAAGTTGGTTTCTTGTTATTTCATGTTGTTGGAGATAATATGGGAGTGGTATTTCATTTTGCATTTGTGATGGTTGATACGAGTGTGCAGTCATTGGATTTTGTTGTTGAATTGGTTGTTGATGTTGTGCATCTATTGATTGTGGAGAAAAATTTCTATGATTTGTACGTGTTCTCTGTATTCCTTGTCTACGATATTCTTGAGTATTTGGTGCAAATATATCTGGTTGTAAGAAATCATCATCTGAGGATAAATAATCCATTTGATAAGATGTCTGTTTTTTATTTTTATTTTGTTGAAAAAATGGGTAATTTTCACTGTGATCCTGTGGAGGATTTGTTTGGAAATTTATTGAATTAGGTTGGGTCATTGGGTTATCCCAATTTCGAGATCTTGTATATTGGTTAAAATTTCTTTGTGGTTGATTATATGTTTTTGATGGATGTGTATAATTATAATTATGGTCTGTAAAGTTGTTTCTAGTGAATGTTTTGCGTGTTTTTGATGGTATTGTCATGGGTCTGTATGTTTGGTAATCCATATGTGAATATTTAGGGGCAACCGAAGGTTTAACGGTTGATTGTAAGGTTACCTGTGTTTGTGAAGGATTTGTATTTCTTGGTGTTGTTAAATTTGGGCGTATTGGTGAAATACTTTGTTGTGTAGTTGTTGTGTGTACAATTTCTTCATTTATGAAGTGTGATGGTGTCTGGATATCTTGTTGAGTAAGATTCCTAGTTCCATTGAGGTTTTCATTGTGTATGACTGTAGAGTTTAAACTATTATTTTGTGTATCGGGCAAAAATGTATGATAGTTTAATGGTGTTGCATCAATGGTGAATGGTATTATTTTTACATAATCTCTTATGTAAGATATCGTACTTATTGCTTGACTTGAGATTGATTGTGGGAAGCTTATAAATGCGGGATGAGACCATTCGGGGTCCCAAACATAATCTGATTGTTCTGTGATAGCGGTATCATCGTTCGAGTTTTGGGGCCTAAAATTTTTTCTTGCTTGTGCAATTAAATCAATATTGTGTGTGAAATAATCTATTATGAACCATGCCAAAATTTTTTGTAGATCGTGTTTTGTATGTTGTGAAACGTCGTCTTTCGTGAAATTTTCTTTAATGATGTTTAAATAACTAGAGAGTAGTGTGATTTCATGTCGTACTCTTAAATGTTTAGATGTTTCTGTCGGTGAGACATTTGTTATTGGGATTTCATTTTCTAATATCGAAATATAACTATATATTATTGCGAAAACTTCATTGGTGAATATGGAGTTTGCTCTTTGTGAGTTATGATATTGGATGCTTTTTATATATTCTGAAAAAACTTTTGAAAATTCTAAATCAAGATCGTCTGTTTGAATTGTATATTTTCTATTATTATGGTTTGGTGAGGTGAATTCTATGGAGTAGATTCCATACTGTTGTGTTATGTTGCATATATCTTTTAAGTAGTGGTCTATGATTTGTCTTTTGATTTTTACATCTGGGAACTCTGTTTTACATGGACTGATTCCGGGTTCAAATAAATTTAATAGTAAATTTTTGCAAAATATATGCTGTCCTCTATCAGTGGTTGCATCTATTATAAAAGGAAAGATTTCATCATCATCTGGGGTTTCGTCACCTGGGGTGTGCGTTGAGCTCATTTTTTCGTTCGATGACTGTTAATATGTAATTATTAATGTGTCGAATTGGTTGATTCCAATTGTATAAATGTACTGGTTTGTGTTTATACTGCTTTTTTATTCTTCTTTTTCCTCTTTTTGATGAATTTGAAGTTGTTTCTGAGTCAGAAAAATATAATTGATCGTGAAGTGGGCAATTTTTATCTATTGATTCTTTTAGTTTGTAAAGTTCGTCTAAACTGTTGGTTTCTGATTCTGAAAATGCGTTTCGATTTTTTGAAAATCTTTTTCGTGTTATTTGTCTTTGTTTCGTTATTATTTTTCTTTTTAGTGTTTGTCGTTTTGTTCGAATGTATCCAACTGTTTGTGTATGAGGTGTGATTACAAGGTCGTATTTTTTATTATCTATTTGACAATTGTGTAAAACGATTGTTTGTTTATTTCCTAGGTTTTTAAATGACATAAGGTTTAGGATGACGTATGCAAAAGGTTGTTAAATGATTTCTATTTTCCTAAACTGTTAGTTCTTACGATTTTTTGGTTAGCTTAACCTGGGTCTATTTGTTCAGGGTTGGAGAGAAAAGTATATCGATTCCGAAGAATGATTTTTTACTTTCTCGTGGCTAGTATAAGTTAAGGTGTTAACTTACTTAATCTTTCTTAGGGGTAGTGATTGTGTTCAAGGGTTGGAGAATAGTAAATCGATCCACAAGGTTCAGGTATAATTAGAACGCGAGTAGTTCGTTAGATACTATTTTAAACTTACTAAGTCTAAGATTTATCCTGGGTCTGTTAAGAGGGGGGGTCAAGTGAAGGATGAATAACCGAAGTTCTTCACTGTTTATCCTAATTTGAATGATTAGTTTTGTTTAAAAATTTCTATTAGTCTTAGGTCTTTAGAAAGGGTTGGGTAGTGAATCGACGTTTGAGGTCGTTAGACACTAATTAAGTGGGTGGGGGAGAACAAAGTTGTTCTGTTTGATCCAAGGATAAGCCTTGATGATCAATTTTTGAAATTTAATTAAGTAGAAAATGATTTAAGATCCAAGGATAAGCCTTGATGATCTGGTTTTAAAATTAAGTGAATTTAAGTTTTAATAAAATTTTAAATGTGTGTAAAGGAAAGATTTAGTGTTTTGATGATATTAGTGGGTTTATGATTGCTGTTATGTTTTAGGTGATGGAGCTGGAACAACAGGATGATTTATGATTACTAACCATTTATTGTCATGCTACTAATTTTTATTTTTTATTTTTCAATAAATATTTTTCAAACATGTTTTGTATATTACTGCAGAGTTTTAGGGTAACGATCTTAGATCTTTTTATCAATCGTTATTGTATATTAATAATTTTGTTTAGCGCCTGAAATGATTTTGAAGATTAACTTCAAGGTTTTATGTTTGCAAATGAAAATCTAAATTCATTGCCAGTAGTATTCTAAATATAAAAGTTTGTTCTGGTTTTTGCCTAACTATCATATAGCTATATGGCAAGTTTCTACTTTGTCGTATGTCGTCTCTGGTTCGAGGTCTTCTTCCAATTCCGGGTAGTTCTGTTATGGTTCGGAATATTGGCTCTGATCTATTGAGTCGTAGAGACATTTCGATTAAATTATTGTCGTATAACATTTTGTAAATGTTTTTGTCTAATTTCTAATCTATTTTGGTTAATTCTAAGCTATTAAGGTCTTGTTCGAGACTTATGGTCGCACCAGATGAGTTAGAACTGGAGTGTATAACTCATAGAGTAATTTCGGATAGGGTACACCGTCTGCTCGTCACGCTATCTTATTTTCGGCCGGATAGATTCGTGCAACTTCTTAGTCTAATACCGATCCTAATCTTACTCTTATACTATCTAGTCTCAGGTTGTTTAACTAGTCTCTGCTAGGCTCAATAGATCTAGGGTATACTGGTTTATTGCGGCTGCTGAAGTGCTCGGGAGAGTCCAACTAATTTCTAAGTTAAATTCAAATCTCTCTGGTGCTGAAATTACAAGTAACTTCAGCACTTACAAATAAGTGGGTTGTTAGTTAGATGGATCATGATTGGTTAATATTAAATACTTTACATTGGTAAAATATCTAATTTATCCAATCATAAAATGTAGTTTAGATCAGGTTCCATTATGTCGTTTATGGAACTATTCAGGGGCAGATTTAGGGGGACGCTCCTCCTGCTTAGGAATTTGACCCCCTGACCACCGGATCCTCTTTTTGGTTATAATGACACACTTTTTTCTTGCTGACCGATCCTCAAAATTTACCAAAGGCGACTTTGGCGCCAATATATACTAATTAAAAGAGAAAGTATAGGTCGCAAAAACGCGTTTAATTTGGTAAAACCTTCCAAAAACTAACAAAAAGTATTTTTTTGGCATTTTTTCTTCAAAAATTTGGTCAAAATAGGGTTTTTGTTTGATTTGGGAAAACTCAGAAAATGAAATTGGTTGACCGAAAAAAAAAACAGATCGATCAAACTTTCGAAAATTTGCCCGCCTCCCCTCGAGAAAATCCTAGATCCACCCCTGGTGCTATTGGTTGAGTTTTTCATCAAAAAACATAATTAAATATTTTTGTTTGTCCAGCTCACAGCCGTTTTATGACTCCTACAGATGTGGAGCTTTTTGTTTTCATCATTTTCAGCAATCAGTTAAACCCTTCTTCTCCTTTATAGTGTACTGAAGTGAAACTTGGCCACAAAAAATTATAGCAGTAAGGGTCATAAAATTTATTGGTTCCTTTTCTTTTTTTATAACTGCATGCACATTTGTGACGTTTAAGTCTTGATTCAGTTCAGATTTAGAAATTTGACTCCCTTCTCAATGAATGGTTTTGTTTCGCTCAAATTCGATTGATCATTGGAGTGTCATCTCAATCTCCATTTAAAACTGTTTTATGATTTTTTTCTCCATTGACGTGTGCCTTTTTTGTAACGAAAGATGTGGAAAAGTTCTTTTTCCAGAAAAACTTCTCAAAATATGGATATCGAATTAATAAGCCAATATCTGTTATCCAGGCCATCTCGAACCGTAGCCAATTTTAAGTTTCCTTGTGAAAACAAATTTGAAAACTTTTTATATTTCCCTACCTCGCATGATCATCAATTTTATGGTGTAATGAGTAGTCTTACAAGCTTAAGTAAAAAAAATCAAGTATGTTTGATATATATTTACGCTTGCAATTTGCAAGCGTTATCAAATCAGAATGAAGACTTTTTTCGGGTTAACAACTTGTTAAACAGAATCACTTGAACCAATTGGTATCTTGGTTCATAATGCGTTCAAATTTTTAAGCCGTCTCCGGGGCACTTCAGCCGGAGGTAATGAATACTTCTGAGAGAGCAAAGGTCTGGTTTTTGAGCCTGAGCAGGACCCTAATTTTTGCGTTTCAAAAAAATTGTCGGCTTATTATTTGTCTGCTTATGTTTCTTCGGCTTAGCCCCATGTCTTATTATTATTTTTTGTTGTATACAGTTTTCTTTTTTGTTGATTTTTGTGCTTTCATTTATTCCTGCAATTTGTAAATCTACTAAGCTTGACTTCGTATATTATAGTTTTCAAAAAAAAATTTCGCTTAAAAATTTTTCCGTCCTAAGTGACTTCGACTTCTATTTTTTTCGGCATGCTAACCTATTTTTTGGTCATTCGAAGGAAGCATAATTTGCATGCTTTTTTCCGGATGGAACAAAATGTTGCATATCTCGAAATAGAAATTATTTTTCTAAGTTTTTCTTGACAACAATTTTTTTTCGCTCGATAATTAACTTTCAGTTTTCATTAAATTTTATTGATAGTGTTTCTGGACGTGTTTTCCACAAAAAATACATCCCTCCGGACAACATGTTGAAAATATTTAGTTGTGATTTTGCAAAAATGTTGGTTTATTTTGAAAGTAGTGGCTCTCCTTTATTTTCCTGTCTGCTAGCTTGCAATGCTCTTTTTGGGGTAGCGCGCCGCCTCTGTGTCTTTAATATTGAAACCTAGCCATTTTCAGCTTCTTTCTTAACTGGGCTAGCGTTGATGTCAGTGCCATTTCATCCCAATGTCTTGGGTTGACGTCTCGGCTGGACCATGTTTTCTTTTCGGTTTGATGCAAATGAAATAAAAAATTCGGTTAAACTTAACTGTCGGACTTTCATTTGTCTGCTGATTTTTTTTCAGCTAAGTTGCCTCATAACGGATCTTGCTTGTGCTATAAGTCACTTTCATTGCAAGTGGAAGTAATATTCACTCTAATTTCACTGGAGAACTTGAAAAATTATTTTTTTTTTCCAAAAAATTTTCAGGCTCAATCGGAGTCTGCCTACAGATTTTCGGCTTAGTTGCTACATTACTGATTTGTTTTCCTTGTTATTGCAAATTCAAGAATTTTTCATTGCAGTTTCAGGTGGGACTCAAAAATTAAAAAAAAAATTTTGTATAATCATAATTTTTCTGTATCAACCTGTCTGCTCAAAGATTGTCATTTTTGTTGACTACATACTTATTTTCATCACTTTTACTAACTTTGCAATTTTCAAAGTTTCCACGTGCAGGCGGGGGGGGGGGGGGGGGGGGGGGAAGCATGAAGAACCAATCTTGCATCATAAGAAAATGCATAATCAAACAATTATCCAGTACATCTGGCATCGAATTAATACACCTGCTTGAGACCACAAAAACTTGTGATTTGAATACCGCCGGAAACTTTTGTTTTTCAAACTAGAAATCTTCTGCTTTTTCGGGTTATTATGTGTCTGTTTCTTTTTTCAGCTTATTTCCCGCAGCACGGACTCCTTTAGTGTTCTTAAAAACTTTCTTCGAAAATCCCCACTGCCATTTCTAAAGCGCCATTAGCGAAAAAAATTGAGTTAGAATTTTTAAGGACCCATAGTTTTTTTTCTTAAATTTTTCATAAAACTTGAAATTTAACAAAAAAATCTTTTTTTTGCTCCGTCTGCAAATAAGCACGGAATTTTTATGTATACAATGATTTTTAGCATAGGTTATCAATGTGGAAAGAAGACTGATTCGTGAAACAACTTAAGTCCAATAAAATCACTGAATAGTTTCTCAAATCTGCAATTTTTCCAACCATCTGTCATATTTTGAGTATTTTGCATTTTAAATACCCATTCTATCTAATCTTTGTTTGAAAACCTAGTCTAAAAAACATTAAATGGTCAGTTTCGATGCAAATTTAACTTTAAATTAAGATTCATGAAAAGTTGTTTGAAAGTAAGGTTTTCTCGACATAAAAAAAACGATTTGCGTCTTGCTTCTCAATTTCTGACTGCTTATTTGTCATGCTGTTAGTGTTGTACAGCAAGTAGTGCGAAACCTTGCTTCGTCTATGTGCTTAAAAGACGTAACTACAAGGGGTTAACAAAAAGACTACGACTTTAAATATGTTTATTTAATTTAGGACTCAAATTGCATAGAAAAATCTGGGATTACCTGCGGAATATGGCGTATTCTCTAACCCCAACCCTTGGGAATGAGAATCGATCATCTTACTTATAATTGGGAAAGGAACTAACTATTGGGAAATGAAGCAGAAACAAAAAGGGATATAGCTTTCACATTAAATCATTGATGTAATGGAACTAATTAAAATGGACTTGGCAAACATATGGTTTAATAACCTAGCTTGGCGAACGCGCTATTAATGGAAACTCAATCAGACTAAAAAAGTAGTCCCAGAGGAAATTGGCAGTAAAAAAAAAAGCACAACATGGAAAGTAGGTATATTAAAAAACATGAAATGTACGGGATATTTACCTAGCTCCCCAGAAGTGGTTTTCGAGCGCAATTTGACCCTTAATAAACGAACAACGTTGCACGGATAGCTAGTAGGTCGGTATTTGAATAGGGTTTAGATCGGAGTCTTAGATGCTTGGAATGAAGTAGCGACCCATAAAAAGGCTCTTCCCCTATCCTCGGGAGGTCGGGACCTTAATCGGATAGTTTAATAAACCTTGTGAGATTGGTTAACTAACTCGGTTTGGAGGTGAATTTGACTTGTTATTTGCAAACCTTAGTTAGAGATATCTATAACGATTTGGAAAATTAAGATTAGTGTCGCCAGGGGAAGAAATCACTAAAGACCTTGCGAAAGAGGTAGCAGAGTAAATGTCAGGACTTTTAGGGACGACATCACTCTAACTATATCTAAGACTCGAATAGACAAACATTATAGAGACAAACAAATAGCCTACCCTTAGACAGAACAGAAGTTGGCTATTAGTGAGAGTAGTTGCGTTCGAGATGTTAGTTAGAGAAAGGGTAGCGAAGTTAGAGAATAGTTGGTTCTCCGAGTTGGGGAACTAGAAATTTTAAAGTTAAAGAGATCAGTCAAAGTACCTCAAAGGATTAGTGATCCTTAGTGACGGTATTAATTTTAGCAGGTCAGACTGAGTAATTGTGTGGAAGTACTATGTGTAATTCTTTGATTAGGATTCTCTAGAAAAAGACAGAATTGTTAGTTAATACAGTTGGGGTTTGAATTGTAATTAGGCAATTGTATTGATTGATCGCGGGCCCTTCCTTTTTGATTAGGTTTTCAGATTATATTCTGGCAATTAAGAGCTTTCTGTATTTGGACCAATGTTCATCTGAGTTTATTTACAACTGGAAATGCTTGCGATCTTGAGAGCGGACGAGACAGCCTCAAGAGCAGTACACTAAGGGGGCAATGAACAGAATACAGTACGGATTAGTTGCCACCAACTAAACCGTTTCGGGATTTTGGATGGTAGATAATCTCGTTCGCGCCGCTGAATTCATCACCACAGGGACCACTTTGCGGTGCGGTTCAGTTAGAGTTTGAGAACGGACCTAAGGAAGCAATCTCCTAAATTTACAGGTATGTATGTATGTATGTATGTATGTATGTATGTTTGTATGTATGTATGTATGTATGTATGTATGTATGTGTTCTCGCTAGAAAAAACCAAGCTCGTTAATAATGAGTATTCTGGTGAACAAAGAACAGTGTGTGAAAAAAGATGAAAACTGAAAGATTGAAACAAAATTCACAAATTGTTCAGGTGCCAATTTAAAGTTGACTTTTTAATGTTTTCTTTATGTGTATTTTATGACATTGATTTCTGCTTTTAAATACCGAAATTTATGTCAGTTCGATTTTCTTTGTTGACTTGTAATTTCCGATAATTAAGGTTAATTTACGTATGAAATGAAATGTTGTCAATCAGCCAGCTACCCGGAACCGATCTGCCTCAGAACCGAAACGAGGCAGAAATATGGTCCGCCGACCCGGACAAGAGCAGTTCCTGTTTGTGAGAGCTGACCCGGCTGATCTTGGAGCTCTCACCTCTTCTCGCTCTGTTGGGGGGCGAGGATGTTCTCGCCAGAGTTCTTAGCGAGAAAAAACCAAGGTCGTTACAAATGAGTATTCTGGTGAACAAAGAACAGTGTGTGAAAAAAGACGAAAACTGAAAGATTGAAACAAAGTTCACAAACTGTTCAGGCGCCATTTTGAAGTTGACTTTTTAATTTTTTCTTT
>NC_087070.1:51957749-51985249 GCF_963678635.1 Symsagittifera roscoffensis
ATTCCTCCAACTTTCCAAAACCCTTGATTACATCCACAGGTACGATTCATATAACTTGTCTAAATGATACGAAAAATTTTCAGTAGAACTGATATTTTTTTATTGTTTGTAATTTTCATAACATTTTTATCATCCCTCATTTTGACAATATGTAAATGTATAAAGAAAGCAATCTTCACATTTGCCCTAGCAACAATCCTTCTAATTCTTTTTTTGGAAGAATATTATAATAAACATAAACCTTCCCACTAAAGTAACAATTCAAAAATCCATCAAAAATTGCTACCCAACAGTCACAGAGTCAGTCTTCACCGACATCATCCCAAGATAACCCAACACCACCTTCAATCACTCAAAATCCTCAAACATCTACACGAATTTCTTTTCAAGACAATCCATACACTTTTGAAGAACGACATGCTCGTTTATCAGAACCACTAGAACCAGTTCAACGACAAGCACCTTTAAGCGAACCAACATATAACCTATACCCAACACTACCACAAGAACTAAGTATAATAAGAAATCCTAGTCAAAACCAAAATACAGTCGAAATAAATAGACAAATTATACATCCTCGACGAAACAGAAATTTTCAAACTCCCCGAGTTCATTTTGATATACCTCAATCCCCATCACAAAACACTCCAGAAAACCCCATTGGTATATTACCAGAAACCCCTACGCTTCTTTCACAACGTAGCACCTCAAGCCTACCATCAGATTACTTAGGTTCAACACCAACATCTGAACAAATACGTGAAAATCCCTTTAACCCCCCAAACCAGGCATCACGACTACCATATTGGACAACACATTCATTTACACAAGGTGAATTAAATTTAGTCAATAATCCAATAGATATTTCTACGGATACAACAACATCCTCATCATTACCAGAAACATTATCACTACCATCAACACCATCAATAAGCCAGATTTCACCACCACCTTTTAACTTAAATTTTCCAAATAACCTCGACGCCAGATATCGAGAACAATCATCAATAAATATTCCTTTAATATTAGATTGGAATACATTTACAGCACCTCCACCATTATTTGGACAACATCAAGAAAGTAACCGCCTTCATAACTGGGCACTTAATAGATTACAATATCGCCAAGATATTCACAACGATATCCGTGATCACAATATTCAAATACTCCAACAAAACAGTTTACAATTAAAGTTTGAAATCACAGTTAAGTTAAACAATATTACCCAACATCCCTACCCATTAAACCCACCTAACATAACAGCTCAATCACTACCACCACCGTTTATAACTACTGAAGTAATATACAAATACGACAGATATACCAAAAACACAATTGGCTACATTACATTTTATAATCCATACTCAGGGTTATCATACACATGTATATTCTAAAATTATTAATTTTTCTCCAACTCCTTTTTCTAGTAATCTCAAATCAAAACATAAACCCTTCCCCTCGTACAGGACCACAAGATTTATTAGTAACACATTACGATTGTGAAGAAAATGAACAAAAAACACTACATAAATACGCAACAAATCAAGTATCTTAATGTGAAACAGAACCACAAGCTATAGAAACCACAGATGTAATAGCAACACTCTATTCAAAAGCCCGAGCAACAACAGTTACAGGTTATAAATTCACAGCAACATTTTCCGAAAAGAAAGTACATTGTTCACAAGTCTCGAACGGAAACAAAAACCGACTTGACCATGAATCATTCTATCAGAGTAATATAGAACGTCTTTTACATCTCAATCCCGACGATTGTAAAAGTGAATTACTTAGACTAAACATCACACAAAATAAAAACTCCGCAAGAAAGTTAGTTAATTTTCAAGTTTTTTCAGACTCTGTACATCAATCACAACTTGAAAGACACCAAGGACATATAAAACTAGACGAAAAATACCCGTATAACGGCGCACACGGACGATTAACCTATGACCTACACGATAAACATTGGATACCACACATTGGTATAAATGACCCATCAAACTGCAAAGCAGACACAAAAAATAAAGGATACCAAGAAATAATGTTTTTTGATTGGAAAATACAACTCGAAAAAATACAACTAACACGAGATTTATCAGATAATACAATGATCTATCAAGGAATCCGATTACCTTGTAAAAATGATCAAGGTTATTGCGACCCTACAACGAGAACACAAGCAACCATTGTTTGGTTCCCCGAAGATACATGTACAACATTTCAAGTAGCAAAAATACACGCTCGTATGATAAAATTTCACGAAAAATATTTTATCCAATCAATTCCATATGAACAAGTCCATCCATCACGAAAACTAAGTTCTAATTTTAGAAACATACACAATATAGAAAATAAATTGACACGTTTTCAAATATATCAAGAAACAGAACTTGCATGTAAATACAGGAATCCACTTCACAGAACACAATACTCTGAAATATTAGTTGAATACGAAAAAGGATTCGACATGACCACTGGAAAAATAAAAATCGACCCATATGCCACAGGTCATCCTCCAAACGAAGGAACATCCTATATACCAGTTAATTTTGAAAAAAGTAACGGACAACCTGGTGGACATCTAAAACCCCATGACACCAGAAGCACACGCTTACAAGAATTATCACTAATGAATACTACATATTTCGGTAATATCCACTATGATATTCATTTAGATATGAAACTAGATTATACAATTAGCCGAATTTTTCAAGAAATGTCACTCTCCGAATTAGAAACACTACACCAACTATGCGAATTAGAACGAACACAAATATTACAATCACTTGCACTAGCAGTATTAAAAATACCCTATGCAGGATACTTATTATCTGGAAATAGATCAAATTTTTTAGACTATGAAGGAAACATCTTATGGTTTTATACTTGTACTAAAAAAGTATCACCACTATACGTTTTTGAAGATAAACGATGTTATAAAAGAATCCCTATCTTTTATAAGAATAAAGTACATTTCGTGGATACACTTTCACGAAGAACCTATTTCTGGGATACCGCAGTCCCATGTGGATCAGAAAACAGCCACAATGTAGTACAACTAAACCCTGATGAAAATAAATATTATCTTCTCACTCCATATCCCACATTAATGCAATCACTCAAAAAATTTTCACCAGAAAGCATTCGCGCTATTGCTCGAAACCCAAATATAGACTTACAATCAATAGGAATCTATTCAAAATCAGATATTCAACATCACATTAGAACACAACAATTCCAAGAATTATTAACACAAATGGACACTATACAAAGACAATCAATAGACCAAAATTTACGCAAACTTGCAGAAACCGCAGGATTTGCCGATATCTACACGCAAGACTATAGCGGATATTTTAAAGACATTAAAGATTATATATATCTAAACGGTGAAAAATACCGTCCCCAAGATATATCACCAATTAACATTTTTAGCTTTGTTACACTCAAAAATGAGATCCTCGATTTTCTAGGATGGCCCTACTACATCTTAGAAAAATTGACTATTTTATACGCAATGTTCAACTTTATTGGATTTCTTTTCTCACTTTTAAAAGGAATCTACAACACATGTGCTATACACACACAAGTAAACAGACAAGCAAGCGTAGCACGCATACTCTTTGCAGGATTTTTTGGAATCTTTTCTACATCTATAAACAAAATTCTTTTAGACGCACAAATAAAAGAATATAACACAAAAATAGCAACACGACAAAATACATACGACGAAGAACATAACAATGTAGACATAACGCCAACGGCACCACAATTACCACCCCTACCAAATAACCATCCACTATCCCTAGTCCCACGAAATTTTCGAAATTTAGCCATCACACATAATCCAAATTTTCGACTCACCACATCACAAAGTCCCATCCAACATATAATGACACACCAGTCACAAGATCAAAATACTTATGAACAAATTATTGAACAACCCCATACCACCGCTTTTCAGTCTCAAAATAATCATTTTTTTAGCCCACGATGAGCCGCCAACTTGGATCACTACACCGATCAAATTCCCACCCAACCAATCTTACCTCTCCAATCCCAATAATACCACTTTTTGCTTTTCCGCCACCCGATTTTCCATCTAGTAATGTAACATCAGGCATGAATTCCGACACTAATTCACACATCTCAGTTTTATATTCCATCTCACAACTCAATAACCCGAATATTGAAACCCCCGATGAATTTGCCGACTCAGAACCATCCCCATCAAATCATTTTCATAATTCTTCTAATTTTTCTCAACCCCCTTTTCAACCCATATTATCCAATAACCCTGACCCAATCACTCCCACACCCTCTTATGCTTCCCAAGTTACCCCAACCTACTCCTCACTTCATTCTGACCAATCATCTCATTCTCCAGACACCCCCCGAATCTCCCCAGAGCTAGATAATTTTATTACCCTTCAACAACAACCCTACCACCTCCATACCCCAACAATAAACCAAATCTCCTCCACAATAAATTCATCCAACCCCCCTACCCCTACACCCTCTTCAAATTATACTGAATCATTAGCACCATCATCCACATCAACTGAATCTTCACTCAACACTAATAGAGCTTACCGCACTTTAAAAAGAAAGTTCCCCAACCATCCTTTCCCAGCAAAACCAGGAACAGCCCGTGAATACATCAACCACCCCAAGCATACTAACACAAAAGAATTTTTAGCCATCACCTTACCCTCATTCCCACAATACACCTTAAACACCCCCCACGACACTAACGAAACACGCAACTTTGTAGATGAATACGTTTTAATGCCCACTCTCTCTTGGACCTCATATTATCATTTTACTAACCCTCTTTGCTTACCTTTATCTAACACTCACATCGATATAGAGCGAAATACGGACATGCTATATCGACTCACTACACCACTAACCGCTAGACAATTTACTTACGTTGGATATAAAAAATCACTAAAAACACACACTGCACCTAGAACTAACGAATATACACTCGAATACTATGATCACAACATCATCAGAGCTAACCAAGATCAATTCTTAGACGACGATCGCTTCGCTAATCCACAAAATACCGAGAAATTTTTCATCAAGACACCATATATATTTACACTAAACATCTTTGACCGAAAGTTTGATCACATTATTTCAGAAGCACTAACAGACACACAAGCATACGAAAGTTTTAAAGAGCGCTTCCAAATATTTTCACTAACCTTTCATTTCCTTGCACCACACGACAGAGATTTACACTGCTCACACGATATTATGTTGCGCACTAAACAAACCCACACATATAGTTATTATCGCTTCATCCAAAATCACTTTGACCTACACACACCCTCTAGACAACCACACCATCGCTTTCAATTCATTAATTCCAAATACACTTCACCATTTTTCCTAAATTTCACATATTGCATTAAAGATACTAACCTTCATGGTATTCTTCGCAATTATGATCCCATAACCCAAATGTACATCTTCTGTCCCATCACCAAGACCTTCAACGCCGAAGAATCCCGACCCTTCCTTATCCCGCACGAGTTTGTACAACCTATAGAAATCCCAATTTTAGAATTCATCCACAACACTAAATTCAATCACAAATTATATAATCTAATCCAAAACACACCTTATGAGTTTGCAGTTGGCACTGAAGAACTAACCACTATTAAGGCACTTCAATTGCTTTGGCCACTGCTTCAGACTAAAAATATCATCCGCATCTTAGCTAAACTACTAACAACTTCAGAACTAATTCACGACATCTTCCCCCACGGTTTTTTCCCCGACGACTAACAGGTAAGTATGAATTAAATGAATATTACTAACTAATTAAAATATTAAAAAACTCACCATACTTTATTCATGTTTTCTTTAGATTTTTAGCCTTCATCCGACGATCACCTACAAAAACCACAAAAGACAAATAAAGATCGCAAATTTCATCAAACAGATTTCAACAATTCTATTAATCTCTTACACTTATAAATTTATAAATTTAATACCAATGCAGTAAATTCATTTCTAAAATTTTCCCCACAAGCAGTAAATCTAATTATGATGAAAATTTGTAACTTAAAATTCCCCCATAACTAGCAGTAAATTTCCAAATTCTATGCAGTAAATTAATAAAATGCAAATGCAGTACTAACCTTTTGATAATTCTCATTTATTCGCACAGAAATTCTATCCACACTCGCACAGCTCGCCCACGAAGAATTGTTTAAAATAATGAATTTCAGTTTCAAGTTTTCACACTCAACAACTCTAACATATAATAACATGTTTCAAACTTTCCTTTAACCCGGTTGGAAAGGAATCATATACTAAACAAAAATAACCAACGCAGCTTACTAAATACCACAAATCATAGAATAACAGCATGACTAAGAAAAGGAAACCAACGGTACCCAAACCGGATTAACCCAGTTTAAAACTGGATAATTTATTCTTTTGAAGACTATTATAAAGTCTAAGAAAGAAATAATAAAACACAAAAAAGTCGAAAGACAAACCCATACCACGAACAATTTGCTTTTTGAAAAAAGGACATAACCAACAAGACATAAGAAAAACCACAACAAACCCAACATAAAACGTTGTCACATAACAGGACCCCTCACAAAAACCGCATGAAATCATACTCCCACTCCTGGCCTAACCCACCAGGAAGGACGTCCTGAGCATGCTCTATAGCCGGCCTAACCCACCGCGCTACATCCACGCTTTGTGACCACACCTCTATTTTTAATAAGAGCTACTCAAGTGTGAGTAACTCTTCAAAATAACCGAACTAAAACAAAAAGCTTTTGTGAAAACAACTAACTAAAATCATAATTAAAAAATATTAAACTAATAAATGTTTTATAAAATGTAAATTACATTATGCAATACATAGATCAGAATACAACACCAAGGACGAACATCTAAAGACAAAACGACCCCACTACGCTCGAGAGAGAATGGCCAACCACAATCGATATGCCACTCACAATCACAACTCAAAGGATTTAGAGTACGACTTGACTTCGCAGAAAAGGACTTCATTGAACTAGACCAATGACCACCTCGATGTTCAAGTATACGTACAGATCCGAGTAACCAGGCATCCCCTCCACGCACAATCTCCACGCCATTCCCAAATTAGATCAGACACAAAAGAAGTTCTCCACGCAGAACAGAAAAACCTGACATAGCAAACCATTCTGAAATCAGATTTGAGTTTGTTGCAAAGACTTAGTCGTTGTCACTAGAAGACACAACGTCTTATGTCTCTAACTCCAGCTTCCTGGAACTTCTTTAACAAAGAGAAAACAGAAGAAATAAGATGTTCGCCAAACACCAACGTCCATCATCCATCCTTCGAATTGCAGAAGAACTATTCTAAAAAACTCTGTAAAACCCGGATGGGTGGAACCTGATCTAAACTACATTTTATGATTGGATAAATTAGATATTTTACCAATGTAAAGTATTTAATATTAACCAATCATGATCCATCTAACTAACAACCCACTTATTTGTAAGTGCTGAAATTACTTGTAATTTCAGCACCAGAGAGATTTGAATTTAACTTAGAAATTAGTTGGACTCTCCCGAGCACTTCAGCAACCGCAATAAACCAGTATACCCTAGATCTATTGAGCCTAGCAGAGACTAGTTAAACAACCTGAGACTAGATAGTATAAGAGTAAGATTAGGATCGGTATTAGACTAAGAAGTTGCACGAATCTATCCGGCCGAAAATAAGATAGCGTGACGAGCAGACGGTGTACCCTATCCGAAATTACTCTATGAGTTAACCAACTCGGTCCTAACTCAGTATGCATGTATGTATGTATGTATGTATGTATGTATGTATGTATGTATGTATGTATGTATGTATGTATGTATGCATGTATGTGTGTATGTTTGTGTTTTGGTGCGGTTTCCGCAAATTTTTCTGCAGATTCCGAAGTTTCGACTGTTTTTGGAGCCGATGTGAGCGTTACAATGTTGCAGATTCCACGACAAACTTGTTTTCCGGCCTGTTGCGGAATCCGCTTACAGTTAACAATTAAATACACAGTTTGGCCTCTTATTGCTCACTTTTTCGCAACAAAACTGTGGTCACGTGTTTGCTTCTTGAACAAAAATCGGTCGATCTCGTCATTTGAGATTTCATTGATCAAATTTTGTCAATTTCATAGATCAGTAAAATTTGATGCTTCGTGGCGTTCTTTCATGGGGTACTGTTTCATGACAAATCAAGTGATGCATATTTGAATGCGATTTTAGTTATGGTATGTCTCAGACATATTAAACATGCCGTTTCAGAATGATTAGGGGCATGTCTTTCATATCATTTTCCCACTCATACAGTTGACGCTACTGTCATTATTTCTCGAAGATAAAAATCAGTGAAGCATTCAGCTCAAGCTGTCTTCCTATTGTTCCCTGTTTATCACAGGTACCGATATAAATAAATAAAAACAAATAAACAACGCAACCAAACCTAAAGAAAGACTGCTTCTAAAAAATACGTTTCCTTTTTGTTCGAGTTACCGTTTTTTTATCATCTTTTTTTTTTAATTTATTTTTGTAACTGAAAATTACTATTTTGAATTCAGCAATGGGTTCTCAAATTTTGCACTCTCGTCCCAATTTTCAGTTACTTCAAATGTGTAATCTTAGAACCAGTAATGAAGACATAACATCGTCTTTTCACTCACAAAATAACACCAAAAAAGTTACTTTTGACCTACGGAAACGAAGAAACCATTACGAAAAGAGCCAAACCCACAAAGCGGTCAAAACCTCGCTATCTTTACCGCCAATACTGTCGAGAACTATCATCGAAAACTCACAGAAGCAGAACGAAAACAAATCAAAGCAGAAATTGTACAAGAACGCTTACCGAAGCTTTCATGAAAGGATTTGCCATTCGAAAAAACCATCACCTGAAAAAGAAATTGAAGAGTTATCAAAGTGCGAAACAATCGTGATGAAAAACAAACCGGAATTGAAAACGAACAACATCGGTGAAAGTTTGTTTAGCAACGCGGTTCTGAATTGCAAATTCAACTACATAAAACTGCAGCTTCAAACGGGAACCAATGTTAATATGAGTAATAAGTTAGGTCAAACTCCATTGATGAGATGTTGCTTTATCGAAACTTCTGCTCAAAGACAGCAAATGTTTAAACTTCTTCTATGTTTTGGAGCGGATATAAAAACAGCTGACAAAAGTGGAAAAACTGTTTTGCATTATTCAGCCTTGCTCGGAAGGTCCGAGCTCGTCGGATTAATTCTAAACAACACTTTATCCTTAGATTTGAACGGGTTGGACAAAAACGGGAAAACTCCATTGATGTACGGTGTTATGAGCGGCAGCGTCGATACTTGTCGGTATTTAGTGCGCGCATTAGGCCAATTTGGCCTTTCGGTTGACAGAACTGATTCTACAGGAGTTACACCGTATATAACTGCACGTACATTAGGATATACTCAGATAGCCGATATTTTACTATACAAAGGTCATGCTAATTTGGCACAAGGTGATAACAAGTTCTACAAGTGTGCTGATGAATGGGCGTTGATGAATAAAAGGGAGCAGAACAAACGGAAACTAAAGCCTAAATCAGCACTTCCAGCAATTGTTCCGAGGGTGACCAAAACCTTTTAGAAATTCAAAACACATAATTTTTAGATACAAATTGTTTTTGATGCACAAGTTTTGATGAACATTTTCTGATAATAAAACTGAATTGAATACTTTTAAAACTGAAGAGTGCGTTTATTTGCCATATCCAAGCTGATATATTTCCCGTATTGCATAATAAAGGAGAAACAAGACTGCTCGTATCAGGGCGAAGCCCTGAATGTTCCGACTGCCTTTTAAAGTTTTATGGAGCAATAATAACATAAAAAAATTAAATGTTTTAATACAAATTGAAAAAATTTTTTTCTAAAATTTGAAATTTTTTTTTAGAAAATCATCCCCCCACACGCCATATAAAGTAGAAAAGGATAGATTTCGCTCCTTGTAACAAATCAATTATGGCAAATAAGCTTCTTTCAACCACTTTGGAACAATTTCTAAGACGGATTATATCTCGCTTACGCGTTAATAGCGCGAAATATATCGAGCGTTAATTATCCCAAATTGGCCAAAATGGCAATCTTTAAACCCCCATAACTTTACGAAAAATAATCACAGGTAAAATATCTTTTTAAATTTGAGCTCAAGGCAACAATACTTTTTGAATGATGAAAAAAAACTGTCAAAAATGGCTAGTTACAAAGTCGAAATTTGTCTGAAGAAAAAAAAACCCACCCCGAGCACAAATATTCCGTTACTTTCGTATCGAAAGTCGGAACAATAATGAGAGTATGAAGACACTGAAAAGAGTGTTTCCATGCAAATAGCTCAGAATCGTGCGATTCGGATCACAGAAGTAGACGCAAAAAATTCAAAGTCAATCAAATTGGGACAAAATGCGATCAAATTGCGCGGTCAAAAATATTCTTATTGTTTCTTGGTCAAAGAGAAAGTGAAATTAAACTTGAAGAGTCTGGTTATCATGGTCTAAATGAGTAAAAATTCGAAGTGGAGTAGCGAGTAATTAGGAAGCATCATTGCTCGGGTCCTGCATCATCAGAATGCCCCAATAATGCTAAAGAATAGTTTTTTTAAGTTTTTTTATCAACTAAAGAATATCGTCTCCGGTCTGAAAGCCGAAAATAAAAAACGAGAACCTATACTATATGGTGAAAACTGCTAAAAACCTCTTTTCCTTACACTTAGTCTGAGTTCTGGTCTTCCACCTATGATTTAACCCGAATAAAAGCCAGTCCTGATTATCCTGACAAAACCAGGAAAAAATTGGACATTTGGGCGTATTTTTCTCAAATTAGGTTGAAAATAGCGACAAAAAAGATCAGAACAGAAATGAATAGGTTAGAATTTTGCAATTTATTTGATATTGCTAATTATTTGATATATCAGCTTATTTGGCGAAACTTGGACCCAATACTTTACGCCAACAATGTGCCGTTCTTACATTTCTTACTCAATCTACGTTCTTACATTTCTTACAGTCAAGAACGTTGTAAATATCTTCTAAGGGTATTGGTGATTTTTTTTTCAGTAACAAATCTTGAAATTTGCATACACTCAAATTTAATTTTTCGCGGTTTGACATTTGATCTCTTTGTAGTTTCATCTGGCGTTTTTTTTTGAGAAGAAGGCAAGCAGCAAAAAAAAAATCATGAAAAACCTGATTGACTTCTAGTTTCGAAAGTGAATTTTCAACAAGTTTTCGCAAATTAGCTTAATTATATCTGAAAACTGTCAATCACAAATTTATTTTCAATAGTTTTAAGGCCACACCTTTTTTCTCTTAAAATTTGGAAATTGAAGTTTTTTTCAAAAACACGTTGGCGTTTTTTCTATTTCCTTGTATTTTTGTCTTTTTTTCAATTATCTGTTGGCTATCCTTCAGAAAACAGCGTGCAAATAACTTAAAATTATTTAGATATTAAGGTGATATCAAACAGAAATAGGTTTTAATGTAGTTTTTTTTTTCGAAAAAGTGCTCTCAATCAATCTAGTTTTGCCCCATAAGAGACCAATTTTGAATATATCTTTATTTTTCCGATTCTGAACTAAATCGTATCATCTCTCTCTTAACAACTTTTGACATAATAATTTGCTAGATGAGTGTCATTTTTGTTCAATTTGTCCCGATAATTTGAATCGGCACTGTACACAGCGCTGCATCCAAACTACAGCACCAATTTTTTCATATATTTAAAACTGATTTATCAAGTTTTTCAACAAATTTAAAGATATTAATTTAATTAGATCTGTGATGAAAACGTAAAAATTTCATTTTTTGAAATCTTTTTGAAAAAAAAATTAAAAAAATTACTTTTTCACGCAAAAAGGGCAGTTATTTGTTCAGTAATGAATATCATAGAAAATGAAAAATGATAAGAGTAAAATTTATCTACGTGTTTAGAGTGTTGATTTTAAAATAAAACAAGACTGCTCGTATCAGGGCGAAGCCCTGAATGATCCGACTGTCTTTTAAGGTTTATGGAGCAGCAGTAATAACATAAAAAATTACATGAAATAAAATAAAATGAAATTTTTTTTCTTCTAAATTTGAATTTTTTTAATGAAAATCATCCTCCCACACGCCATATAAAGTACAAAAGATAAATTTCGTTCATTGTAACAAACCAATTATGGCAAATAAGCTTCGTTCAACCAATTCGAAACGATTTATAAGCCGGATTAAGTCTCCGCTTACGCGTTAATATCGCGAATTATATCGCGCCTTAATTGTCCCAAATTGGTCAAAATGGCTAAAATGGCAATCTTTAAACCCTCATAACTTTACGAAAAATGATCACAGGTAAAATTGTTTTTCAAATTTAGGCCCAAGACAACAATGCTTTTGAATGATAAAGAAAAATTCCGTCAAAAATGGCTAGTTAAAAAGTCGAAATTTGTCTGAAGAAAAAAAACCACCCGACCACAAATATTCCGTTACTTTCGTATCGAAAGTCGGAACAATTATATGTTTCAACTTCACATAAAAAGCATATGCTTCAGAAAAGCTTTCGAATAATCGAATTTTAGTTATGGTTTTGCGCTAAGTCTCATTACCTTCTACTAATCAAAAATATTGCAGAAAATTTTGGAAAAAATCAAATTTATATGTTTGCAAAATTAGTTTCAGCTTTCCAGTTTTCAAGTTCAAGTTTTTTTATTTGGTCTTTTACCTCGGGGTAGAACGTAGAGTGCCACTTGTACAGCAACCAGTTATATTGAAAAAACCTTGATTGAAAAAATTGTCGATTGAACATTTCAGATAAATCTGAAAAAAATCTTAAGCTAGGGAGTTGAAAAAAGTAAGTTTTTGACTTGCATCACATTGAAATGTTTAGTTGCTAGTTCAAAAAACTAAAGCATCTTAGATGAAATTCGCCATTATCAGATATCAAGGAGAATAATTTTAATTTAAAAATTGAGGGGAAAATATTTGAAAACTAAGCATCAACCAAAACAAATTTTCTTGATAAGCGAGAAACAGCATGAAATGTGTCGATGATCAAATTTATGCTGCACTCTTTTGTTGTTTACCGAGAGATTTGAAAATTTTTCTAAGATTCTGTCGTGCCTTGCTTGTTTGTTAGAAACCTTTTATCACCACATATTATGTCAAATGAACCCTCAAAAATGCAAACTTAAAAAAATTTATCATGACTTTAAAAAATATCATTAATGACTGTTAGATCTATTGTTAAAAACTAGACAAAGCTGAGACTTTTCCTGAAACTGGGGAACTAGTTAAATAGATGAACAAAGCCAATTAGTTGCTATACTTTGATTGTTTATAACTGTCTAATTCTGAATTTGAGCTTCAAATGTCAGAAACTGATGTTTGATGTATAATCATTAGGAACATCAAACTTAGGCGGCGCGTTTTTCCGCCTTTTCCGCCTATTTCAATTGTTTCCCGCCGTTTTCTATGAAGATGTTCAAAGCGTTTTGGCACTCTTTTTCTAAGAAACAGATGTATGCCGCTGAGCGCGGGAAACGTTTTTCTGAGAAAAACAACAGTGCGTGGCCCTTTTGTCTTATTTCAGTCTTCTGTATGGCTGCGCATGCTTTATCCGAGGATGAAAGAACACGGAAAAACACAATAGAAACAACATTTTGGATGAAATTATACTGAAACTCCACGAAATCCAATTTCAAAATTGTTTTTTTTTTTTTTGATAAATAAAGTTCCCGAGTACTCCGCCTTTTTCCGCCTAAAATACAGAGTGTTTTTTGGATGGATGCAGTTTATTATATAAAGTCTGGATAAACCATTTTTTGTGGGACGCAAAATGGTTTTGAGCTCGGTATTCAGCAGAACTTTTTATTTGTAACTAAAACTGACACTCTTATCTTTAAAACCTTTTGTATGCTCCTTTTGATCAAGGACCATTTTCACCTCCCTTTGTTTCAAAATTAATTGTTAGTTCTGCTCTAACGACCTATTTGTTCAGACTTTCGATACGAAAGTAACGGAATATTTGTGCTCGGGGTGGGTTTTTGTTCCGACTTTCGATACGAAAGTAACGGAATATTTGTGCTCGGGGTGGGTTTTTTTTGTCTTCAGGCAAATTTCGACTTCTTAACTAGCCATTTTTGACGGAATTTTTCTTTATCATTCAAAAGCATTGTTGTCTTGGGCCTAAATTTGAAAAACAATTTTACCTGTGATCATTTTTCGTAAAGTTATGAGGGTTTAAAGATTGCCATTTTAGCCATTTTGACCAATTTGGGACAATTAAGGCGCGATATAATTCGCGATATTAACGCGTAAGCGGAGACTTAATCCGGCTTATAAATCGTTTCGAATTGGTTGAACGAAGCTTATTTGCCATAATTGGTTTGTTACAAGAAAAGAAATCTATCTTTTTGTATTTTATATGGCGTGTGGGGGGATGATTTTCATTTAAAAAAATTCAAATTTTAGAAAAAAAACTTCATTTTATTTTATTTCATTTAATTTTTCTATGTTATTACCACTCCATAAACCTTAAAAGGCAGTCGGAACATTCAGGGCTTCGCCCTGATACGAGCAGTCTTGTTATAAGTTGCATGTGACTGTAAGAAAGGGTTAGATTCAGGAAAGCGAAATCTTGCTGAGGTAAAAGAAATGCATATTAGCTTCTATAGCTCAATTAAATAGAGATTTAAATTGAGTCAAAAAATTATTCAACCCCAACAAATGAGCGAGAAACTTGACGTAGAAACTTTGAAGGAAGAGCAACAAAGTTATTGGTAGTTCGCGAGGTACGACAGTTAAATACCGCTATTACTCTCATTAAGGATATTATCAGAAATGGTAAACTGAACTTTCAGACTAGTGTAAGATTTTATGTTTGGTCAACTTATGGTAAAGGAGGAGTAAACATTCTCGTAAGGATGCATTCTCACTTTAGAGAAGAGAAGTCCGATCTCACGTTTTTGTTCATTTTAAAAACATGACCTTCAAATCACGATATCATACCATACCACACCACTTGGTTTATTTTCCTATTATTAACTGCCACTTATTCGGACTCTTCTTCAACTGCTTGCTGAAACTCTTGAAATGATTGCGACAATCTCTCATCTCAACCATTTCATCGCAATCTCTCAGCGCGTCATTTGAAATGATTGTTAATTCCTCTTTTTTCCTTACAAAAATAGTATCTGTTCCACACTAAGCTTGACAATTTGTTCCCTTTTCTAAAAGCAAAAGCATAAACTTTCCCTGTTGTTGTTGTTCCGACTTTCGATACGAAAGTAACGGAATATTTGTGCTCGGGGTGGGTTTTTTTTGTCTTCAGGCAAAGTTCGACTTCTTAACTAGCCATTTTTGACGAAATTTTTTATATCATTCGAAAGCCATTGTTGTGTTGAGTTTAAATTTGAGAAGATATTTCACCTGTGATCATTTTTCGTTAAGTTATGAGGGTTTAAAGATTGCCATTTTGGCCATTTTGACCAATTTGGGACAATTAACGCGCGGTATATTTCGCGCTATTAACGCGTAAGCGGAGATTTAATCCGTCTTAGAAATCGTTCCAAATTGGTTGAAAGAAGCTTATTAGCCATAATTGATTTGTTACAAGGAGCGAAATCTATTGTTTTGTACTTTATATGGCGTGTGGGGGGATGAATTTTTTAGAAAAGTTTTCAAATTTTAGAAAAAACATTTTTCATTTTATTTTATTCCATTTATTTCTTTTTAAATGTTTTTTATCTTATTACTGCTCCATAAACGTTAATAGGCAGTCGGAACTTTCAGGGCTTCGCCCTGATACGAGCAGTCTTGTTTCAGTTTAGCGCAGATTAGTCAGTAGTACGAGTTTTCTACGCTTTTAGACACGCTTTGATTGGTCATATTGTATGATCGCTCTAACATTTCAAAAAACATTCGGACCTGTAATGGATGTTAAATACAGTTAAAAGCCACCTGCTCCCGCTCAGATTTTCCACCTTTGGTTTAGCTTGGATGAAACGCAGTCATAAAAAATTGTTTGAAAAAAAAATTGAACAAACTAAACGCTTTTTTTTTCAAATTCCAATAGACAAAAAGAGATCAGATCAAAAACTAATTGCTTAAAATTTAAACAAAATGTAAAGAATTCAATCACTTGAACTTATTTTATTTTTTGATTTGATATACTTTATTTCGCAAAATATGGACCCAGTTTCATGTCAGAAATAAATAATTTCTTACTCATTTTTCAATCAAAAGACGATCACTATGCCTGGCTGGTCAATGTTTTTTTAAACTTAAAACTACACGAGCTTTTTGTCTAGCACAACAAAACTAAGATAGGAGTGAAGATGTGCTCTCCCTGAAATCAAATATAAAAAGATCTTTGCCATGTTCTCTACTAATTTATGCGCTTTTTCAAACGTTTTTGTAAATCAAACTTTTTTTTTGTAAATCATCCACCCACACGCCACATGAACTACAAAGTGAGAGATTTCGCTCCTAGTAACATAGAAACTATGACAAATAGTTTGTCTCAATCAGTTTGGAACGAATTCTTGGGCTGTTTAAATCTTTAAATCTCCCTCTGCGCGTTAATAGCGCGAAATTTATTGCTCGTTAATTGTCCCGAATCGGCCAAAATGGCAGCCTTTAAACCCCAATAATTTTGCTAAAAAATTATCATGTGTGAATTGTTTTTTTAAATTTACGCTCAGGACATCAATAAAAACATTGAATAAAAAAACATTTGTCAAAAATGGCTAGTTAAAACGTGAAAATTTGTCTGAAGAAAAAAACCACCCCGAGCCCAAAAATTCCGTTATTTTCGTTATTAAAGTCGGACAATTTTTTCTGGTGAATTATCCCGCCCCACAAAATCTTTCTTAATTGAATTGAGGCTATCTACTTGGTCTTATTAATTTCGTACGACTCAATATTCCGCACTTGATCTTTGATATTGTTCACATTTTATAGTTTTTCATTAGTTGTTTTTCCCAAAAATATTCGCATTAATTAAGGTGCAATCGGAAGACTCAGGGCTTTGTTTACGAGCAGTCTTGTTTCATTGAATTTTGTTGTGGCCCACATGAGGCTTAGTTTGACACATTTTGCTCGACAGTTGAACTGCCTGTGTTCAACTAATTTTAAATTGAAAATTTTCAGCCCAAAAAAAGTTCCATTTCAGTTTTTGTGAAACCTTAGCAATTTTGTTTTCACATTTTAATTTGTTTCAACTTTTTGTTTTCAATATTTTATTGCATTCTACCATTCATATAATTTGCGATAATTTTTGAAAAAAAGGAGAAAAAAATTTATTAGAAAAAGAAATTTACAATTTTTCATGATTTTGATTGGTTTGTCTCATCGCACAATCTAGACTGATTTTTATATACTACTTTGCACAGCAGTCAATGGACCTTGTTAACTCTACACTCCAATGACGAACTACCACTCCTATGCTATAATTAACAAAAATTAGGGTTCTGCAAATTTGGTACTTTGTAACGAATTTTCCCTTTTTCGCAATAGGGGCAATAGTTGACAAATTATCAGTCAAATGTCCTCGTGTATCTTGATCATTAGAAAAAAAAATTGGGAAGGAAACGTCTTTAATTAAGTCATTTAGGAGATCAAGGATTTGTGATTTTTTTCTATTTCAATAATCTATAGCACCTTGGATAAAAGTTGCCAAAAATATTTTTCAAGGAAAATAAAATTAAGAAAAGCTAAACAGTTATATGCTTGAAACTTTAGGGGAAAATTGTGTTCAAATTATGTGACAATTAATCATAAAATTTTTCATAAAAAGTAAGAAACAAAAAAGTTAAATCGTGTAGATAATCACACTTGTACTGAACTTTTTTGATTCTACGATAGATGTTAGAAAATTTCCTTAAGTTTTGTAATAAATTTTGTTAGATCTACTTTTCAGCGCATATAATATCAAATCAACCAACAAGTATAACTTTTAATTAAAATTTAAAAAAAAACATATAAAAATCTTGACCATTTTATATCTATCACTGAAAAAGCAGAAAAACGCTGAAGTTTTCCTCTTTTAAAACGAGTTGTTATCTATTAAAACTATCAATAATGTGCTAGACACTTTTTGCTTTAGGACTGACAGTTTTTGAACTCGAGTTTCGTAAGTTTTTTATGTCACAAGTTATGTCTGAGTTCTCTGATATGAATTATTTCACAAAAATGATAGATATTAGTATCTCGAAGAAGCGCTTGTTACGAATCGTGCCATCGTTTACGTCCGGGGATTTTTAAGAATATAATCTAAAAAAGTATATATCATTAATATTTGCGGATTTTAAAAATTCAAAGTTGCTAAAATTTATGAAAAAAAACATCCACTACTATATGTATCCAATATGTGTTTTTTCGTCTGTTGTGGCATGCTTTTGATAGTTCGCTGATTTGTTTGTTCACACATGTTGCAGCTGATGGCTCTTTTTTCGCTGAAGAAACAGTTGTTCACGTTCTTTCCATGTGGCTGAGGGCAGTGACCTCTCGTGCCTCTTGCGTGAGTGCACAGACAAAGCAGCAGCAGAATGCGCAACAGTCCCCACAAACACCCCCACTGATGTTCTTATGTTCACGCACCTAAAACAATTTTTTCAAGCTAGAGTGAGATGCAAAAAGTTGCAACAGGCAGAAGTTAATAAAAAGAGCAAATTACCGATTTCAGCAACTGAACCAAACTTGTACAACGAGTTTTTTTTTGTGAAATTAAGGCAGCTTTGAGAGAACAGAATGGCTTTTGTTGCCAATTACCCTCAAGCTATAATTGCTTCTAAATAAGTGTTTTGAACAGTTTTTCAAATATGAATTGAGCATTTTGCTATTTTTGAGCTGTTTGTTTCATTCTTTCATTAATTAATTCATTAAAAGGCATCAACCTGTCGCCAGGAATCTCCATGAGCAAAATCTATTCGCTTCCTTAAACGAGTTAACATGAATCAGGGGCGGATCTAGGTTTTTCTCGAGGGGGAGGGGGGGGGGGGTGGGTTCGGTCGACCAAATCAAATTTCCGAGCTCTCCCAAAACACTAAAAACTAAAAAGACCCTATTTTGACCTAACTTTCTGCGCCGCAGGCAAAGTTTTGAAAAAAGGGCATTTTTCGGCACTTTTTGTAAAGTTTTGACCAAAATCGCATTTCTTCTCAAAATAGTTCAAAGAGGGGACCCTTTGGGTCGACAAGGGGTCGAATTCCTGAGGGGATGGGGGAACGCCCCCCTCCCCCCAAATCAGCCCTTGATGCAAATTAGTGACGCCTTATTGTTTTGCTAGGATATAGCATTCCAGGTCTTGGAATGCAAATCTTGCAAGATTTCTTGTAACAAGCCTTGCAAGAAAACACATTCCTTGAATTAATTTTGCCGAATTCTTGCAAGATTCGCATTCAATTCGGAAGAAACAATCGAAATAATGAAATCAGAGTTAGTGCGTTTTCACTGCAGCAAAAATTGTTCCAAAATTGAACTGAATTTCTGCTTTTAAACAAATTCGGGCTTTAAAATGGCGAACTTATCTTCAAAACATTACCGATATTGCTGTTGAAACATTGTCTTTTAAATTGAACTAGTTTCTCAAGAAAAGTTGCCAATTGTTTAATTTAATCCTGTCGCAAATTCCAGTCCGAGAAAACCATTAACACAAAAATTGAATGAGGAACGGAAATTGAGCTCTGTTCTTCAAAAGTTGAGCTCTATTCCTAAAAGTTCCGCCAGATGAAGGAGAAGGTAAAAAATTTTTGAGCGTGTTTCATGAAAAAGAATCAAAAAATGCTGATGATATGGTAGGATTTTTTGGAAAGTTTGAACAATTCAAAAACAGTGCATGGGTGTTTGCTGCTGCAAGCTCAAACTCTATTAATCTTTTTCTTTTTTATTTTAATTGACTGAGTTCTTAAAAAGATAAGAAATGATTGCGGCGGAAACTCTGGATAATAGTTTTGTTATCCATCTAAAAATACAATCACATAGATAGCATAATGACCAATTAGCTAACTCAATATTTGACTTTAAGCTTACGCCTCAGTAATTTCTCTTACTGACACATGTTTGACGGAGTTGAATCCGAATTAACAGACTAAGTGATTGTTATCCAAAAACTGGGTTGTTTCTTACGTGCTTAATAATTGTTCCGACTTTCGATACGAAAGTAACGGAATATTTGTGCTCGGGGTGGGTTTTTTTTTCTTCAGACAAATTTCGACTTTTTAACTAACCATTTTTGACGGAATTTTTTATATCATTCGAAAGCTATTGTTGTCCTGAGCTTGAATTTGAAAAGATATTTTACCTGTGATCATTTTTCATAAAGTTATGGGGGTTTAAAGACTGCCATTTTGGCCAATTTGGGACAATTGACGCGCGATAAATTTCGCGCTATTAACGCGTCAGCGATATTTAATCCGTCTTAGAAATCGTTCCAAATTGGTTCAAGGATGCTTTTATGCCATAATTGATTTGTTAATAGGCGCAAAATCTATCACTTTTTACTTAATATGACGAGTGGGGGGATGTTTTACATAAAATCTCAAATTTTTTCAAATTTTTATTTTTATTTTTTCTATTACATTGAAATTTTTCATGTTATTAATGCTCCATAGACCTTAAAAGGCAGTCGGAACATTCAGGGCTTCGCGCTGATACGAGCAGTCTTGTTCAAATTATGAAGTTGAACTCCAATCAGTCTCTCTCGTAACAACAAAAAGACATACAATTTAACAATTGTCTACAAACTACCATCTGTCAACTTCGATCAGATTCTTTACATTTAAAAGCTTTTTCGAAAAATTTAGACTGTATAAAAAGAAAAGTGTTCAACTTGAATTGGTTTTTATCCTGGATCTTTATAAAAACAAAAGTTTTCAACTTGAATTGGTTTTTATCCTGGAACTTAAGAAGAAACTACTCAAAAAATTGATTACACGAACCTGATAAGATCAGTACCAAAAAAAACTCGCACAATATGTACGGCAGAGTTCTTTATATTTTAGTGCTATTCTGAGGATTATAATAGACTTATACATTAAATTGCACCATGAAACATCATTATGGATTGCTAATTTTATTGAAACGCGAAAAAAGTTGTATTTTTTACTTTCAGAAAATTTGCAGAAAATTCGAATTTGACAAATAACAAAAAAATAATAAAGTTTTTCTGTTCATGATGGTATTAGATTCGTGCCTGTAATATGAAAGCTCCTCAAAAAATTCAATGATAGCTAGATCAAGGCGCTTTCCGGATAGTGTTAAATTTGCGAAGGTCATGGAAATTCTCAAAAATAATGAATTTTCTGGTTCCAATGTTTATAGATCAAAAAACCTGCTCGTCTCTGTATCCTGCTCAGCTCTAACTTTCGAAAAAAAATAGAATCAACCAAGGTCCTTCAAAATAACTTGTGAAATGTTTAAAAAAAGAACAGTTTTGGTTTTAAATCAAAAATGTCATGGGTTCATGCTTTGGTTCAATTCATAGAGCTTATGATGAACTAGATTGGTTTTTTTTTGCTAAAATGTCTGTTTCATTTCTTGAAAACATGTATAACTTTTAATCATATCCTTTTTGAACAGAACTAGGTTAAAATCAGATCCTGATAAAATCTTATAGCTTCAGTTTCCAAAAAAAATGGTTAAAATCCTTGCATCAGAGTCCTCTATAAAAAATTGCACTTCTGAGGATTTTAGTAACCACTTATACTTTACATTGCACCATGTATGATCATTATGGACGGCTGATTTTTTCGGAAACAAAGAAGACATTTTATAACAGATCAAAATGCGGGATAGAAACATGAAAAATTGGGATAAAACTGAGATTGTAGACTCTTGAATCAGAAATTATTGAGAGAAAAAATTGTGTTTTTATTACCCAGACATGTGAAAGAAATTCGAACGCAAAAGAAAAATTAAAAATTTATTGCCGATGTTTGGATAAAGGCGCTTTCCGTATAGTGTTAAGCTGGCAAAATTCATGAATTTAAATGAATACGTTAAGTTTTTGATTTCAACCATTCTAGGCCAAAAATCTTGCTCAGCTCCACTTCAAAGAAAAAATTATACAACAACAAATGTCTTTCAATTTAAATTTTACAAATGGAACAGTACGGGTTCCCACCCAAAAAACCAAGTGTTTATGCTTTGGATCGCTTCACAGAATTTATGAGGAATTGTATTGGAATTTTGTTTTGAAAATGTCTGTCATTGATCTGCAGAAAGCATGTGACACATTTAATAACATCATTCTCTTACAAACTACCTTGCCATGGTTTACAAAAAAAGTTAACAAAAATTTTCGAAGAAAAAGCCCCGAGAACGGTGTCACCAGATTAACAAGATTACCTCTTTTGTTTTGAGAAAAGAGATCCGCCTTTTTGGCATATCAGAAATTCCACATATCACTTGAAAAAAATTCAAAAATAGCGGAATCTAATTGGGACGATAAATTGTCAAATTTTTTTCAATCTAGCCATCAATAGTAGATAGTGGGCTCTTCTTCCTCTTCGTTCTAATCTTATTTTCTTATAAAAAAGTACAGAAACAATTTTTTTCAATGCTAGTATAATTTTTTTTTCTTAAATAAACATGTTTTTGACATTTATTCAACAATTAATCGTAATAGTAATCGTAAGAGATCAAATTTCTTAAAAACTTTTCTATCATGCAAATTTAGTATTAAAATCGCTGATGCGATTAATTTTGTTGCTCTTTCGGTTCAAAAAATGTCCGCTCAGGCTGCAAAATTTTTGGGTTTAAAAACTTCAGTAACACATTGACTAGTACCTTAGCCCTGATTGACAGCAAGGAGTAGATGTTCACACAGGGCACGAAGTACAAGACACAGTGAAGAAAGAAGGATTCCCCAATTGCCTCCGCTATCTTTCCTGAAACAAAATAACGGCAGTGAATTATTTTGCTTGGTGTAGATTGTGTTTTTTCCGCCGGACCTCAAGAAAAACTTGTAGGAGTTCAAGTGCGGTATCATTATGAAGTGCTAGTGGCCGATACCGAAAAAACGTTTGAAAAAAGTGTCTCAGCATTGTGAAAAAACGAGCTGTTTTTTATCTAATTTCAATCTGAATGACAGGAAATTGATGAGAAGCTGACCCGCTGCTACAATTTTAACGGTTTTTTTATTAAAAAATTAAAAATGGATAAAAAAAAAACGTTTTTTTTTTGTCTAAATTTGTTTTTTAAACGGCGAGAGATTATTAAATTATTATATTGTTTGCGAAAATGTTTTCAAAGCAAGAACACCTCTAAAAGAAGTTACGCCTTCGAAAGAAAACGTTTTTTCAAACATTAGCTCGATTATGGATTTCCAAGTTGTTTCATCTAGCGTGATTTAAATTTTCAACTCTAAATCTCCAAAATGACCAAAATTTGAAGAAAAAATCGTTCAATTGCTTGAGGAAATTATTTTGTTCATCTATAACTAATTCTTTTATAAGGAACGGTTTTTAAGCAAAGGGAGACTGGAAAACTCGAAGCAGAAAAGCAGACTGGAAAAAGAACAACTAGCTTTTTCGCTTGTTGCGGAGTACGCGACACAACAAATGTGCCGAAAAAAATTACGTTACAAGTATTTGTACGCGGAAACCACGGAAACTCTGTAAGTTGAAACCATTTACATTTTGGAACATGTTTAAAGATTTATCTTTGGACTTCGGCAACAAACAGACACAAAATTGTGCGCCTAATAAAGGATTGAGAGCTTATAAACGTTTAACTAAAGTGAAAATGGATCGAGTAGCATCCTCCTCCCCAAATAGACCAAGTTAAGATCCTCTAACCCAGCGCTCAAATTAAATTAATTTTTCTAAGCGCTGCAATTTTTCTGATTGGCTGAAAGTTCCAATTTAGAACTAAGTTTACATCCTCCTTGGTCCGTTAAATCTTCATTCGAAAAATCTCGTTAGGTTTTTTTTTATTAGAAGTAGTTTAACTACTGGGGTAAGTGGCAAGGTTTCCTTTACATACCCGAAAGATAAGTTTTGTGGCTTAAGATCTGATTGGTTTATTGTTCCGACTATCGACAAAACGGATAATTTGTGCTCGGTGTGGTTTTTTTTAATTCAGTCAATTTTCACTGATCGAATTAATATTTTTCAACAAAATTTTTTATACCCCATTGAATATTTTGACCTCCTGAGTTCAAATATAAAAAGATATTTCACCTCCGATAATTTTCTATTTTTTGTAAAAATCTGAGGATTTGAAAATTGCCAAATTTACCATGTTCTGGACTAAATTATGCTCGCTTTGAAGAGTTCATTCGTAATCCTGAATGCGTAACGCGAATTATTTATACGTGGCGAATTATTCCGCACAAAAGTGAGCTGAGGCTAGCTAATCGATCGTATTAATTTCGTAAGACTCAAAGTTTTGCACATTTAAATTGTCCAAAATGCATAGTTTTTCAAAAAAAAAATTCCCAAAACTATTCGAAATAAATCAAAGAGAAGTCGGAACATTCAGGGCTGATATACGAGCAGTATTGTTCAATATAAGCAGAGATAAATACGACTGCTGAGATTTCTGAACCACCAAAATATGACGTAATTACTATTGGTTTGATGCAGAAATCAAAAAGAGGTGCAAATCAAACTTATCACTATTTCAATTAGCAGTAAATTCTGATTCACGCTCACAGTTCCTCGCCGAATGCCAGCGCAACGGAGCGAAGCAAAACCATGACAAATTGAAACCATGCCAGTATTTTGCGCTAATTGATAATCTATCCATTTTTGGCTTAATAACTTTCAGTTTGTTTGATGAGCAAGTGAAATTTGGAGCCCTAATGCCACAGAACCGAAGTCTGACTGGTTATGAAACACAAAACTCAAACAGGAGTCAATTTAAATCATGTAATTTTGTATTTTTGAGCTGAAAAAAATTGATTTAAAATTTTTAGAATTCCTTTTACTACTAAAAACAAAGAAAGTACTCAGTTATACGGCCCAAAATACCTTTTTTTCTGTTATACCGGCGACCTTAAACCGGGCTGTTTTGTATTTGACTATTTTTTCTTTCATTACATGATTTTTCGACTATTTTATATTGGACTGTTTTGTATGGGACTATTTTGCATATATACTATAGGACCCAAAATTATCAAACTGTTAATTGAGCTTTGTTTTTTTTTTTTACAAAAAAGTGATTTTTTTTGCTTTAAATTTCAACCAATCAAATAGATAATTATGATGCAACTTTCAAAATTTTAACGAGATCAGTTTCGAGCTGTTTAGCAAAAAACAACTAATCTTCTATGTTAGCATCAAAGTTTTTAAAAGTTACAACATCAATTAGCATACGTATATCTAAATTTATGTTCCGAGAGTCAGACAAATCAAAAATTAAAATCATTAAAAAGTTGAAGCGAAGCTTAAAATATTCACTTTTGTTCACTAGAAGCACTTTTGTTCTTCAGAACTCTTGAAACCTCTCAAAATTGTGGTGAAAACACCTAAATAATGCAATATTTCAGATCTAGTCAACAGCCCTTCATCTTCTCTTAAATTGTTTTACAAAGGGAAAACTTGAAAATATTTGGATGTAATAAAAATGAAAACAACCTAAATTGATTGACCAGCTTTCAACGCTGTTTCTTTCAACAATAAGTGCATAATTTTGGATAACAATTTCCGAAAGGGCAGATTTTTTGGAACAGATGCAAAAGTGGGGGTAAAATTGTTTTGTTGATCCAATCTTTTATTATCGCTCAGAGCTTTGAATATGAATTTAAAATGGGTGCTTGGTTGTGGCCGACAACAAACTAACAGCTAAAAGTGATTCGACTTTTTCTAACCTTGTACGAAACATGGAAGCACCCAAGAAATACAACACGTCCTCAAGTCGTCGGAACAATCGAACAAGTCTGAACTCCACTCACGCTCGGTCATTCTGGAAACTTCTACAATTTTCTTTTAAAAAATCAAGAAAATGAACAGAGAATAAATTTAATGTGAGGCTTCGTTTGTGTCTATCGGAATCATAAAAAGTTGGTATTGATGGTTGTGTTGCTTCTTATTTTTACTTTAAAGCCGAAAATGTTCAATCACGAAATTTAGCTCCAAGTCTTTCGGTATTTTTCTGCTGAAAATTTTTTGGTTGCTTAGTATCAGTAGCTTTCAATGTTTTGTCGCGATGAAACAAAAAGAAATACGGTACATCACACTTAACAGGAAGTGATTCAAAAATGGTGAAAAACGTGCGATAATTTAATAGTTTTCTTTAAAATCAAGTAAAAAGTTAAAAAAAAAACTTATTTAGCCTGAGGCTTTATAGAATCAGAGCGAGCTTAATGTCAAAAAAAGCAATTACCATGGACCAATTAAATCCTAGTCAATAGTTTTTAACAAACGCTTCCATGTCAATATGGTTATGCTTCTAACTGTATGACAATTGACAATGTTTGTTCAAAAACGTAAAGCGAAAAAGTTTTTTGTTGAGTTGAAAATTGATTAGGCACCTTGAGCGTAACATATTTTCTTAAAATGAAACTAAAATTAGAATCAGTGTAGACTTAAGAAACCATTTCTATAGTTACATTAAAACGGTTACATCATCATTAGTTTTATGGTTCGAGACAATCTGATTTTCCAAGAGGTGGGTGGATGAAGGTTGAACAAAAATTTAAATGCGGTTTTTTTGTCAAGAAGAGAATAATCAAAAAATCTGGCATCAAGAAGATCAACGTAACAAGAGAGAAAACGAGTCTAAAAAAATGCGTCTCGTACAACTTTCATTCTATGATTCATTCATTTAATACGTATTGAAAATTGTTGAGAAAAACTCGACGAATAGCATTCTAACCATATTATGAAAATGTATGGCTAGTATTTTGTCCATACTGACTAGCCTGAAACGCACCATGAAGGTAAAAGTTTTTTTTTGGTTTTTCCGTGAAAAGTTTTTGACGCATTTTTGTCGCAAAACTGGAGATGCAAATAGGAGATGCAAGAGTCCAGAAAATATGTATTAGGTTATCTTTGGTTGTATCAACTTTGAACATCCTCATATTTACTGTACTAATTTTTGTAATGTAAGAGAAACTGCTATTTTGAAAAAATGCTAATCATACAACTTTCAGAGTATGAAATTGTTTAACTAGCGTTTTTTGCCAAAATATGTTATGAATTATTCTAAAAACAATTCTAATACCATGAAACGGAGTGTGTTGACTTCCAAAGTCCTGATACTTGATGTATCAAGTTTTTGTTTAAGTAGAAAAAAATGCTAATTTTGAAAAAAATGATAGTCATACAAATTTCATACAATGAAACTGTATGGTAATTTTTTTTCATATACTCAACATATGAAACTGAAACTGTTTAAGGTTTTCTTAGATGGGGGTCAACCTGGGTTCTTAAATCTTTTTGATATAAATAGTGGTTTAAACAAGCAAATTTACGATTTTTTTAAATGTTTTTGTCGTTTTCT
>NC_087070.1:51992749-52154749 GCF_963678635.1 Symsagittifera roscoffensis
ATTTTGTCACTATAAACACTCACAAGTGAATTTCTGTCTTAAATTTGAGCTCCGGCGCTCGATATTTATCGGATGAATAAAAAAGTGCAATCAAATTGGATAATATGAAAGTCACTATTGGTTTGAATAAAAAACCACCCCAAGCATATATATTCCATCAAAAGTCGGATCAATAAAGTGCTATTATTTCCTGAAATAGAAATAGACTAATTCAAAAACAATAAGGCTTGTATCAGGGCAAAGCTCTCAATGTTCCGACTGCCTTTTAAGATCTATGGATCATTAAAAAAAATAAATATTTAAATTTAATTTGAGATTTTTTGTAAAAATCATACCCCCACACGCCATATGAAGTAAAAAGTGATTTAGTACCATTAACAAGTCAATTCTTGCGCGTTAATTGTGCCAAATTGGCCACAATGACACTCTTTAAACCCCCCATAACTTAACAAAAAATGATCCCCAAAAAAACGATGTTGAATTGTCAAAAATTGTTTGTTAAAAAGTCGAAAATTGTCTGAAGAAAAAAGAAGACCACGAGCACAAATATACGGAGCAGTTACATCACATTTTCTTCAAATGATTAACTAGACATAAATATTAATCGATTATTTGAAATATTAATTGTCCAAACCTTCTGATCTGATCAGCCGTCTTAATTAAAAACTTTCTTGAAACCCTTAATTCGAAACGCCTCAAGCCACTGCTCGAAGCTGGAAGAGTTTAATATTTTACTCAACACCTGACAATCAAATTTGAAATCCGAAAACAATTTTTTGTTAGATTTTCTGCAGGAAACTTTTATTGAGCAATAAATTCTTCAGTAAATCATAAATTCCAATTATTTATTTCTATTGACCGTTTTTCTGAAGTTCTCTCACTTTTTCCAAAGTTGCTGTTGTCTTCGCAAAAAACCTGTTTTTTTTTCAGACGCGTAAATGAAAAACAATTAAATTTGAGTACAGATTACTTTTAAATAATTCGAGCGCGCGCAGTAATTACAGGTTTCAAAGAATTAGAGAACGTATCTCAATTGATCAAAAAAGCAACATTGTTTGTAACATTTTCTTAAAGTTGCAAAAAACGCTAATAACGATGGGATTTAAAACTTGGGCTGAAAACGCTTCCTTACACGGGATTCAACACGCTATTTTGACGAGAACTGGACGCACATATTTTGCTCGAAAAGTGTGGGGTTTGATTTTTGCTACTTCATTTATTTTTTGTATTTACCTCCAGACCAAACTTATAATCGATATTTTGATCAACAAGCCTACTACGGTTGACCTCATATACGAAAGGTCAACTTCAGCCAACTTCCCAAACGTAGTTATTTGTGACCTTAACCAGGAGATGGACAGAGGAACAACCGCGATCGACCCCATTTTGGGAAACACGTCATTGATCACTCTTCTAACCTTCGAGATTTCAATGAATGAGTTATTCGAGCCACTAAGACGCGAATTGCGCCGTAATTTATCAGTTCTTCAAAATTATGATTTTTTGAATCAGCTGTTTAAGGATTTGTATGACCGATCAGACCCCGAATACGCTAAAATGCTGCGTGAGTCATCTTCATTACTTAACTTAAAAACCGAAATTAGTCTCAAAAACAGAACCATATAAAGAATAATTATTCCGTAATTTTCTTCGAAGTATGGGAACATTTAAGTCAAAAACAATTGCCGATGTACACAACAGTGAGCGCTAAAATGATGATTTTAACTATTTTTATTCTTTCAAAAATTACGCTAAAACAACATCGTCAATTGTGAAGCAAGATTTATTATTGTAAGCCCTTTGTGTAACCCCAAAAAATACGCTGGCTATAGAAAATCTACTTTTGTTTTATTCGCGAAAGTTGTCATTCAATGTACATAATTCTATTGTTTTAATTTAAATTTTTTTTATACCAGGACGAAAAGAAAAAAGTTGGAAATTTTAAATGCGCTTTTTCAAATTCACGTCAAAATTTTGCGCAATAGTTTGGATAATATACCTTTCCGAAGTTTTCCAAGGGCTACATAAAAGGCTCATTTTGATATAAATCGATTAAAAAATGACGCTGCAGTTCTAGATTAAGATTTGATTGAATTAGAGACGCTTGAAAGTCCCAAATTCCCAAATTTTTGGTAGTCTTTTGGCTCAAAAAATTGCATTTTAAGAATTTAATTAAAATTTTAAGCTTGTTTCTCGTCCATGTTTGCCTAATGTCAACCTGATGAATCAAAACTGTCTGGGTAGAGCTTATATATAAACATTTCTCATGTCAGGGCGAAACCATGAACGTTTCTAATGCCCCTTTAAAAAGTATCAAGGAAAGATTTCGTTCAAAAAATGTATAAAATAATCGAAAACATTTTCTTTTTCAACATTTCTTCTCCATTTCATCCTTTGTAACCACGCACTTTTTATGTGAAACACAAAGTAATATTTTTTGTATCTTTAAACGTAAAAATAAGATCAAATAGTTTGCCTCATTTCAATATAGAGTAAGTTTTCAGCCAAAAAAAATTTGCCTCTGACTCCTTGATAGAATAATTATCATGAATTGGCCACATTGGCAAATTTCAAAGCCATAACTTGAAAAAAAAACTAAATTTTAGGCTGTTTGGTAGAATACTTAGTAGTTTACATTAAAGCAGCCCTTAAAATGGCCAATAGATAACAGAACAAAAATTTTGAGGCTAGAGACGCGAGCCGGCTCAGCCGAGCATGCTCGGCGGCTCGAAGAGAAAATTGTCGGTGGCGGTGCTCAGCCGGCTGAAATCATCCTGGTTATCTGAACTTTTAAAAACGGGCGTTGAAACATATTTTTTTAGTCATGTGCGTCTTTTTTAACCAGTGCATAATTTTCATGAACAAAAATCAGGTGTTTGAAATTAGTGGCTGATAATTGTGATTGTAGTTACACGCATTTAAAGAATTAGAACGTCGGCTAACGCATTAGAATGATAGCTGACACAATAAAGTTACTGGCTCATATTACTCACGAATTGCTTCACCCGAGGCTGGCGCCATGTGTATTTCGTGGCGGCGCAGTGTTACTTTGAACTCCGGCGCACCTCTATTTGAGACAATTTTTTTTGCAAATGCATTTAGACAATCATACGTGTTTAAACATGAGCAAGATCTTCTGAGTTGTTCATACCAAATCCATTTAACGTCTCTGAAGTGGTGTATGCTCTTAAAATTTTATAACAAATTATAAGAGTTGAAATTTGAATTTTTTTGAACATTTTTATCCACTTTTAACCTACTTGCTTTAATATTTTACGTTGAAATAGTTAGCCTAAAAGGGTTGTCTTAGTTAGTTTTCTTTATTTTTTTGTCCAAAAAATGGAAACCTGAATTGATAACCTCAAAAAGGAAAAACTGGCAGCTTTGAAAACATATAACCTCGATAGAGAAAGAGAGAGAGAGAGAGAGAGAGAGAGAGAGAGAGAGAGAGTACAATTATTAAAGCACTGAAGACCAGTTGGTGCAAATTTTCCTGCGAAGATCTTTTTTCGAGAATTGTTGACCATATGCTATGCAAACCCTTTTGAAAAATATCTGTGTTTAAAGGCATTATTTTTAAAATTAATAAATTCATTATACAAGGTTCGAAGTCAATTAGATACTCTCAATTCAATTTTTTCACTCTTTTTATTGAAATTTTGATGTTCTCATTGTTCCGAAAATTGTGTTCGCTTATACGTTAGTTTTTTTTTCATTTTTTTTTTGTTTTCCACGCAAAATCGGGTTCCATAAATAACCATGGCAATGAGTCGAACTCCATCATTTAGATAAAAATTGTCTCAGTGCTGAGAGAAATCAGTTTGAACTTTTTTTAGCAAATAAAATGAGCAAGAACGCTGATTTTGTTGTTCGCCACAAATCAGCTACCACAAATACTTATCGTTATTGCCATCAAAAGACATATAATGAAGAACTTTCAGTCGTTATTCAACCGATCATTAGAATATTCCCAAAAAAGATTTTTGTATTGAGAAAAACTTATTTTAATTATAAGAATTAAAGTTGTTTCGCGCGAGTACAAACTATTATAGAAAAGTAAGCCCTGAAGTGTTTAATAAAGCTCTACAAAATTAGCCTTATTCCAGTAAAATTGGTGTTTGAGTTCTTTTAGCTCCATTTTTCTGTGGAAACATAAATATAGTGTTATTCTAGTAAAGTTTTTACTCCAGAGTGTTTGAAACTTTGTTAGTTCCGTTTTAGAAAAACAAGTTTCAAATTTTCAATTAAATTAAGAATAAAGCCTTCATTACTTCGAAAATTTTTATTTGCTTTGACTGTCAAAAATATCTTAGTTCTAGAGTTTTGTATCGGCTGTATTCATGATTAATCTTGCATTTGAATAACTTGGAAATGTGGCAATTTCCAATTTTTTGTTAATGATTCACCGGAGTTTGATCACAATTTTGGATAATATAGTAATTGACTTCTGATAAATTAACGAATTTAATACAAGATACATATGAACAAACAATCTTACATAATCTGGCGACCAAAACATGACACCTTTTCGAAGCCAACAACCAGCCGGTCCCCTCATCAAGCAGATGAAATTTCATTAAGATACTTTCTCATCAATTAGCAGATGCAGCTCAACAGTCAGAACTGATTTAAGGATCCCGACAAAGATCTACCGAGTCAAAAAGAATCTACATCTTCAAGTCAACCCATAATCCAAAGAAAATCTGAAGCCCCCCCCCCCCATTCAGCTGTTATCTCTGCCCTGTATCGACGAACACATCAAACCAGAATTTAAACAAACAACAGTCCAAATTCAATTTTGCGCTAATTTTTTTTATAAAACAAAAACACATTCATAATAAAGACTTTTGCACCCTATACTGTTCCATAAATTAAATCCATTGACTTTTTCAAAACATATTGCTCTCTTTGTTGTTGTTGCCCTAAAGAATAATTCTCGGAGTGCACGGATAGACTTTTCATGGAAAAAAGTTTTCCCTGCTTGAAAAAATCCAATCAAATTTAATCGATAAAACCATCAACAAAAAGGGATGAGGTTTAAAAACAACTGGAAAAAAATCAATGTAATATACATTCGAAAAACTTGTCAAAACTTACAAAACGTCAGACTGCTCAAAGTGTAAAATTGTATTCTTGGCCGATTTTCTATGCAAAAAATACAACAATCAAAAGTACTCGGTACATCATAGTTTTATAAAAGCTGATAAAAGCCTCAAATTAATTACGCACACTCGTAGTGCCAACAGATTTGTTTGAATGTTTTGTCTCACAAAAACCGTTTGATACCTAAAGCTAGTTTTCATTCTTTTTTATCAATTCTCTGTTAATACACTGTTGCAACGACGTAATATTTCTTCAAAGATGGCTTCAAAAACCACCCACAACGAGAGCTCATAAAAAACGGACGTTTCACGACATTATAGGAAAAAATGAACAGTGTGCTGAATTAGAGGACGTGAAACTAACCGTTAAAGCGCTTTTGAAAAACATGCAGAAGACATAAGATCCCAGCCAGCAAAAGTACTTCAGTGCAAACTTCCACAACAGCTTATACAGAACGTTTCTACGGCAGCCATCAGTTTTGATATTTCTACAAGAACGCTACCATCTAATCCTTTCGCATTCCGCCAGCCATACCGCTACGACTACACTATTCAGGGAATTTACACTACGACAGAAAAATTGACAACTGATGAGCGACATGTTTTCATGACCAACTAAGCGACAACATTGTGAGGATTTCTACGATCGATCTGATTCCTACTAGAAGCCAGACTCTCGTAGAACCCAGAAAAAGAAATGATCAATATCTACTGAATTCAGCATTAAAACAGCCCCATACTTGCGCCCGTGGCTTCAGCATGATATCTACGGATCGAACAAGAGCAAGAAAGCATTTCACTAAAGTTTCAAATAACCAAAAATTTTCCATTTAAAATTTCTAGTGTTCAATGGTAATCACTTAGAATGGAATAATTGGTTTCAAAAAAAGCATATATTTTTTTGCAGTCCCTGTGTGTCAATACAACTAAAAACATTAGGAAGGGCTCGGCCACATAATTTTTTAAAGTACTCATGCCAGAGTTTGCAGAAACTGCAGACCTATAATCATTTCTGCATCTCTTAATAGACAGCTGGAAATTTTTGAATGTCTGTATAATAAGGGACCACAAAAATCAATTATACCTCAAACTACTTTGATGGACCTCAATCATGGAAAATCACATGAATTTTTTATGGGGCTTAAAAGTTTCGTCCGGTTTGTTGATTTTCTACATAAGCTGGTGCATTGTTTCGACTTAAACAAATGCATGTCAGACTTGAACTCGAGCATTTTTAGTCGGCTTGCTGGCTCTAAAATTCTTAGAGCAGTTCTGGTCAGTTGAAAAGAACAAAGCACAAATAATGGGATGGACTACGCTACACTCAAGGATCTCACCGATTGTTTCAAGAACTACTCAAAAGCTTGCGAGAACTTAGATGTCCTAATTAATGCACCACGCATGTTTCCGTTAATTAAAATTAAGAAGAAAAAACCAACAATAATCATTTTGTGAAACCACGCGTAACAGCCAAAATAATGAAAAACAAACTATTTTAATTATAAACAAAAAAAAGTAAAAGTGTTATGGTCATGGACAAGGAAGTTAACTCTATTAGCCACTATGCAATTTTTGTTAAGCTAACTAAGCAACAAAAATTTCAAAAAATGAAAGACAAGCAATTGTGCTTCAAGTGCTTGGGTAACAATAGATCAACTGACGTTGTAACAAGGATAACTGCGGAGGTACACAACAAAATATTTTACATCGGAAACCAGAATAGTCCCATATTATCGACCTAGAAAACCACATGATTACTAAATTGGGCTTGAAACCCCAATTTAAATTTATCCCAACTACTTTCTTTAACAATAACAAAGCAGTTCCTTACTATGCAAGGCTGCTGGTACTTTACAATTTAAACCCAGTCAAACGATTTTGTGGTTTCTTCTTTTAGTAAACTATTTAGTCAGACCAGTTCAATCTATTTCACCAATCTATATCATGGGAACTTTCTAATCTACCTCTGCTATATTTACTGTACAACCAGTCTACTGACTGGAGACGCTCAACTTCGTTTTGATAGAATTCTCTAAATTGAATAGAGCATAAATTTGGTATGACCATCAAAGACACAGCGAATTTGCGAATGTTTTCGAAAAACGACATCGACACATGCTGGCATTCTGGAGATCCAGAAAGACCCTGTTAGTAGTACGCATGGAAATTGCTCTGACCGACGCTAACCCGTTCGCTACATCAAAACTTTACAGATGAGTGGTGCTACACCCATCTAACCTTTTTCATAGACATAAAGCATTACGAGAAAACTTCCTTGAATGAAATCTCAAAATTTTTAAACTTATGAAACAAAGCATTCAACATGATGTAATTTGCTACAAAATCGACTTGCATCGGAAAGACAACATAACAATGCCAAAACAACTGAGTTGTTGCTAAAGCACAATGTGGATTTTTGAAACGAGTACTACAAACGAACAAATCCACAATGCAATTCTACGACAAACCATTATCAGAAAATCACCCCAAAACATTTATATAACTCTTCTTTTCTTTAAAACTGGAAGAGTATAGGAACGTTTTTGTTCCGTCGTTGAAAGAAAGGATCGAAGATTTGTTCTCAGCGTTGCTTTTTTCAGACAATCATCGACCTTCCAATTAGCCAATTTGAACTTTTTAAAAAAACTATCTAAAATTTTATTGTCGTCCTGAGCTCCAATTCTACAAAATACTTTGCCTATGATTGTTTTTTAAAAATTACTGTGGCCTGAAAATTGCAAATTTGACCAATTTGAGACAATTAAATGCTAAACAATTCGTGCTATTAGCGCGTAAGCGGCGATTTAATCCGGTTCCAAAATTTGTTTCGTATGAATTGAGGCAAGCCAATTGATTCACATTAGTACGTTGTTACACTGAATGCATCTATTTATAGTTTTACTTTAGTGTGCGAGAAAGACAATGTTTTTTTCTTCTTTTTTGTCATTTTTATAAGAATTTCTCCATAGACTCCTAGAAAATTCGGAATTTTCAGGGCTTCGCCTTGATGCGAGCTGTCTTGTTTAGTTTTTTTGTAGATTCTAAGAATTGAGGCCGGTCTTTGACGAAAAAAGATTTAAAAATGAGCAAAAAAAAGAAAATTCTCTGCTTTCAAGTTTTGAAGACCTTTTCACCGCCCTTGGAAGTTTTTTTTTCACCATCCAACTGAAACCACACTCCTTTGAGTATTTTTAATCAATTGTAATGGTCCCAAAAAACAAAAATTAGGCAATAAGTTTGTTGCTTAGGTCATTTAGAGGCTTTAACTGAGAGAAAAGGATTTAACTTCCAATTAAACATAAATTTTGTTTTTGATTACTTGGAATCGATTTAATTCTGAAATTCTATAAGATGTCATAATATTGTAGATTTTCATAGAAATTTCATAATTATTTTTTAATTTACAACACATGAGTTAATATGGTTAATGTTTTTGGTTTATAATTATGTTATTTATGTGTATTTTACAGCGATTTGGTTCACATATTGTTGTGACCGAATCTCGAAAAAAATATTACTTGGTAAGGGTTCGCTGCATCAATCCAATATACCTCAAAGAGCTCACAGAAATTGAGCACAGATGTCCTGTTACAAACGATCCCTGTTATAATGTCGTGATGTGATTTTCAAAAAAAATAATTTGCGTGGGGAGGAGGAACAATGCGTAAGTTTTTTAAAGTGAAACCACTGTACAGTAGAAACTTATGATTGGAACAGAAAAATATTTGGGCTCTCTGTTTACTGCGTGAAATTGGAAAAAAAATTAAAAAAATGTTTTCAGTTGGTTAGTTTTGTCTTGAAAGTAAAGCCTTCAAAAAAATTGAAAGTCAACATCTCCGTCTGGCCTTTAGTTATCGCTGTTTGATACAAAAATATGGTGGTAGGCGAGCAAACCGAATGGCTAACAAACTGAAAACAAGACATAACAAATCTAGTCAATCAAAAAGGTTATATTGCAAGATTTTACAAGGTTCTTGCAAATAAGGGTTATCTTGCAAGATCTTGCAAGATGGAAACTATCTTACAAGATCTTGCAAGAATGAGGTTAAATTGTAAGAATCTCTCAAGAATCTTGCAAGATTTCTGGAAAATATTGCATATGTTATAATCTATACATTTCAAATTAAAATTTTCAAAAACATACTTTGTTGACTTCATTGGTTTTTTTACCCAGTTTTGCGACTCTAGCGGTTAAACTTCAATTTTTTCCCTTTTTTTGTCAAAATTTTGATGAATAGAGTCAATTAGCTTGAAATACTTTGTATGTTGTGTTCATATAAATCCAATAAATAATTATGTTCATCTTGTAGATATCTGAGTTCTCAATTAAATGGACCGGTGCTTGCTCAAACGACTGAACAATTTTTGGTCAATACTTTCTCAAAATTTGTGGCAAAGCAGGAATTCAGTGTTTAGTTTGCATAAAATCTCTGCATAAAATCATTTGATCAAGCAAAACAGCTCGCAATGGTTAATATCTCTTGAAAACTACCCTTACTGAATACGATATAGTAAGCTAAAACTGCTTTTGCACGAGAAGGTAGAAATTCATTTTGATAAGAAGTTATCTAAAATCTTTAAAATTATATTTCAATGAATGGGAACGGAAGTTGGAGCTAGGTGTCAGTTTTTTAGGTGACAACGAAAAACTATCAATATGCAGTCATTTACTCTAAAAGACAGAACTAAACAGGCAATAAACAAATCATCGAACTTTTACTCACCTTCTGATTGAAGATTGAAAGAGTTTTATTGTTCAAAATATCTTCAAGATCACCTGTTTATTTAATTAATAAACTATATAAAAAAAGCAGCTAAAAGTTTCAAAGAAGAGGAGGAAAAACCATAAAAATTAAACATTTATGGAGCGAATTCCGAATTTTTTACCGCCCAGTTTTGATTTAAAAAACTTTCTATTCCCTGTTCTATTCCCGCTTTTTTGAACAGGGGTGGAATTTGAGGGAGGGGGTGACTGGGGAAAGACTTTTTTTGTTTCGGGATTTAACACCTACCGCACAACCCCCCCCCCCCCCCCCCCCACCCCTTGGTACTACGTCGAAAATGCCATTTTTTGTCAAAACCGTCCAAATCTTCCCTCATTACGTTATTTTTTGCGTAGCCAACATCTATGCAGCTCACGGTTGACCTTCTTGTTCCTTTTGCGCATCCTTGCTCTCCGCCCTGCGCTTTTCCCCCTTTTTTCAGTCAATACTCACTGAAGAACGTTTTCGTCGATGCTGATGTTCAAAAGGCGGATTCACGTCAATTCTTTCGCTCATTTTCGCAACTGTTTCGGATCAAAAATTTCAAATCTGCAATATAGATCTCGCCTTGCTGTGATTGTGTATTTATTTTAAGCACTTTGACCTCAACTTGTCAATTAAATACTTGTCGGTTTGTTGATATTCGGAGTATTGTGGATTTCGTCTCACTTTTCTAAATGAAAAGAAGATATTATTGTTTTAAGTAAGTGTGTATTTTATTGTTTTTTAAACTTAGTGAAAACTCTTCAGCATAGCAGAAATATTCCTAATTAGTTAAAGATCTTTTATCCACGAGGGATAGGACCAATATACGAGCTGTACAGCAATTTTTCTGGACTGGGTAATGTTGCTTCACCCTCAAGCAACGAGCACGTATCATGGCGGGCCTCGAACATCCGACCTTTCGTTTGATTCGGTTTTGCGGGGAATACCTTCCTTTTGGCGAAATCTTGCTGCAGAACCCACAACTCCGTAGATTTGTTGAATTGATAAATTAAAATTTTTACCGAAAGAATAGCTAAGATAAAAGTTTTAGGCATCGCTTTTGAAGATTGTATCAATTTGCTTTCAGATGCAATTGTTAAGCCCCCAACCATAACATTTGAATGGTACAAGTACAAGAAAGGAGAAAGCTTTTGAACGAATTGATTAACTCTCTGTGGCATTGACTGATCTTTCTCGAACTTGAAAATTAGGGAAAACAGACCGTCACAATGGGATAAAAGAAGTTTTATTTTTCAACAGGAAATTTTGCGAGCTCCAACAGAAATTTTCAGCAAAAAATCTTAATCCAAAACACGCCCTATTACAATCAAAAACCGCCGACAAAAAGGGATATAATGATGGAATAAACTCGCCAAGATGGCACGATTGAATGCGAGTAGCAGCTCATACATATGTTGCAACCACTTGAAAATGAACCAAAAAGAACACAGAAAGTCAAGCTGTTGCATGAATTTTGGAAATGCTTTATCCAAGGGTCACTTGATCGTGTCTGGTGAAAGAGAGGTTAAAAAACATAAGTAAATACAAGGACACTTCGGCCGATTTTGCAAATCCAAGAACAAGAAAGCAGCTGTAGATATTGTAAAAAAAGCAAAAAAAACTGACTTGTTACATTTTATTCATCTAGATTATTCGGCGCTAGATAAGTGAAGACTAAATTCAGACGATTCAACATGAAATTAGGACGATTCAGACTGAAATGTTGAAAACCTTAACTAAATCCTTCTCTGAGACTTGCATTGGAGTTATCTGTGGACACTTTTTTTCGTGAGTGTATAGTGTTTATAAAGTCAATTTAAATGAACTAACCTATAGTATCAAGTAGCATTTTGTTTGATAAAAAATGGTAATTTCATTTAATCTTCTGACTGCACGAGAACTCTGCGGTCAATTTGCTCTCGGTAAAACTACAAATTTTCCATTGCGATGGCCTTAAATGTCGGCTGGGAAAAATTCATCTTCATTTAACGAAATCAGTGGCAATTAGTTTAAGCAACTAATCAATAGTCTCTTCATATAATTTTTCGAGAAAATTGTAGACAATGTGTTGAAAGTTTTTTAACCTCATAATTCTGTTTCAGAATACAAGGCAAACTTGACAGAATATATAGCTCAGCATTATGACCCTGATTTCGTGGATGAGCAAATGAACGCCTACAACTGGGAAACTCTTTTGCAGGTAAATTATATGCAATTTGAGTATAACAAGATTCTACATTAAAAGTCCAGATTTTAACTTTTTTTTAAATTTCTGAAACTCCTAAAAATTTTTGTAATAAGAGCAGATCATAAATCAGTGTAAAAAAAGCTGTTCAATGATTTTTGGGTATAAGAAAAAATTCGAGTGAAATTGGCTCAAAATGTGTGGATTTAAGCCACTTATATTTAACGCTCGATTGCATTTTAGATTCTTGTTGTTCCGGCCATGAAAAATTGGTTTTTGTAAGGTTTCTCGCCAAAATCTTAAATCACAAATAGCCAGTGGAATGAGTGATATGTCATGTTGAAGCCCTTTCAGTCGAGATTGGAGTTTAATTCAACAAAAAATTTTTCATTCTAATTCGAGCGAGAAAAGTGTGGAAGGTCGTACGATAAGCTTATAATAGTCCAAGCCATATTTTAAGTCAAGCCGTGAAAAATAAATTGCAGTCCACTAAAGTTAACTTTCAAAATTTTTATTGGCGCTTTCTTCGGAATTTTTTTTCATATCAAAAAAATTTTCTGCATAGAAAAAGTGTTTGAAAAATTGTACGAAAAGTTTGAACTTTTTTTGGATTTTTTTTTGGAAAATTGTTGTGCAATATACCTAGACTAATATAACTATCAAAAACATTTTTTAACCAGGAACATTACTCCTTATCAGATTTTTTTTTTGTTTTTGGGGTCGGAACATTCTGCTCTGATTAGTTGCACAACGTTTCATATTTCTCGTTTTATATTTCTGCCTAAATCACTATGCATTTGTTACAATGTGCTCAATTTCTATACCCGGGTTGAGCTCCATACATCGAAAATGTTTATCATACAATTCCATACAACAAAAATCATTGTCATACAATTCAATACATCAAGTGTTCGGAGAAAATGCTTGTCAAACAATTTTCATACATTTTCGAAAAACAATAGGAAATAAAAACTAAACGTTTTCTGCTGAAACAGAACAGTTGAAACGGAAAAAAAACTGACTTAAAAAATTTTTTTTTAAAATGCTTACCATACAATTTCCATATGTGAAAATTGTATGACAAGCACTTTCGCCATAAAGAATAATTTTTTCGAAATTTTTTGCGAACCAGTTTTTGGAAACTTCAAATGATTTAGTAGCATTTTTTTCAAAGGATGAGAACAAAATGCGAAAACAAATCCGTTCAAATCCAAGTAACGGAGAAGCAATCAAGAACGAAAAAATAGAATTTTAGTTTATTTTTTTTCTCTCGAAAATGCTTTGATGCAAGCCACCTTTTCTGGAATTTGTCACCCTCTCTCCAGTATTGCCCCCTTAGGATCAGATTAGGACCCTGCTGCTATCTAATGAATTGAGAAGATTTCCTGTGGAAAATTAAGAAACTGAGGTTGCAACTTCTAAAAAAAACTTTTGTTTTCTCAGGTTTTTTTCTCTGTTCAGAGATTGCACGGCTTATTAAATGGGCATTAATGTAATTTGTGCCGCATTTGAAAAAAAATGCGAAAACTGTTTGTCATACAATTCTCATAAACAACAAACTTTTAGTCATACAATTTCCATTTATGGCAAAAATGTTAGTCATACAATTTCCATTTATGGGAAAATGTTTATTATAAAGATTTCATACAATTTTCTGTACGTATGGAATTGTATGGAATTGTATGACAAGAAATTTCCCATTTATGAGAATTGTATCATAAGCATTTTTGGTCAACCCGGGTAGTTTTAGCCGTTGAATCAATTCTTTTTTATTCTCCATTGGAGTGCGATTACCATTACGAGGCCAAACTGTGTTTTTTGTGATATTTAAAGTGATTACGCCACAGGACGAAAACAGATTTGTAGCCTAATACGCAACATTGCTAGTTTTTTTAGATCGTATTTGCTCTTTTGGATTCTACAAACACGAACATATATCCAAAGCACTGCATCGCTCAAAATCACTCCAAAACAGGCAAACTTGCGGAGCTCGCAACAAAATTTGCAAACCCGCAACAAAGTTTGCGGAATCCGGAAAAATTTGAGGAATGAAAAAAAGTACTAGTATGTGTGATCAGTAAAATTACACCCTTGCGGAATCCGCAATAGAGCTTGGAATCCGATAATTGCAAGCGGAGTCCGCGAATGGCAAGCGGAATCCGCAAAATGTAAGCGGAAACTTTGGAAAAGGCTTACGCTTGCGGAATCCAGAACAACTAGCTATATTCAATTGCTGTAGAATCTGCAAAAAACTAATGTGCCGACAAAAATTAAGTAACACGTATTTGAGCACGGAATCCATGGAAATTTTGGAACATTTTTTCTGAATTGCCTTTGGATTCCCTTGATCTACAGACACTCATCTCTGAACCTATCCAGTGCACAGTTTGGCGTCGTAATGGCTAACAAAATCCAATTATTGCTATTCGCTATAATTGGCTTTTGTCGTTATGTTAACAATCCGCACCTATGACACCTAGTACAAAATTTTATCCCTTGAAAGAATTAGTTCATTGTAAAAACATTTACAGATTTTCAACCTTTCCACTTTGCGTAATAAAACTACAATTATCGATAAAAATTGCATTTATTCGCTTTTTCAACTGATTTGCAATCTGCTGATGAAACAACTGTTATTTAATTCAAAGTAGAATTTCTGTAAAATTGCAATCTACGTCGTTTTGCTTTAAATTCTGTCAGGTGGTGAGTTCTGAAGTGAATGAAATAGTGAAGGAGTGTCAGTGGAAGGACAGGGACTGCAGGGATCTCTCTCTGTGGGAGAGACTGTACACAAGGGTGGGGCAGTGCTGGGAGCTACACGTGCCAGACAGAATAGTCACTCTCACCTCACACAAGATGCGATTCATTCGGTACCCAATTTTTATTCGCTAAGTTTTTTTTTCACAAACATGTAAATTCAAAATAACCACTTGGTTAAAAATAAGCTAAATAAATATAAATATAAATTAAATCCAAAATAAATATTCGCTGCTACAAAATGAAATTCTCATAATAAATAAAAAATCAACAACTACACCAGCATGTAAATGTACAAATACATCTTGTCTGAAAATGAATGAGACAATACTATTTACTAGAAATAATTTCGAAAAAACTTATGGCTCTATATATAGAAATTTTCCGTGTAATTCTATCAAAATTATTTAAGTTCAAATTTAATTTTTTCTCTAGATTTGTTTTTTTTCTCAGCCTCACGTTCAAACTTTTCCATTTTTTTACTATTGTTTGCCTATTGTTTCCTGCAGATTTCATTGCCCAATTTACTTTTAGAAACCAACTTTGTTCACGCTTGATTTAGATTTTTTGCGGTTTGACTTTTGATGATTTTTTAAGTTCAGTTCACTTCCTATGTTACAAGGAAGGTAAGCTCCACTATCAAATAGTGAAAGTGTAAAGGGGACAAAAAACGTGATGGACTCCTAATTTCAAAAATAGAATTTAACTAACAGATTTACCAGCGAAATGAAAATTGTTTTATTAATCCCGTTTTCTTGCATTCGGTTGATTTTATCTTTAAAAAATATCAATCATAAATTGTTCTGAACAATCTAAAAAAGAGCTTTAAGGCCATTTGTTTTGTCTTCGAAATTCGAGTTTTTTTTAAAAACAAGTCAGTATATTTTTTTTGTATACTGACTTTCGTTTATTTTCACAGATATTCTGATATAGATAAACTGTCTACCAAGTTCATTTGTCTAAATAATTTTGCCACAACGAACATTCTAGTCAAGCTATGTTGGGCAATGAATAGTTCGGCTGGTATAACTTTATACTTTAAAAGTAGATCACCTGCACGATCATATTTTTTGCGGAGACAGCACACTTTGATTCCCTAGTTAAATTGTCTGTTTAGTTTGTCAATTTGAGACGGGTAGATCTTGAAAAAATGCTGAACTAAAAGACTAGTATGAAAAAAGAAAGATCTGAAAAGCATAATTTTGTTTCTACTGGTACCATTTGTCGCACAGTAGATTGACTGGGATCTCGGAATTTTTACGCGTACACCATTCTTAACACACAGGCGAAAGAAAGTTTTGCAACAATTGCGATACAACAAAAATCGCACCCCAGCTGGCTCAAAAAATAAGAGGGAAGCTGATTCGAAAAGAAATGTTAAAACAATCATTTAAAAAATTGATTTTTCAACGTTTGTCTAGAATGCGGGTAAATTTAAGGAAAAACTTTGAGAAGCTCAACTGCCAGTGTTAAATAAGCATTAAAAACAAAATGCATTAAGCCAACACAGAGCAGACAAAAGAGTAGAGTTTGTAGACGATTGTTGAAGCAAAAAAAAATCAAAATTGAGCTAGAAAACGATTTAAAAAATCCTAAGTTTCACGCTCCACCGTACCCTTTCGTAAGCGTAAATACAAAAAAAAACAATTAAAAATTTTTGCTGCTCGAAACGACATATGAGTGCAGATGATTCTCTAGAATATGTTATCTTATAGAAAAAAAATTGGGATAGAGTGCACCGTCTACTTGTCACGCGATCTACTTTCAGCTGAATGAGTCCAAGAAATCCTTAGTCTAATACTGTTTTCAGTTTTATTCTTCTTTCAATTGACTCGTTAGTCTCAATAGATCTGAAAACACCAGGGTTAGGAGATCAAATTTAGTCTGCATAATTGTCAACACTAGATCTTAATAGTCGCAATAGATCTGGAAAACAGTAGGGCTAGGAGATCAAATTTAGTCTGGATAATTGTCAACACTTGATCTCAATAGTCGCAATAGATCTGGAAAACAGTAGGGGTAGGAGATCAAATTTAGTCTGCATAATTGTCATCACTAGATCTCAATAATCGCAATAGATCTGGAAAACAGTAGGGCTAGGAGATCAAATTTAGATTGGATAATTTCAAATTGATCTGAATTTAAATTGTCGAGTCTACAAAAACTATAAGATGGTTAGTTATGAAATATGGTTGGTTAATAAAATTTTACTTTACAATCATATTCAAAGATATTAAAAGCTTAGAATTGGGAAGTATTAATATAGTCGAAAGTCCAATAAGATCACACGTCGACAAAGAACTTTTTTATTGAAATTTAGGCAATGGAAAGTTGGTGATACATAAACCCTTTTTTTATCAAAATCATCAGTTTTTCAAAAATACTACTTTGAAAGTTTCTGAAAGCCTTCAAATAATTGCTTTTATTAATCAAGCTTTTGAACTTGAGTTAGGATCAAGTGGTTAACTCATAGAGTAATTTCGGATAGGGTACACCGTCTGCTCGTCATGCTATCTTATTTTCGGCCGGATAGATTCGTGCAACTTCTTAGTCTAATATCGATCCTAACCTTACTCTTATACTATCTAGTCTCAGGTTGTTTAACTAGTCTCTGCTAGGCTCAATAGATCTAGGGTATACTGGTTTATTGCGGCTGCTGAAGTTCTCTTGGAGAGGCAACTAATTTCTAAGTTAAATTCAAATCTCTCTGGTGCTGAAATTACAAGTAATTTCAGCACTTACAAATAAGTGGGTTGTTAGTTAGATGGATCATGATTGGTTAATATTAAATACTTTACAGTGGTAAAATATCTAATTTATCCAATCATAAAATGTAGTTTAGATCAGGTTCCACCCATCCGGGTTTTACAGAGTTTTTTAGAATTGTCTTTCTGCAATTCAAAGGATGGATGATGGACGTTGGTATTTGGCGAACATCATATTCTTCTGGGTTCTCTTGTTAGAGAACTTCCAGGACGCTGGAATGATGGATATCAATCGTTGTGTCTTCTTATGACAACGACTGGGTTTCCCAATGAAATCAATCTGATTTCAGAATGGTTTGCTATGACAGGTTTTTCTGTTTCATGTAGAGAACTTCTTTTGTGTTCGACCTTGTCTGGGAATGGCGTGGAGATTGTGCGTGGAGGGGATGCCTGGTTACTCGGATTTGTACGTATACTTGAACATCGAGGTGGTCATTGGTCTAGTTCAATGAAGTCCTTTTCTGCGAAGTCAAGTCGTACTCTAAATCCTTTGAGTTGTGATTGTGGACGGCATATTGGCTGTGGTTGGCCATTCGTTTTCGAGTGTAGTGGGGTCATTTTGTCTTTGGATGTTTGTCTTTGGTGTTGTATGCTGATCTATATACTGCAAGGTATAATTTACATTTTATAAAATTTTTATTAGTTCAGTGTTTTAATTATGATTTTGGTTAGTTGTTTTCACAAAAGCTTTTTGTTTTAGTTCGGTTATTTTGAAGAGTTACTCACCCTTGAGTACCTCTTATTAAAAATAGAAGTGTGGTCACAAAGCGTGGATGTAGCGCGGTGGGTTAGGCCGGCTATAGAGCATGCTCAGGACGTCCTCTCTGGTGGGTTAGACCAGGAGTGGGAGTATGATTTCGTGCGGTTTCTGTGAGAGGTCCTGTTATGTGATAACGTTTTATGTTGGGTTTGTGGTGTTTTTTTTTATGTTTCGTTGGTTGTGTCCTTTTTTCAAAAATCAAATTGTTTTTGGTATGGGTTTGTCTTTCGACTTTTTTGTGTTTTATTATTTCTTTCTTAGAATTAATAATAGTCTTCAAAAGAATAAATTATCCAATTTTAAACTGGGTTAACCCGGTTTGGGTACCGTTGGTTTCCTTTTCCTAGTCATGCTATTATTTTATGATTTGTGGTGTTTAGTAAGCTGCGTTGGTTTGTTTGGTTTAGTATATAATTCCTTTCCTACTGGGTTAAAGGAAAGTTTGGAACTTGTTATCGTGTGTTAGAGTTGTTGAGTGTGAAAACTTGAAACTGAAATTCATTATTTAAACAATTCTTCGTGGGCGAGCTGTGCGAGTTTGGATAGAATTCTTGTGCGAGTGAATGAAAATATCAAAAGGTTAGTACTGCATTTTCGTCTTATCAATTTACTACATAGAATTTCAATTTTACTGCTAGTTTTGGGGAAAAATTAAGTTACAAATTTTCATCATTACTAAATTTACTGCTTTTGGGGAAACAATTTATAAATGAATTTACTACATTGGTATGAATTTTATTATATTTATCTATTGCAAAATATTAATAGAGTTTAGAAGAATTTGAAGAAGTTTTCTGTTTTTTATTTTTCTTTTGTGTTTTTTGCAGATGATCGTGGGATGAAGACTAAAAATCTAAATGAGACATGGATAAAGAATGTTTAGTTTTAATTTGAATTTATATTTATTAGTGAAGAATATGTATAAATTATACTTACCTTTTAGTCGTCGGGGAAAAAACTGTGGGGGAAGATGTCGTGTATTATGTCGGAGTTTGTTAGTAATTTTGCTAGTATGCGAATGATGTTTTTAGTTTGAAGCAGTGGCCAAAGCAATTGAAGTGCTTTAATAGTTTTTAGTTCTTCAGTGCCAACTGCAAACTCATAGGGTGTGTTTTGAATGAGATTATATAATTTGTGATTGTATTTAGTGTTGTGGATGAATTCTAATATTGGGATTTCTATAGGTTGAATAAATTCATGTGGGATAAGGAAGGGTCTGGATTCTTTTGCGTTAAGGGTCTTCGTGATGGGACAAAATTTATACATTTGGGTTATGGGATCATAATTGCGAAGAATACCGTGAAGGTTAGTATCTTTGATGCAATATGTGAAGTTAAGAAAAAATGGTGAAGTGTATTTAGAGTTAATGAACTGAAAACGGTGGTGTGGTTGTCTTGATGGAGTGTGCAGATCAAAATGATTTTGTATGAAACGATAATATGTATATGTGTGGGTTTGTTTAGTGCGTAACATAATGTCGTGTGATCAGTGCAAATCGCGTTCATGTGGTGCAAGGAAATTGAAGGTTAGTGAAAATAATTGAAATCTTTCTTTAAAACTTTCGTAAACTTGCATGTCGGTTAGTGCTTCAGAAATGACGTGATCGAATTTGCGATCAAATATATTGAGTGTAAATACATATGGTGTTTTGATGAAAAATTTTTCTGTGATTTGTGGGCTAGCGAAGCGATCATCATCTAAAAATTGGTCTTGGTTAGCTCGGATGATGTTATGATCGTAATATTCTAGCGTATATTCGTTAGCTCGGGGTGCAGTGAATGTTTTTAGTGACTTTTTATATCCTATATAAGTAAATTGTCTATGTGTTAGTGGTGTGGTGAGTCGGTATAGCATATTTTGATTTCTTTCTATATCGATATGAGTATTAGATAATGGTAGGCAAAGTGGATTAGTAAAATGATAATATGATGTCCAATGAAGTGTAGGCATTAAAACATGTTCATCTACAAAACTACGTGTGTCGTTAGTGCCATGAGGGGTGTTTAAAGTATACTGTGGAACTGAAGGTAAGGTGATTGCTAGAAAATCTTTCGTGTTAGTGTGATTTGGATGATTAATATATTCACGGGCTGTTCCTGGTTTTGTTGGAAATGGATGGTTTGGGAATTTTCTTTTGAAAGTGCGATAAGCTCTATTAGTGCTATTTGATGATTCGGTGGGTGTGGATGATGGTGCTAATGATGCGGTATAAGCTGAAGAGGGTGTAGGGGTAGGTGGGTTTGATGATTCTATTGTGGATGAAATCTGATTTATAGTGGGGGTGTCAAGGTGTAAGGGTTGTTGTTGTAGGGTGATAAAATTATCTAGTTCTTGGGAAATTTGGGGAATATCTGGAGAATTGGATGATCGGTTTGAATGAAATGAAGAGTAGGTTGGGGTGACTTGGGAGGCGTAAGAGGGTGTAGAAATGGATGGGAGTGGGTTATTTGGTGGGATTGGTTGAAAAGGGGGTGTTGAAAAAATTGAGGAGTTGGTTTGAAAATTATTGGATGGAGATAGTTCAGAGTCTGCAAATTCATCAGGGGTTTCAATATTAGGGTTATTGAGTTGTGAAATGGAGTATAAAACTGAAATATGTGAATAAGTGTCTAAATTCATGCCTGATGTTATATTACTGGTTGGGAAATCGGGTGGCGGGAAGGCAAAAAGTGGAATTATTGTAATTGGAGTGTTGAGGTTGGTTGGGTGGGAATTTGAACGGTGTAGGGATCCAAGTTGTCGGCTCATCGTGGGCTAAAAAAATTATTATTTTGAGACTGAAAAGCGGTGGTATGGGGTTGTTCTATAATTTGTTCATATGTATTTTCATCTTGTGAATGATGTGTCATTATATGTTGAATGGGACTTTGTGATATGGTTGGTCTAAAATTTGGATTATGTGTTATTGCTAAATTTCGAAAACTTCGTGGGACTAGGGATAATGGATGGTTATGTGGTAGGGGTGGTAACTGTGGTGCTGTAGGCGTTATTTCTACATTATTATGTTCTTCGTCGTATGTGTTCTGTCTTGTTGCTATTTTTGTATTGTATTCTTTTATTTGTGCGTCTAAAAGAATTTTGTTTATTGATGATGAAAAAATTCTAAAGAATCCTGCAAATAGTATGCGTGCTACACTTGCTTGTCTATTGACTTGTGTGTGTATAGCACATGTGTTATAGATTCCTTTTAAAAGTGAAAAAAGAAATCCTATAAAAATAAACATTGCGTATAGAATAGTCAACTTTTCTAAGATGTAATAGGGCCATCCTAGAAAATCAAGAATTTCATTTTTTTAGTGTAACAAAGCTAAAAATATTTATAGGTGAGATATCTTGTGGTCGGTATTTTTCACCGTTTAGATATATATAGTCTTTAATGTTTTTAAAATATCCGCTATAATCTTGTGTATAGATATCTGCAAATCCTGCGGTTTCGGCAAGTTTGCGTAAGTTTTGGTCAATTGATTGTCTTTGTATAATGTCCATTTGAGTTAATAATTCTTGGAATTGTTGTGTTCTAATGTGATGTTGGATATCGGATTTTGAATATATTCCAATTGATTGTAAGTCGATATTTGGGTTTCGAGCAATAGCTCTAATGCTTTCTGGTGAAATTTTTTTGAGTGATTGCATTAATGTGGGGTATGGGGTAAGAAGGTAATATTTATCTTCATCAGGGTTCAGTTGTACTACATTTTGGCTATTTTCTGATCCACATGGAACTGCGGTATCCCAGAAATAGGTTCGTCTTGAAAGTGTGTCAACGAAATGTACTTTATTCTTATAAAAGATAGGGATTCTTTTATAGCATCGTTTATCTTCAAAAACAAAGGGTGGTGATACTTTTTTGGTACAGGTATAAAACCATAAAATGTTTCCTTCGTAGTCTAAAAAATTTGATCTATTTCCTGATAGTAAATATCCTGCGTAGGGTATTTTTAATACTGCTAGTGCAAGTGATTGTAAGATTTGTGTTCGTTCTAATTCGCATAGTTGGTGAAGTGTTTCTAATTCAGAGAGTGACATTTCCTGAAAAATTCGGCTAATTGTGTAGTCTAATTTCATATCTTAGTGAATATCATAGTGGATATTACCAAAATAAGTACTATTCATTAGTGACAGTTCTTGTAAACGTGTGCTTCTAGTGTCATGGGGCTTTAGATGTCCACCAGGTTGACCTTTACTTTTTTGAAAATTAACTGGTATATATGATGTTCCTTCGTTTATAGGATGACTTGTGGCATATAGGTCGATTTTTATTTTTCCAGTGGTCATGTCGAATCTTTTTTCGTATTCAACTAATATTTCGGAGTATTGTGTTTTGTGAAGTGGGTTTCTGTATTTACATGCAAGTTCTGTTTCTTGATATATTTGAAAACGTGTCAATTTATTTTCTATATTGTGAATGTTTCTAAACTTAGTACTTTGTTTTCGTGATGGATTTACTTGATCATATGGAATTGATTGTATAAAAAATTTTTCGTGAAATTTTATCATTCGGGCGTGTATTTTTGCTACTTGAAATGTTGTACATGTGTCTTCGGGGAACCAAACAATTGTTGCTTGTGTTCGTGTTGTAGGCTCACAATAGCCTTGATAGTTTTTACAAGGTAATCTAATTCCTTGATAGATCATTGTGATGTCAGATAAATCGCGTGTGAGTTGTATTTTTTCGAAATGTATTTTCCAATCGAAAAACATTATTTCTTGATATCCTTTATTTTTTGTGTCTGCTTTGCAGTTTGATGGGTTATTTATACCAATGTGCGGTATCCAGTGTTTATCGTGTATGTCATAAGTTAATCTTCCGTGTGCGCCGTTGTATGGGTATTTTTCATCTAGTTTTATATGTCCTTGATATCTTTCAAGTTCTGCTTGATGTACAGAATCTGCAAAAACTTGGAAACACACTAACTTTCTATCTGTGTTTTTATTTCTTGTGATATTTAGTCTGAGTAACTCGTTCTTACAATCTTCGGGATTGAGATGTAAAAGTCGTTCGATATTACTTTGGTAAAATGATTCGTGGTCAAGTCGGTTTTTATTTCCATTTGAGACTTGTGAACAATGTACTTTCTTTTCAGAAAATGTTGCTGTGAATTTATATCCTATAACTGTTGATGCTCGGGCTTTTGAATAGAGTGTCGCTATTACATTTGTAGTTTCTATAGCTTGTGGTTCTGTTTCGCATTGTGATACTTGATTTATTGCATATTTGTGTAGTGTTTTTTGTTCATTTTCTTCACAATCGTAATGTGTTACTAACAAATCTTGGGGTCCTGTGCGGGGGGAAGGATTTATGTTCTGATTGGAAATTACTAGAAAAAAGACTTGGAGAAAAATTAATATTTTTAGAATATACATGTGTATGATAATCCTGAGTATGGGTTATAAAATGTGATATAACCAATTGTCTTTTTGGTATATCTGTCGTATTTGTATATTACTTCAGTTGTTATAAATGGTGGTGGTAGTGATTGAGCTGTTATATTTGGTGGGTATAATGGGTAGGGATGTTGAGCAATGTTGTTTAGTTTAACCGTGATTTCGAATTTTAATTGTAGACTATTTTGTTGGAGTATTTGGATGTTATGATCACGAATGTCTTCGTTGATGTCTTGTCTATATTATCTATTGAGTGCCCAGTTGTGGAGTCGGTTACTTTCTGGATGTTGTCCAAATAATGGCGGGGGTGCTGTGAATGTATTCCAGTCTAATCTTAAAGGAATATTTGTTGATGATTGTTCTCGATATATAGCGTCGAGGTTATTTGGGAAATTTAAAGGAAAAGGCGTCGGTGAAATCTGGCTTATTGATGTTGTTGATGGTAGTGATAATGTTTCTGGTAGTGATGATGATGTTGTTGTATCCGTAGAAATATCTATTGGATCATTGATTAAATTTGGTTCACCTTGTGTGAATGATTGTGTTGTCCAATTTGGTAGTCGTGATGTTTGGTTTGGGGGGTTAAAGGGATTTTCACGTATTTGTTCAGATGTTGGTGTTGAACCTAAGTAATCTGAGGGTAGGCTTGAGGTGCTACGTTGTGAAAGAAGCGTAGGGGTTTCTGGTAATGTACCAATGGGGTTTTCTGGAGTACTTTGTGATGGGGATTGGGGTATATCAAAATGAACTCGGGGGGTTTGAAAATTTCTATTTCGTCGAGGATGTATAATTTGTCTATTTATTTCAACGGTATTTTGATTTTGACTAAGATTTCGTATTCTACTTAATTCTTGTGGTAGTGTTGGGTACAAGTTATATGTTGGTTCACTTAGAGGTGATTGTCGTTGAACTGGTTCTAGTGGTTCAGATAAGCGAGCGTGTCGTTCTTCAAAGGTATATGGGTTATCTTGAAAAGAAATTCGTGTAGATGTTTGAGGGTTTTGGGTAGTTAGAGGTGGTGTTGGGTTATCTTGGGATGATGTCGGTAAAAACTGACTGTGTGATTGTTGGTTAGCAATTTTTGATGGTTTTTGATCTATTTCTTTTAGTGAAAAAATTTATGTTTATTGTAGTACTCTTCTAGAAAAAGAAGTAGAAGGATTGTTGCTAGGGCGAATGTGATGATTGCTTTCTTTATAAATTTGCATATTGTCAAGATGAGGGATGATAGAAATGTTATAAAAATTACAAATAGTAAAAAAATATAGGTTCTACTAAAAATGGTTCGTATCATTTAGATAAGTTTTGTGAATCGTACCTGTGGATATGGTCAATGGCTTTTGAAAGTTGGAGGTATAGTTCAAATATGGAATAGAAAATTTAAAAAATATTGCAAAAAATGATTAAGATTATTACAAAAGCTTCAAAGGTATCAAAAAGAAATATGATTAAAAGTTTAAATATCGTTAAAAAGTTTATGAAAAGGTTAAGAATTATGTTGACTGATCGAGAGAAGAGCATTTAAGAAATGGCTTCTCGATTGAATATTTTTTGTTGTTTGAGGCAATTTTCAAGTGTGGTCGAATTATTTATTGGTTTTTTGACAAGTGGGTTGAGTTTTTTGAAAAATTGTTGGGGGCGAATTTTATGGTGTTCGGGAGGTCTTCTTTGTCTTTATTTTTATTTGTCAAGTGATCTGGGGTATTTTTGAGATTTTTATACTTTAGGCTATATAAAATGGTCGTTCTTTTACTTTAGGCTAATTTAACATATTTGTTTCGGGAGTATTTGAGGTCTGAGTTGGGGAAATATTGTTGATCTTTGGATTATTAGATAAGGGAGGGTTATGATATTATGGTAGTATTTATTTTAGTTGTCAAGTTGGAATGGTTTGCTTATTTTTGACCTGGAGGTCGCAAAGTTATAGTTATAGATATGCCTGGAGTTTAATATCGTTCGTCTAGTTGGTTTGTGTTAGAGTTATAGAAGGTGACGGATTGGATGAATCCTATTGGCTAATTTTGAACTAGAATCGCTGCGTGTCTGTCAGCATGTTATTTTGAAAAATGAAAGTTCAAAATATTTCAGAGGTGCAAAGATTATTAATTGTAAAATTAAAGCTGTTTTTGAAATTCAACTTTCTTTAATATTTTAGATTGTGGGATGAATGTTTTATAGTTTTTGCGTGGTTGATTTCTAAGTCGTGATGACTCTCTATGTTCTGATTTGTCGATTTGTTCTTGGGGTATAATTTTTTCTGTCATTTTTCTATTTTTTCTTTCTTTTTGAGGAATATTTTGATCTAGCTTTTTTGTATTGTTTTTTATTGTAGTAGATTTTTTATTTTGGTTTTCGGGATGAATGTCATGTTGGTTTTTTGTTTCATTTTCCGTATGCGGGTTATTTTGAATAACTTTTAAACCTGTGAAAGAATATAATTGAGTTAGTTCGCGTAGTGCGTATTCTTTTTGGTAATAAGGTAATAGATTGTTTCGATGTTGAATAATTTCTTTTTGTTCTGAGTCGGTGATTTTATATGTGACGTCAGTGGGTTTGGCAATTATTTGGTATGGTCCTTTACGAAGGGGTTGTATTTTTTAAGAAATTCCTTTTTGAGTGTTAAAATTGGGTATTAAAACAAATGTTCCAATTTTTAAATCGGAGGCTGGTGTAAAGCGTGAATTTATTTGTTCATTAATGTTTTGCCTTTGTAACAACTTTTTTGTTACTTTTTGGTAAATTTCATTGTGTTTTTTATTTCTGTTTAAAATCCATTCGGTGTGTGTACCGGAGGCTAATTTAGGAATTTGTGGGTGATGAAAATGATCTTCATCGTGTGTGTGTAAAGGTAGGTTATAACAAATTGAGTCTTTATTCGGTTGACAATGACTTTGTGCATTTTTATGAGAGTTTGCTGTAAACATAATTGGTTTGCGTGGCTTTTGATTAAAAACCATTTCATATGGTGACATTCCTAGAGTTGTCGTGATTTGTGAATTATATGCTAAGGGAAATAGTTTTACATCTGCTGACCATTCGGTGTATCTTGTATCATTTCCATTGATGATACATCTAAGATATTCTTGTAGTGAACGGTTCATACCTTCGACCAAGCCGTTTGTCCAAGGTGCATGAGATGTACGTGGTTTGTGTTTGATGTTATATAAATGACATAGTGTGATGATTTCATTATTTATGAATTCTGTACCGTTGTCTGTAACTAAAATTTCTGGTAGTCCGAACTTGGCTATCCAGTGTTCATAAAGTGTTGTGTAAGCGTAATAAGCGTTACAATGTGGTACTGGGTTAAGTGCTACATAATGTGTAAATGAGTCAACAATTACCATAATGTAGGAGTTTCCTTAGGATGATGGTGAAATTGGTCCTTTTGTATCAAATGAAATACGGTGGTTAAAGTACAAACTTTGTCCTTTAAAATCTTGTTTTTGTGCTATTTGTTTTTGATTTGGATAAGGTTTATTTAGCTGACATACTATACAATCATTGCATAGTACTTTTATCCAAATTGGTGCATTTGGGAAATAAAAGTTTTGTATGAAATTTGAATATGTTTTCTCTGATCCAGAGTGTCCTTTAATGTTTTGTGTATGTGAAATGTTAAAAGCTATGAGAATCATACTTAAAGGGAGACAGGGAACTGTTGATTCATTTAATTGGTATTCTAGAAGGTCTGTGTTTTCATTAATTGTTGTATTATTAATTTTTCGAAAAAATCGGAGGAGTGTTCTATTTCCTAAAATTGTGGTATCTGCCTTTACGGGTTTAGTTTTATATTTGTGCCATGATTTTAGTTGTCTAATTACTGGGTCAAGATTTTGATATTGTTTCAAGGTATTAACTGTAATTTTTTCTGTTGGAGGGAGAAAAATGTTTTCAATTTCTAATTTAGATAAAGGAATTGTGTCAAGTGGGTCATGGAGGTCGAAAACTTGATTTATTGTGTTTTTTGAATCGTTTGTTTGTGGTCCTGATAAATTTATTTTATCAGTTAGATTTTCTTTTTCAATTAACGGAAAAAGGTCTTTTTTATGCGAGTGTTGTTTTACTCTTTTTTGTTGGGTGTTATTTTTTATCCATTGTGAGTATGGAATTGGTTTGAAAGTTGATGTTCCAAGTAGATCAACTTCGTAGTGGTTATTTTGGCAATCTAAGTAAAGTGGGAAGTGTTGTAGGTTATTTATCTGTGATTGTTCAACGTCAGTTTTTACTGCATATTTGCATTCTAGTCGGGGTGATGTTTCGTTTTCTGCAAGATAAAATTTTATATTTTTGGGTATTTCAACTGTAGTTTTACGTGTAAGTAATTCAGGTGGTGTATTTCGACTTAATGTGTCTGGTAATGCAAGATTTTTTCCTGCTGTCCAAACTATATGTAAGTTTGGAAATTTCATTAGAATTAATTGAAATCTATAAACTCGGTGATTTGGGTTGGACTTTTGTGTAAAGAGAAAAATGATTGGTTTGTGATCTGTGAATAGAACTGTTGGATGTTTTGATCCAAGTATCAGAAATTCATATTCTGTAAGTGTATAGATTATAGCTGTACATTCTCTCATTCGAGTTGAGAGTCGTAGCTCTGCTTGAGTGAATAATCGAGAATTTGCTGATATAAGGTTCATTTTGTTTGTACCATTGTGTGATTGTAATAATGCTGCGCCGATGCCAAAATTCGAAGCATCGCACATTGCATAGAATGGTTGATTTGGATCTGGAATTGTATTCGAAATTTGTTCAGTTAAGAGTTTTTTAATTTCTTCAAATCGTATTTGATGTTCTGTATTCCATTCAAAATTATTTTGTTGTCTAAGTATATTATAGAATGGTCTTAAGTATAATTGCATTTTATAGACGTATTTGCTTAAAAAGTTTAACATTCCAAGGAATTCTTGGATTTTCTTTTTGTTTGTTGGTGGTTGAAGTTTCTGAATAGCATCAATGCGTGATTTTAATGGAGTGATTGTCTTTCTTTCTATATTGTGTCCTAAAAATTTAACTCGTGTTAAAAAGAAGTGTGATTTATCGGGGGCGGCCTTCAGATTTTCGTTCTGAAGTATTTTGTGATAGTGTTCTAAAACTTTAAACATTTCTTCTTTTGTCTGTGATTGCATAAAAACATCGTCTAAATAGGTGATTGCGTTTTTCTTGAGTATTAGTGGTCTAAAAATTTTGCTCATAAAAGCTGAAAATGCTGCTGGTCCTATGGATATTCCATAGAATAGGCGGTTAAATTCGTATTGTTGATTTCCAATAACAAATTGTGTTAAGCGTCGCGATTGTTCATCTAGTGGCATTTGATTGTATGCACTATTCATATCTGCGGTTGTAAAGTATTTTCCGTTTATTTTTGTTAAAATAACTTGTATTGGTTCAATAGGTCAATTGTATTTTGATTCGTCTATTAGTGAATTAAGATATCTAGCGTCTAGAACTATTTTTAATGATTCTCCTTTTGCTAGGATGATAACAGGGTTGATAAATGTGTTACCTTTTGGTTGTTCTTCTTTGTTTACCGGTGAGATAATTTTGTATTGCTCTAAAATATCGAGTAATCTGTTCACTTTATCGTGTAAATGAATTGGTACTTTACTTGCTCTTTGTTTTTTGAAAACTGCGTCAGGTTTTAACGGGAGATGTAGTGATGAACTGATTTTGCCAACATCAAATTTGGATGTTGCATAGACTGATGAAAATTTTATTAGCTGTTTGGCTAACTTATCGAATTCGTCTTGTGTTATTTGTGAATGTTTGAAGTTAAACATTGTTAAAAATTTCTGTTGATCCTCTGCATAGTTATTTATAATTAATGTAGGTTTGAAATATGGGGTTTTTGTGAAATAATCTGTATTTCTTTTTTTATTACTTATTATATTATTTATGGATAGTTCTTCGTTAAGAATTGTGGATTGACAAATATCTAATAATTGGAGTATATTATTTACGCGGTATGCTTTTTCATGCATTGGTGATATTGTAGCGTTGGTTTTGCAATATCCTAAAAGTCCTAAGGGTAATGTTACTTGATACGGTGTATTGTTGTATACATGTAACAAAATAATATCTGAATTCGTATTTTTCAAATATTTTATGGATGAAATTGTGATTTTGAAAAACTTATGGATAGGTTTGAATTCAAAGTCTGACATATAGAGTTGTTGTTTATTTTGATTTTTATCATATTGGTGAACTTGTTTTATTGAAAAATTATATATGTTTCCTGATAGTGGTTTCAGGTGTTTTCGTTGTTGGTTATAAATTGGATAAAATTTTGAAAAGAATGGTGGTTGTTTATTTAATCTTTGAAAAAATGTTAGGGCTGTGTCTTTTGTTTTTGTGTACTTATCTTTGATTAGTATTTTACTATTCAAGATGTTGATTGTTGGTATATATTTAGAGATAAATGGTATTCCAATGATATTGTGCTTAATATCAGTGATATGAACTATTTGTTTAAATGGTTTATTTAAAATTTTATTTTGCTCCATTGTTCTTGTGGGGAAAAAAAATAATATGTTGATCCTTGTGCTGTTGCTAGTTTACTGGAGGTTGCAAGAGGTGTTAATTTTGGGTGTAATGTTTTGATTTCATTCCATGTGGGAATGTTTATTATGTTTGATTCTGCTCCTGAATCAATTAAAAAATCAATTTCAAGATCTGGTGGTTGAAATTCTTTGTTTCTTGGACTTTCTAAAAGAAATGGTATTGTCCAAATTTTTTCTTTGGGTTGTTCTTTTTGTATATTTTGATAGATGTGATTTGTATTCAAGCATTTTGTTTTGTCATTTTCATTGGATTTATTTACAGTGTTGATTTCGTTAGTTTCTTGTGCCGTTTGTGTAGTATGGATGGGTTCAACATAATAATTGTGAAGGAGTTCTAATTGATTTTCATATATATGTGATGAAAAAGGTTGTTCATATATAATAGATTCGTAGTCGTTTTCGACTGCTATCATATTTATGGAGATAGTGTTTACTGTATCACTTTCTGTGTCTGATGATCCACAGTTTATTTGATTTAGTTGTAGTTCGTTATTTCCTGTGTCATCAAAACCTGGGGGGTCTGATGTTGTTTCTTCATTTGATTGTACTTGATTAATATGTCTTTGATGTTTGGGTGTACTACTTCTGTGGCGATTTTTAGAATTATTATAATGGTTATTATTTCTGTGTGGTGATTGGGAATAATTTCTATAACGATTATTATATTCTATAACTTGAATGTCGATTTTGTGAATTGTTTCGTGATCTGTTTTGATAATTATCGTTTGATCTGTGATAGTTTGATCTGTTATATGAGTTATTCCTTGATCGATTGTTTGAGTAATTCTGATTTCGGTTGTTTGAATAACTTCTATTTCGATTATTTGAGTAGTTTCTATTTCTATTATATGATGAGTTTCGTGATTGATTGTTTGGATAGTATTTATTTCTTATGTTTGATTGGGAATTAGATCTAGAAACAAATTGTGTTGTATTTGAATTTGATATGGAGTAGTTATTTCGACTATTTGGTCGATTATAATGATTTTGTGAAGAATTCTGTGTATTTCTTCGTTCTGGTGATCTTCCTCTATAACTTGAGTTATATGGCGATTGATTTCTCGTGTAATTGGTATTGTTCGGAAGTGGTTTTCCTGAACGGTTGTTGCTGTATACATTTTTGTTTGGTAGATTTTGATCTTTCTTCATGTATTGATAGAATGATTTATTTGGTTCTTTATATTTTTGAGGTTTGTTTTGGTTATCCTGTTGTTTTTGTCTACATTCAGAATTACAATGCCCGTATCGTCGGCAATAATTACACCATTTTTTGAAAGATGGTTTGCCTTTAAAGTTTGGGTGTTTTTCAAAAATATTTAGTATTTCAGTGATTTTTTCAACGAGGTCTGTATTTGATTCCTGTATGTTGTTGATATTTGTGGTATTTGTTTCAATTCGATTAACATATTGTAACTTCAATTTTTCTGTTTCTTCAAGTTTCATTGTGATTTCCGCTTGCTGTAGTTTGTCTACTAGTTTTCGAAAATCTAGATCGGGCTCTCGAATTGAGGAGGGATGGGATGCTCTCTTTTTTATTGCTATTTTCCTTAATTGAGGTGTTAAGGTCATCATTAAGATTTCTGTCCTTTTTGTGTTTTTATAGTCATGTGTATTTAATGAATATGCTTTTCGAACTAGTGTTTTGATACGTACTGCTAATTTTTTGATGGTTTCTTTTGGTAATCTGCGAATTTCATTACATAAAACTCTTTGTTGTTGTTTATTTCTCTCGGAGTCAAACATTTTTGAAAATTCCTGTGTAAATCTTTTCCAATTTGATTTTATTTCTATAGGCAATACTGAAAACCATTTTTGGGCTGCGCCATCCAAAGTTGTTTGTATCAACGCTGTGCGTCGATGTATCCAATTTTGATGTAGTGGTGTATTAATTGGTTCAGGTCCTATATTTAGAATTAAATTTGCTGTTACTGCATTTAAATAATCTTCTACAGAATATTCAGGGTCTGTTCCTGTGAATACCATTAATGGTTTGATTGATGTTATTGATGATCCACCCATAAGGTATGGATTCATTGTCATTTGTAATAATTCTGCGGCATTTGGCATTTGTGAAAAGTTTGAAAGTTGATTTTTTGTTATTTCGTGTTGTTGAAGGTAATATGGGAGTGGTATTTCATTTTGCAATTGTGTTGGTTGATACGAGTGTGTAATCATTGGGTTTTGTGGTCGAATTGGTTGAAAAGATTGTGTATTAATTTGGTTTTGCACTTGTATTGGTTGTTGATTTTGTGTATATGTTGGATGTGGAGAAAAAATTCTATGATATGTACGTGGTTTTTGCACTCCTTGTCCACGATATTCTTGAGTATATGGTGCAAATATATCTGGTTGTAAATAATCATCATCAGAGGATAAATAATCCGTTTGATGAGGTGCTTGCTTTTTATTTTTATTTTGTTGAAAGAATGGGTAATTTTCACTACGATCCTGTGGAGGATGTGAATTAGTTTGAAAATTTACTGAGTTGGTTGTTGCCATTGGGTTATCCCAATATCGAGATCTTATCTGATTATTGTTTTTTTTTCGTGGGGGATATTTTGTTTTTGATGAATGTGCGTAATTATAATTGTGTTCCGCAAAAGTGTTTCTTGTGAACGTTCTGCGTGTTTTTGACGGTACTGTCATGGGTCTATATGTTTGATAATCCATTTGTGAATATTTTGGAGCAACCGAAGGTTTAACGGTTGATTGTAAGGTTACTTGTGCTAGTGAAGTGTTTGTATTTCTTTGTGTTGTTAAATTTGGACGTATCGGTGAAATACTTTGTTGTGTAGTTGTTGTTGTTTGGACGATTTCTTCATTTATGAAGTGTGATGGTGTTTGAATATCTTTTTGAGTAAGGTTCCTAGTTCCATTAAGGTTTTCATTGTGTATGATGGTCGAATTTAAACTGTTATTTCGCGTATCAGGTAAAAATGTATTGTAGTTTAATGGTGTTGCATCAATGGTTAATGGTATTACTCTTACATAATCTCTTATATAAGATATTGTACTTATTGCTTGACTTGAGATTGATTGTGGGATATTTATGAATGCATAATGAGACCATTCGGGGTCCCAAACGTAGTCTGACTGTTCTGTGATGGCGGTATCATCGTTTGAATTTTGAGGTCTGAAGTTTTTTCTTGCTTGTGAAATTAAATCTATATTATGTGTGAAATAATCTATCATAAATCATGCCAAAATTTTTTTAAAGTCATGTTTTGTATGTTGTGAATCTTTAGTGAAATTTTCTTTAATTATATGTAGGAAAGTTGAAAATAGTGTGATTTCATGTCGTACCCTTATATGTTTGGATGTCTCTGTCGGTGAGACCTTTGGGATTGGGGTTTCGTTTTCTAATATTGAAATATAACTATATATTATTGCAAAAACTTCATTAGTAAATATGGAGTTTGCTCTTTGTGAGTTATGATATTGTATGCTTTTTATATATTCTAAGAATATTTTTGAAAATTCTAAGTCAAGATCGTCTGTTTGAATTACATATTTGCGGTGATTCGGGTTTGGTGTGCTGAATTCTATGGTGTAGATTCCGTATTGTTGTGTTAAATTACATATATCTTTCAGATAGTGATCAATAATTTGTCTTTTTTTTACATCTGGGAACTCTGCTTTACATGGGCTGATTCCGGGTTCAAACAAATTTAGGAGGAAATTCTTGCAAAGATTGTGTTGTCCTCTATTATCGGGTGCATCTACGAGGAAGGGGTAGATATCGTCGTCATCTGGACTATCTTCACTTGGAGTGTGTGTTTTCCTCATTTTTTGTTTAATGACTGTTAATAGGTAATTATTGATTTGTCTAATTGGTTGATTTCAATTATACAAGTGTACTGGTTTGTGTTTATATTGCTTTTTTATTCTTCTTTTTCCTCTTTTTGATGAATTTGAAGTTGTTTCTGAGTCGGAAAAATATAATTGATCGTGAATGGGGCAATTTTTATCAATAGATTCTTTTAATTTATAAAGTTCGTCTAAATTGCTGGCTTCTGATTCTGAAAATGCGTTTCTATTTTTTGAAAATCTTTTTCGTGTGATTTGTCTTTGTTTGGTTATTATTTTCCTTTTTAGTGTTTGTCGTTTTGTTCTAATATATCCAACTGTTTGTGTATGAGGTGTGATTACGAGGTCGTATTTTTTGTTGTCTATTTCACAGTTGTGTAAAACGATTGTTTGTTTGTTTCCTAGATTTTTAAATGACATAAGGCTTAGGATGACGGATGCAAAAAGTTGTTAGATGATTTCTATTTCTTAGACTGTTAGTCCTTACGATTTTTTGGTTAGCTTAACCTGGGTCTATTTGTTCAGGGTTGGAGAGAAAAGTATATCGATTCCGAAGAATGATTTTTTACTTTCTCGTGGCTAGTGTAAGCTAAGGTGTTAACTTACTTAATCTTACTTAGGGGTAGTGATTGTGTTCAAGGGTTGGAGAATAGTAAATCGATCCACAAGGTTCAGGTATAATTAGAACGCGAGTAGTTCGTTAGATACTATTTTAAACTTACTAAGTCTAAGATTTATCCTGGGTCTGGTAAGAGGAGGGTTCAAGTGAAAGATTTATCCTGGGTCTGGTAAGAGGAGGGTTCAAGTGAAGGATGAATAAACGAAGTTCTTCACTGTTTATCCTAATTTGAATGATTAGTTTTGTTCAAAAATTTCCATTAGTCTTGGGTTTTTTGAAAGGGTTGGATAGTGAATCGACGTTTGAGGTCCTTAGACACAAGCTAATTGGGTGGGGGAGAACAAAATTGTTCTTTTTGATCCAAGGATAGGCCTTGATGATCAAGTTTTAAATTTAATGAAATAGAAACTTTAATGTAGATCCAAGGATAAGCCTTGATGATCTGATTTTAAAATTAAGTGAATTTAAGTTTAAAATGGTTTAAATTGTTTAAAAATTTTAGTTTTTGATGTTTAGTGAGCTTATGATTGCTGTTATGTTTAGGTGATGAAGCTGGGACTACAAATGATTTTATGATTACTAACAATTTATTGTCATGCTACTAATTTTTGTTTTGATTTTCAATAAATATTTTCCAAACATGTTTTATATAATACTGCAGAATTTAGGAAAACGATCTGAGATCTTTTTATCAATCGTTATTGTGTATTAATAATTTTGTTTAGCGCCTGAAATGATCATGAAGATTGACTTCAAGATTTTATGTTTGTAAATGAAAATCTAAATTCATTGCTAATAAAACTCTAAATATAAAAGTTTGTGTTGGCTTTTGCCGTCCTATCATATAACTATTTGGTAAGTGTCTACTTTGTCGTATGTCGTCTCTGGTTCGAGGTCTTCATCCAATTCCGGGTAGTTCTATTATCGTTCGGAATATTGGCTCTGATCTATTGAGTCGTAGAGACATTTTGATTAAATTATCGTCGTATAACATTTTGAAAATGTTTTGTCTAAATTCTAATCTATTTTTGGTTAATTCTAAGCTATTAAGGTCTTGTTCGAGACTTATGGTCGCACCAGATGAGTTAGGATCAAGTGGTTAACTCATAGAGTAATTTCGGATAGGGTACACCGTCTGCTCGTCACGCTATCTTATTTTCGGCCGGATAGATTCGTGCAACTTCTTAGTCTAATACCGATCCTAATCTTACTCTTATACTATCAAGTCTCAGGTTGTTTAACTAGTCTCTGCTAGGCTCAATAGATCTAGGGTATACTGGTTTATTGCGGCTGCTGAAGTTCTCTTGGAGAGGCAACTAATTTCTAAGTTAAATTCAAATCTCTCTGGTGCTGAAATTACAAGTAATTTCAGCACTTACAAATAAGTGGGTTGTTAGTTAGATGGATCATGATTGGTTAATATTAAATACTTTACAGTGGTAAAATATCTAATTTATCCAATCATAAAATGTAGTTTAGATCAGATTCCAAACTCTCAAAGAGTTCTAACGACATACAATTGAGCCAATAAAAGGTATTGAGCAAACCATCTAAGCAAAAAAACGTGAATTTAAAAAGCTCTGAATTTTGAATGCTTTTATTTCCCACATTTGAATTTTTCCAGATATGATACTTTCAGTTGGTCTAAAAACAGGAGTGCAAAATAATGAGCCGCGTTGTTCTTTTAAATTTAATATCGCGAGAAAAATTCGATGAAAAACTTATTTATAAGAAAATATTGAGTTCCTGGTATTAAAAACATTTACATATCGCAAAAAACTGAAAAAATTGACACAATAGATTTCATTTTCAAACCACCTCTAATGGTGCATTTCATTTTTGCCTTTTTTCGCCTTGTAGCCCAGCCCATACGACATGTAATTGTAGCCCAGCCCATACGACATTTAATTTTGCACGATTAACGGCAACTACGAGCATACTTAATGAGGAAACTTATGAGAAAATCGTAGAAAAAATTGAGAATTGCAAAATCTAATTTTGTTCAGATTTTGAGAGCGAACAAGGAGCGAATGTGTTTCAAGTTGGAGGTGGTTTAGCATTCAAAATCTACCTGTACGACCCGACTGAGACCAGCTTCACCGCCTGGGACAGGTCTTACTCGTTCGAGATAGGCCCAGGCAGGAGCTACAACATGAAGCTGTCCACCAGGAAGTTCAGAGACTACACCGGTTTCAATGACTGCATAGAAGAGGGTAAAATGGGGTGGGTGCCCTTACATGTTTTCATTTTTGGACCATGTTTCCAATGTTTCCATTAAAACCAAGTAAATTACACAAGAACCCGTTTGTCGATTTAGGGTGTTGCGCCACTACGACAAAGGCTACTCTCAGATGTTGTGTGTGAGCGAGTGCTACAGCCAGATTGAGTTCGAGATCTGCCAGTGCAAGAGCTTCACCCAGCTGTTCTTCTCCTCAACCAGCTACGAGTGTGGATCTGTCACCACGAGCATGTGTCCAGTCGAACAGGAGAAGGTCATGGGTGAGTCATGAGCCATGATCACATTTTAAGGACTAAGAAAAAACATCTTCACACGCAACAGTTAAACCACTAAAGCAGATTTTAGCTATTTCGATTCGAGTATTTATTTTTACACGCAGCGGTGAGCAATTATGGTCCAAATTTGTTTTCAAAAGAATGGATTTTAAGTTTTCACTTGACCTTCGTGTACGGCCTAATACTGCTGGTTAAGTTTTCGAAAACCTTCTGAAGAAAAAATACATTGTGAGGACAAATTTTCTGCCAGGTTCTTAGAAACAAAAAAAACATATCAATGCAAATTTTTCACAGTGGAGACGATGGCAAAATAATAGGAAGAATTCACTGTTACCATTAACATTTGTCATAGCTCAAGCAAAACATAGCCCTCTGACAGTTGGAAAAGAGTAATGAACGCAAGGGAACAGAAAAAAACTGACTTGCTGTTTGAAAAAATCTTTACTTTCGAATTTCGATGAAAAAATAGATGGCCTAAAAGCTCGTTGAATTTCTAGAACAACATATGATTGACAATTTTCCATAAAACTAACCCAATGTGAGAAAACTGGATCAAAAGATGAACATTTTTATTTCGCTAGAAAACCTGAAAATTAACTTCCACCTTCGAAATTAGAAGTCGATCACGTTTTTCGTGAACTTAACACTTTTGCTGTTCGATAGTGGAGTTTGCCTTCATTTTGAAAATGGAAATGAACTGAACTTAAAAGGAAACAAGACTGCTCGTATATCAGGGCAAAGCCCTGAATGTTCCGATTGTCCCTTAATTCATATCGAATAGTTTTTGGGGAAAGAAAATATTGAAAACCTGTAAATTTTGGACAAAATCAAACTGTAAAATTTTGAGTCGTACGAAATTAATGCGACCAATAAGCTAGCCTCAATTCGCTTTGGAACGATTTTGTTGTGCGGGATAATTCGCTACGCATAAATAAGTCGCGTTACGCTCTCAACAATATGAATAATTTATTCAAAGTGCACACAATTTAGTCCGGAACATGGGCAATTTGGCTTTTTCAAACCCCCAGAAAATTACAAAAAATAGTCAGAGGTAAAATATCTTTTTAATTTTGAACTCAGAAAGTTGATATCTTTAATGGGGTATAAAAAGTTTTTGTTGAAAACTATTGTTTCGATCGACGAAAATTGACTGAATAAAAAAAATACACCGAGCATAAATATTCCGTTTTCTGCGAAAGTCGGAACAATAACAATTCAAACCACAAAAAATCAAAGTTAAGCGTTAACAAAATTTAGATCTTTTTTACTGTGTTTATTTCTCGCAATAAAAAGCTATTTTGCAATAATTGAGTTTCAATTACGTTTGTTGAAATACTTATCAAGAAAATTGTTTTGATCCTGTTATCAGAAACGTGTATGGAGAGATGCAAGCCTCAATGCAGCTACACCAAGTACAATTTTGAGATGACCTCAACTGCTTTTCCCAATCCAGGCTACAAGCAATACTCCAGGGCAAGAATTGGGGGAAGTAACACAAAAAGGGATGTTACAAGTTGATTTTGACTAAAAAACGAAAAAAAAACGAAAACGTATTAGGGTGCGTTTTAGATTTTTTCCGCGAAAAGTCAGACACCAAAGTTACATATCGGAATGAGTGATATATCATATAAGGGCCCTTACATTTGTGACTTTAACGAAATTTTGAATATATATATATATATTTCAATTTTCGTTTGAAATTTTTGATTTTTGGTTTAATTTCAAACAAAAACATTTACCACAAACAATAATTGTAATGTGTGGAGTGATACATTGAAGCCCTTCCAGTCCTGATTCGAACGGCATTAAAAAATTGTCCCAGTGCCGAAAAAATTGGTTTGAAACTTTTTAGTGTCCGAGAGAGTAAAACAAGCGAGCAGGCTTATTATAGAAAGATAAACCATGAAACTTCAGTTTAAGACTCGGCAAATTGTTTTTTGTGAAGCTTTTTAGCGCAAATTTTGGGAAAGAAAGCTTCGAAACTTCAATACAATTTTTGCAAAAAAATGGAAAAAAAAATTTTTTTAAATTTTTTTTTGAGTTTTGTTTAAGTTAATTTTTGACAAAACCGTCGCCCATTTTGCCTAATTTACTCTGGCTGTCAAATATGCCTCATTTAAAAATTTTCGTCAGATCTTTTCATCAACGCACGCACAAAAAACACTAATTTGAAAAAATGAAGAAAAAATTAGTTTTTGGATTAAGGTCTTTTAACATTTGAAAAAATATCAAGTTAACATGTAGCATTCCATAACAACTATCGCAGCACTGTTAGTTACGAATACATGCGAGGAAACTACGCCGAGCTCACACTCAACATGGGATCCCTAACTGTACAACACACGAATGTACATCCAAAATACGAGATATTCTCGGCCAGCAGTGCCATGGGGGGACTTCTCGGAATGCTTCTCGGAGGCAGCATGTTGACAATATACGAACTATGCGAGCTGTTGTTTTGTTTGGGAGGCCTTGTCATACATCGACTGATCAAGTGGTCAAAAAGATTATCAAGCATGAAAAAAGTGAACCCTCTTACCCAGGCGCGGATCTAGGAATTTCTCGAGGGGGCGCGTTTTTAGGCACTTTTTGGAAAATTTCGACCAAAAAACCGCGTTTTTTCGGCCCCCCTTAAAATTATTATAGATTGGCGCTGAAGGCGCCTTTAGAAAAATTTTAAGGTCCGTCAGCCAAAAATGGATATCTCAAAATAGTACAAAGGGTGGACCCTTTGGGTCGGCAGGGGTCGAAGCCCAGAGGGCGTCCGCCCTCCCCTCCCCCCTAAATCCGCTACTGCTCCTACCGACAATATTCAAACAGCCAGACGCACAAAAATTTCTGTGCAAACTATTGAGATCCAAACTACTGTATATATATGATACAAAATTTCTGCACGTTGTTTGGCGATAATTAAATGTTAGAGTATATATATTTTTTAGAAAAGTGAGCAAACAAAAGTAGTGGAACCTGATCTAAACTACATTTTATGATTGGATAAATTAGATATTTTACCAATGTAAAGTATTTAATATTAACCAATCATGATCCATCTAACTAACAACCCACTTATTTGTAAGTGCTGAAGTTACTTGTAATTTCAGCACCAGAGAGATTTGAATTTAACTTAGAAATTAGTTGGACTCTCCCGAGCACTTCAGCAGCCGCAATAAACCAGTATACCCTAGATCTATTGAGCCTAGCAGAGACTAGTTAAACAACCTGAGACTAGATAGTATAAGAGTAAGATTAGGATCGGTATTAGACTAAGAAGTTGCACGAATCTATCCGGCCGAAAATAAGATAGCGTGACGAGCAGACGGTGTACCCTATCCGAAATTACTCTATGAGTTATACACTCCAGTCCTAACTCATCTGGTGCGACCATAAGTCTCGAACAAGACCTTAATAGCTTAGAATTAACCAAAATAGATTAGAAATTAGACAAAAACATTTACAAAATGTTATACGACAATAATTTAATCGAAATGTCTCTACGACTCAATAGATCAGAGCCAATATTCCGAACCATAACAGAACTACCCGGAATTGGAAGAAGACCCCGAACCAGAGACGACATACGACAAAGTAGAAATTTGCCATATAGCTATATGATAGTTAGGCAAAAAACAGAACAAACTTTTATATTTAGAATACTACTGGCAATGAATTTAGATTTTCATTTGCAAACATAAAATCTTGAAGTTAATCTTCAAAATCATTTCAGGCGCTAAACAAAATTATTAATATACAATAACGATTGATAAAAAGATCTAAGATCGTTTTCCTAAAACTCTGCAGTAATATACAAAACATGTTTGAAAAATATTTATTGAAAAATAAAAATAAAAATTAGTAGCATGACAATAAATGGTTAGTAATCATAAATCATCCTGTTGTTCCAGCTCCATCATCTAAAACATAACAGCAATCATAAACCCACTAACGTCATCAAAACACTAAATCTTTCCTTTACACACATTTAAAATTTTATTAAAACTTAAATTCACTTAATTTTAAAACCAGATCATCAAGGCTTATCCTTGGATCTTAAATCATTTTCTACTTAATTAAATTTAAAATTTGATCATCAAGGCTTATCCTTGGATCAAACAGAACAACTTTGTTCTCCCCCACCCACTTAATTAGTGTCTAACGACCTCAAACGTCGATTCACTACCCAACCCTTTCTAAAGACCCAAGACTAATAGAAATTTTTAAACAAAACTAATCATTCAAATTAGGATAAACAGTGAAGAAATTCGGTTATTCATCCTTCACTTGACCCCCCCTCTTACCAGACCCAGGATAAATCTTAGACTTAGTAAGTTTAAAATAGTATCTAACGAACTACTCGCGTTCTAATTATACCTGAACCTTGTGGATCGATTTACTATTCTCCAACCCTTGAACACAATCACTACCCCTAAGTAAGATTAAGTAAGTTAACACCTTAACTTATACTAGCCATGAGAAAGTAAAAAATCATTCTTCGGAATCGATATACTTTTCTCTCCAACCCTGAACAAACAGACCCAGGTTAAGCTAACCAAAAAATCGTAAGAACTAACAGTTTAAGAAAATAGAAACCATTTAACAACCCTTTGCATCCGTCATTCTAAACCTTATGTCATTTAAAAACCTAGGAAATAAACAAACAATCGTTTTACACAATTGTGAAATAGATAACAAAAAATACGACCTTGTAATCACACCTCATACACAAACAGTTGGATACATTCGAACAAAACGACAAACACTAAAAAGAAAAATAATAACGAAACAAAGACAAATAACACGAAAAAGATTTTCAAAAAATCGAAACGCATTTTCAGAATCAGAAACCAACAGTTTAGACGAACTTTACAAACTAAAAGAATCAATAGATAAAAATTACCCACTTCACGATCAATTATATTTTTCTGACTCAGAAACAACTTCAAATTCATCAAAAAGAGGAAAAAGAATAATAAAAAAGCAGTATAAACACAAACCAGTACATTTATACAATTGGAATCAACCAATTAGACACATTGATAATTACATATTAACAGTCATCGAACGAAAAAATGAGCTCAACGCACACCCCAGGTGAAGAAAGTCCAGATGATGATGAAATCTTTCCTTTTATAGTAGACGCAGATACTGATAGAGGACAACACATATTTTGTCAAAATTTACTCGTAAATTTGTTTGAACCCGGAATCAGTCCATGTAAAACAGAGTTCCCAGATGTAAAAATCAAAAGACAAATCATAGACCACTACTTAAAAGATATATGCAACATAACACAACAGTATGGAATCTACTCCATAGAATTCACCTCACCAAACCATAATAATAGAAAATATACAATTCAAACAGACGATCTTGATTTAGAATTTTCAAAAGTTTTTTCAGAATATATAAAAAGCATCCAATATCATAACTCACAAAGAGCAAACTCCATATTCACCAATGAAGTTTTCGCAATAATATATAGTTATATTTCGATATTAGAAAACGAAAACCCAATAACAAATGTCTCACCGACAGAAACATCTAAACATTTAAGAGTACGACATGAAATCACACTACTCTCTAGTTATTTAAACATCATTAAAGAAAATTTCACGAAAGACGACGTTTCACAACATACAAAACACGATCTACAAAAAATTTTGGCATGGTTCATAATAGATTATTTCACACACAATATTGATTTAATTGCACAAGCAAGAAAAAATTTTAGACTCCAAAACTCGAACGATGATACCGCTATCACAGAACAATCAGATTATGTTTGGGACCCCGAATGGTCTCATCCCGCATTTATAAGCTTCCCACAATCAATCTCAAGTCAAGCAATAAGTACGATATCTTACATAAGAGATTATGTAAAAATAATACCATTCACCATTGATGCAACACCATTAAACTATCATACATTTTTGCCCGATACACAAAATAATAGTTTAAACTCTACAGTCATACACAATGAAAACCTCAATGGAACTAGGAATCTTACTCAACAAGATATCCAGACACCATCACACTTCATAAATGAAGAAATTGTACACACAACAACTACACAACAAAGTATTTCACCAATACGCCCAAATTTAACAACACCAAGAAATACAAATCCTTCACAAACACAGGTAACCTTACAATCAACCGTTAAACCTTCGGTTGCCCCTAAATATTCACATATGGATTACCAAACATACAGACCCATGACAATACCATCAAAAACACGCAAAACATTCACTAGAAACAACTTTACAGACCATAATTATAATTATACACATCCATCAAAAACATATAATCAACCACAAAGAAATTTTAACCAATATACAAGATCTCGAAATTGGGATAACCCAATGACCCAACCTAATTCAATAAATTTCCAAACAAATCCTCCACAGGATCACAGTGAAAATTACCCATTTTTTCAACAAAATAAAAATAAAAAACAGACATCTTATCAAATGGATTATTTATCCTCAGATGATGATTTCTTACAACCAGATATATTTGCACCAAATACTCAAGAATATCGTAGACAAGGAATACAGAGAACACGTACAAATCATAGAAATTTTTCTCCACAACCAATAGATGCACAACATCAACAACCAATTCAACAACAAAATCTAATTAATACACAATCTTTTCAACCAATTCAACAACAAAATCCAATGACTGCACACTCGTATCAAGCATCACAAATGCAAAATGAAATACCACTCCCATATTATCTCCAACAACATGAAATAACAAGAAACCAACTTTCGAATTTTTCTCAAATGCCAAATGCAGCAGAATCATTACAAATGACAATGAATCCATACCTTATGGGTGGATCATCAATAACATCAAACAAACCTTTAATGGTTTTCACAGGAACAGACCCTGAATACTCTGTAGAAGATTATTTAAATGCAGTAACAGCAAACCTGATTTTAAATATTGGACCTGAACCAATTAATACGCCACTACATCAAAATTGGATACATCGACGCACAGCGTTAATACAAACAACCTTAGATGGCGCAGCTCAAAAATGGTTTTCAGTACTACCTCTAGAAATAAAATCAAACTGGAAAAGGTTTACACAGGAATTTTCAAAAATGTTTGACTCCGAAAGAAACAAACAACAACAAAGAGTTTTATGTAATGAAATTCGCAGATTACCAAACGAAACCATCAAGCAAATAGCAGTACGAATCGAAACACTAGTTCGAAAAGCATATTCATTAAATACACATGACTATAAAAACACAAAGATGACAGAAATCTTAATGATGACCTTAACACCACAATTAAGGAAAATAGCAATAAAAAAGAGAGCATCCCATCCTTCTTCAATTCGAGAACCCGATTTAGATTTTCGAAAACTAGTAGACAAATTAGAACAAGCAGAAATCACGATGAAACTAGAAGAAACGGAAAATCTGAAACTACAATACGTTAACAGAATTGAAACGACTCCCACTAATATTAATAATATACAGGAATCAGAGACAGACCTCGTTGAAAAAATCACTGAAATACTCAATATTTACGAAAAGAACCCAAACTTTAAAGGCAAACCATCTTTCAAAAAATGGTGTAATTATTGCCGACGATACGGACATAGTATTTCCGAATGTAGACAAAAACAGCAAGACAATCAAAATAAACCTCAAAAATATAAAGAACCAAATAAATCATTCCATCAATACATGAAAAAAGATCAAAACCTACCGAACAAAACAGTCTACAGCAACAACAGTTCAGGAAAACCACTCCCGAACAATACAAATTATACAAGAAATCAATCACCATATAACTCAAGTTATAGAGGAAGATCACCAGAACGAAGAAACACGCATAATTCATCACAAAATCACTACAATAGACCAAATAGTCGAAATAACTACTCCAGATCACATTCAAATACACAACGATTTGTTTCTAGATCTAATTCCCAATCAAGAAATAACTACTATCCAAACAACCAATCACGAAATTCATCATACAATATGAATAGAAACTACTCCTATAATCGAAATAGAAGTTATTCAAACAACCGAAACCAGAATTACCCGAACAATCAATCAAGGAATAACTCATATAATAGATCGAACTATAACAGACCAAACAATAATTACCAAAACAGATCGCGAAATAATTCACAGAATCGACACTCAAGTTATAATAATCGTTATAGAAATTATTCCCAATCACCACACCGGAATAATAATAACTATAATAATTCTAATAATCGCCACAGAAGTAGTACACCTAAACATCAAAGACATATTAATCAAGTACAATCTAATCCAGAAACAACATCAGACCCTCCAGGTATTGATGACACAGTAACTGATACGTTACAACTCAATCAAATAAACTGTACATCATCAGATTCAGAAAGTGATACAGAAAACACTCTTTCTATCAATATGATAAAAGTCGAAAATGACTATGAATCTGTCATATATGAACAACCCTTTTCATCACACATATATGAAAATCAATCAGAATTTCTTCAAAATTATTACACTACACCCATAAATTCTACACCAACGACGCAAGAAACAAATGAGATTAACACTACAAATCAAACCAATAAAAATATCAAAACAAAATGCTTGAATACAAACCACATTTATCAAAATATACAAAAAGAACAACCCAAAGAAAAAATTTGGACAATACCATTTCTCTTAGAAAGCCCAAGAAATAAAGAATATCAACCACCAGACCTTGAAATAGATTTTTTAATTGATTCAGGAGCAGAATCAAACATAATAAACATCCCCACATGGAATGAAATAAAAACTTTACACCCAAAGCTAACACCTCTTGAAACCTCCAGTAAGTTAGCAACAGCACAAGGATCAACATTGATAAACTACGGAAAAATCCAATTATTTCTCCTCCCCACCAGAACAATGGAGCAAAGCAAAATTTTAAATAAGCCATTTAAACAAATATTCCATATCACTGATATTAAATATAATATCATTGGAATACCATTTATTTCGAAGTATATACCAACAATTAACATCCTAAATAGTAAAATATTAATCAAAGATAAATATACAAAAACAAAAGAAACATCCTTAACATTTTTTCAAAGATTAAATAAACAACCACCATTCTTTTCAAAACTCTACCCGATATTTAACCAACAAAGAAAACACTTGAAACCACTATCAGGAAACATCTATAATTTTTCAATCAAACAAGTTCACCAATATGATAAAGAACAAAACAAACAAAAATTTTATATGTCAGATTTTGAATTCAAACCTATTCACAATTTTTCAAAATCACAATCTCATCCATAAAATATTTGAAAAATTCGAATTCAGATATCATTTCCTTACATGTCTATAACAACACACCTTACCAAGTAACATTACCTTTAGGACTTTTAGGATATTGTGAAACCAACGCTACAATATCACCAATACACGAAAAAGCCTATCGCGTAAATAATATACTCCAATTACTAGATATTTGCCAATCTACAATTCTTAATGAAGAATTATCTATAAATAATATAATAAGTAACGAAAACAAAAATACGGATTATTTCACAAAAACTCCATATTTCAAACCTACATTCAACATAAGTAACTACACAGAGGACCAACAAAAATTTTTAACAATGTTTAATTTCCAACATTCACAAATAACACAAGACGAATTCGAAAAATTAGCCAAACAGCTAATTAAATATTCATCAGTCTATGCAACATCAAAATTCGATGTTGGAAAAATCAGTTCATCACTACATCTCCCGTTAAAACCAGACGCAGTTTTCAAAAAACAGAGAGCAAGTAAAGTACCAATTCACTTACATGATAAAGTGAACAGATTACTCGATATTTTAGAACAATACAACATTATATCACCAGTTAATAAAGAAGAACAGCCAAAAGGGAACACATTTATCAACCCCGTTATCATTCTAGCTAAAGGAGAATCATTAAAAATCGTTCTCGATGCTAGATACCTCAATTCACTTATAGATGAATCAAAATGTAATTGGCCCATTGAACCAATACAAGTTATTTTAACAAAAATAAACGGCAAATACTTTACAACCGCCGATATGAATAGTGCATACAATCAAATGCCACTAGATGAACAATCACGACGTTTAACACAATTTGTTATCGGAAACCAACAATATGAATTCAACCGCTTATTCTATGGAATATCCATAGGACCAGCAGCATTTTCAGCTTTTATGAGCAAAATTTTTACACCACTAATACTCAAGAAAAACGCAATCACCTATTTAGACGATGTTTTTATGCAATCACAAACAAAAGACGAGATGTTCAATGTTTTAGAAAAATATCACCAAATACTTCAGAACGAAAATCTGAAGGCCGCCCCCGATAAATCACACTTCTTTTTGACAAGAGTTAAATTCTTAGGACATAATATAGAAAGAAAAACAATCACTCCATTGAAATCACGCATTGACGCTATTCAAAAACTTCAACCACCAACAAATAAAAAGAAAATCCAAGAATTTCTTGGAATGTTAAACTTTTTAAGTAAATATGTTTATAAAATGCAATTATATCTACGACCATTTTATAACATCCTTAGACAACAAAATAATTTTGAATGGAACACAGAACATCAAACACGATTTGAAGAAATAAAGAAACTTTTAACTGAACAAATTTCAAACACAATTCCAGATTCAAATCAACCATTTTATGCAATGTGCGATGCTTCGAACTTTGGCATCGGTGCAGCACTATTACAATCACATAATGGTACAAATAAAATGAACCTCATATCAGCAAATTCTCGATTATTCACTCAAGCAGAGCTACGACTCTCAACTCTAATGAGAGAATGTACAGCCATAATATATACACTGACAGAATATGAATTTCTGATACTTGGATCAAAACATCCAACAGTTCTATTCACAGACCATAAACCAATCATCTTTCTCTTTACACAAAAATCTAACCCAAACCACCGAGTTTACAGATTTCAACTAATTCTAATGAAATTTCCAAACTTACATATAGTTTGGACTGCAGGAAAAAATCTTGCATTACCAGACACCTTAAGTCGAAATACACCACCTGAATTACTTACACGAAAAACAACAGTTGAAATACCCAAAAACATAAAATTCTACCTTGCAGAAAACGAAACATCACCCCGATTGGAATGCAAATATGCAGTAAAAACTGATATTGAACAATCACAAATAAATAATTTACAACATTTCCCACTTTATTTAGATTGTCAAAATAATCATTATGAAGTTGATTTACTTGGAACATCAACTTTCAAACCAATCCCATATTCTCAATGGATAAAAAATAACACCCAACAAAAACGAACAAAACAACACCTGCCTAAGAAAGACCATTTTCCACTAATTGAAAAAGAAGATTTAACTGATAAAATAAATTTATCAGGACCACAAACAAATGATTCAAAATACACAATAAATCAAGTTTTTGACCTTCACGACCCACTTGATACAATACCCTTATCTAAATTAGAAATCGAAAACATTTTTCTCCCCCCAACAGAAATAATTACAATTTCAACACTGAAACAATATCAAAACCTTGACCCAGTAATTCGACAACTGAAATCATGGCACAAATATAAAACTAAACCTATCAAAGCAGATTCAACCATTCTAGGAAACAAAACACTCCTCCGATACTTTCGCAAATTTAACAACACAACAATTAACGAAAATACAGACCTTTTAGAGTATAGCCTGAATGAATCTACAGTTCCATTTCTCCCTTTAAGTATGATTCTTATAGCTTTTAATATTTCACATACACAAAATATTAAAGGACACTCTGGATCAGAAAAAACATATTCAAATTTTATACAAAACTTTTATTTCCCAAATGCACCAATTTGGATAAAAGTACTATGCAATGACTGTATAGTATGTCAACTAAATAAACCTTACCCAAATCAAAAACAAATAGCACAAAAACAAGATTTTAAAGGACAAAGTTTGTACTTTAATCATCGTATCTCATTTGATACTAAAGGACCAATTTCACCCTCATCAGAAGGAAACTCCTACATTATGGTAATTGTTGACGCATTTACACATTATGTAGCACTTAACCCAGTACCACATTGTAACGCTTATTACGCTTACACAACACTCTATGAACACTGGATAGCAAAATTCGGACTACCAGAAATTTTAGTTACAGACAACGGTACAGAATTCATAAATAATGAAATTATCACACTATGTCATTTATATAACATTAAACACAAACCACGTACATCTCATGCACCTTGGACAAACGGCTTAGTCGAAGGTATGAACCGTTCATTACAAGAATATCTTAGATGTATCATCAACGGAAATGATACAAAATATACCGAATGGTCAGCAGATGTAAAATTATTTCCCTTAGCGTATAATTCACAAATTACGACAACTTTAGGAATGTCACCATACGAAATGGTTTTTAACCAAAAGCCACGCAAACCAATAATGTTTACAGCAAATTCTCATAAAAACGCACAAGGTTATTGTCAACCAAATAAAGACTCAAATTGTTATAACCTACCTTTACATACACACGATGAAGATCATTTTCATCACCCACAAATTCTTAAACTAGCCTCCGGTACACACACTTAATGGATTCTAAATAGAGATAAAAAACACAATGAAATTTATCAAAAAATAACAAAAAAGTTATTACAAAGACAAAACATTAATGAACAAATCAATTCACGTTTTACACCAGCCTCCGAATTAAAAACTGGAACATTTGTTTTAATACCTAATTTTAATACTCAAAAAGGAATTTCTAAAAAATTACAACCCCTTCGAAAAGGACCATACCAAATAATTGCAAAACCCACTGATGTCACATATAAAATTACCGACTCAAACAAAAAAGAAATCGTTCAACATCGAAACAACCTATTACCTTATTACCCAAAAGAATACGCACTCCGCGAATTAACTCAATTATATTCTTTCACAGGATTAAAAATCATTCAAAATGAACCACATCTGAAAAACACAGAACAAAATGATAACCCCACCGAAAATCAAAACACAAAACCAACCGCCACCAAAAACAATACACAAAACCATAAAGAATCCCCAAAACAAAGAAAAAATAGAAAAATGACCGAACAAATAATACCCCAAGAACAGATCGACAAATCAGAAAATCGAAAAACAACAAGACTCCGAAATCAACCACGTAAAAACTATAAAATATTCATCCCCCAATCTAAAATTTTAAAGAAAGTGGAATTTCAAAAGTAATTTTAACATTATACTTCACAACCTTGAAACCTCCGAAACATTTTTCATTTACATTTTTCAAAATAACATGCTGACAAGTACGCAATAATTCTAGTTCAAAATAGACCAATAGGATTCATCCAATCCGTCACTTTCTCTAACTCAAACTAAGACCAATTAGACGAATAATATAGAACTCCAGGCACAACTATAACTATAACTTTACGACCTCCAGGTCAAAAATAAGCAAACCACTCCAACTTGACAACTAAAATAAATATCACCATAATACCATACCCCTCCCTTATCTAATAACCCAAAGAACAACAATATTTCCCCAACTCAGACCACGAATACCCCTAAAACAAATTTGTTAACATAGCCTAAAGTAACAAAATGAACATTTTAATTAGCCTAAAGTATAAAAATCTCACCATACCCCGGATCATTTGACAAACAAAAATAAAGAAAAAGACGACCTCCTGACCACCATGAAAATTGCCCCCAACAATTTTTTACAAAACTCAACCTACTTGTCAAAAAACTAATAAATAATCCGACCACACTTGAAAATCGCCTCAAACAGCAAAAAATATTCGACCAAGAGATCATTTCTTAAATGCTCTTCTCTCAATCAGTTACTCAAATACTCATAAATCTTAAACATTTTTTTACAATACTTGAAACCTTTATAATATTTCTTTTTGATATACTTGATTCTTTTCTAATAATCCTAATCATTTTTTGTAACATTTTTTTAATTTTCTACCTTATACTCGAACTATTCCTCCAACTTTCCAAAACCCTTGATTATATCCACAGGTACGATTTATACAACTTGTCTAAATGATACGAACAATTTTCAGTAGAACTGATGTTTTTTTATTGTTTGTAATTTTCATAACATTTTTATCATCCCTCATTTTGACAATATGCAAATGTATAAAGAAAGCAATCATCACATTTGCCCTAGCAACAATTTTTCTAATTATTTTTTTGGAAGAATATTATAATAAACATAAACCTTCCCACTAAAGTAACAATTCAAAAATCCATCAAAAATTGCTACCCAACAGTCACAGAATCAGTCTTCACCGACATCATCCCAAGATAACCCAACACCACCTTCAACTACTCAAAATCCTCAAACATCTACACGGATTTCTTTTCAAGACAATCCATACACTTTTGAAGAACGACATGCTCGTTTATCAGAACCACTAGAACCAGTTCAACGACAAGCACCTCTAAGCAAACCAACATATAACCTATACCCAACACTACCACAAGAACTAAGTAGAATAAGAAATCCTAGTCAAAACCAAAATACAGTCGAAATAAATAGACAAATTATACATCCTCGACGAAACAGAAATTTTCAAACTCCCCGAGTTCATTTTGATATACCTCAATCCCCATCACAAAACACTCCAGAAAACCCCATTGGTATATTACCAGAAACCCCTACGCTTCTTTCACAACGTAGCACCTCAAGCCTACCATCAGATTACTTAGGTTCAACACCAACATCTGAACAAATACGTGAAAATCCCTTTAACCCCCCAAACCAGGCATCACGACTACCATATTGGACAACACATTCATTTACACAAGGTGAATTAAATTTAGTCAATAATCCAATAGATATTTCTACGGATACAACAACATCCTCATCACTACCAGAAACATTATCACTACCATCAACACCATCAATAAGCCAGATTTCACCACCACCTTTTAACTTAAATTTTCCAAATAATCTCGACGCCAGATATCCAGAACAATCATCAATAAATATTCCTTTAAGACTAGATTGGAATACATTTACAGCACCTCCACCATTATTTGGACAACATCAAGAAAGTAACCGCCTTCATAACTGGGCACTTAATAGATTACAATATCGCCAAGATATTCACAACGATATCCGTGATCACAATATTCAAATACTCCAACAAAACAGTTTACAATTAAAGTTTGAAATCACAGTTAAGTTAAACAATATTACCCAACATCCCTACCCATTAAACCCACCTAACATAACAGCTCAATCACTACCACCACCGTTTATAACTACTGAAGTAATATACAAATACGACAGATATACCAAAAACACAATTGGCTACATTACATTTTATAATCCATACTCAGGATTATCATACACATGTATATTCTAAAATTATTAATTTTTCTCCAACTCCTTTTTCTAGTAATCTCAAATCAAAACATAAACCCTTCCCCTCGTACAGGACCACAAGATTTATTAGTAACACATTACGATTGTGAAGAAAATGAACAAAAAACACTACATAAATATGCAATAAATCAAGTATCACAATGTGAAACAGAACCACAAGCTATAGAAACCACAAATGTAATAGCAACACTCTATTCAAAAGCCCGAGCAACAACAGTTACAGGTTATAAATTCACAGCAACATTTTCCGAAAAGAAAGTACATTGTTCACAAGTCTCGAACGGAAACAAAAACCGACTTGACCATGAATCATTCTATCAGAGTAATATAGAACGTCTTTTACATCTCAATCCCGACGATTGTAAAAATGAATTACTTAGACTAAACATCACACAAAATAAAAACTCCGAAAGAAAGTTAGTTAACTTTCAAGTTTTTTCAGACTCTGTACATCAATCACAACTTGAAAGACACCAAGGACATATAAAACTAGACGAAAAATACCCGTATAACGGCGCGCACGGACGATTAACCTATGACCTACACGATAAACATTGGATACCACACATTGGTATAAATAACCCATCAAACTGCAAAGCAGACACAAAAAATAAAGGATACCAAGAAATAATGTTTTTCGATTGGAAAATACAACTCGAAAAAATACAACTAACACGAGATTTATCAGATAGTACAATGATCTATCAAGGAATCCGATTACCTTGTAAAAATGATCAAGGTTATTGCGACCCTACAACGAGAACACAAGCAACAATTGTTTGGTTCCCCGAAGATACATGTACAACATTTCAAGTAGCAAGAATACACGCTCGTATGATAAAATTTCACGAAAAATACTTTATACAATCAGTTCCATATGAACAAGTACATCCATCACGAAAACAAAGTACTAATTTTAGAAACATACACAATATAGAAAATAAATTGACACGTTTTCAAATATATCAAGAAACAGAACTTGCATGTAAATACAGGAATCCACTCCATAAAACACAATACTCTGAAATATTAGTTGAATACGAAAAAGGATTCGACATGACCACTGGAAAAATAAAACTTGACCCACATGCCACAGGTCATCCTCCAAACGAAGGAACATCCTATATACCAGTTAATTTTGAAAAAAGCAACGGACAACCTGGTGGACATCTAAAACCCCATGACACCAGAAGCACACGCTTACAAGAATTATCACTAATGAATACTACATATTTCGGTAATATCCACTATGATATTCATTTAGATATGAAACTAGATTATACAATTAGCCGAATTTTTCAAGAAATGTCACTCTCCGAATTAGAAACACTACACCAACTATGCGAATTAGAACGAACACAAATATTACAATCACTTGCACTAGCAGTATTAAAAATACCCTATACAGGATACTTATTATCTGGAAATAGATCAAATTTTTTAGACTATGAAGGAAACATCTTATGGTTTTATACTTGTACTAAAAAAGTATCACCACTATACGTTTTTGAAGATAAACGATGTTATAAAAGAATCCCTATCTTTTATAAGAATAAAGTACATTTCGTGGATACACTTTCACGAAGAACCTATTTCTGGGATACCGCAGTCCCATGTGGATCAGAAAACAGCCACAATGTAGTACAACTAAACCCTGATGAAAATAAATATTATCTTCTCACTCCATATCCCACATTAATGCAATCACTCAAAAAATTTTCACCAGAAAGCATTCGCGCTATTGCTCGAAACCCAAATATAGACTTACAATCAATAGGAATCTATTCAAAATCAGATATTCAACATCACATTAGAACACAACAATTCCAAGAATTATTAACACAAATGGACACTATACAAAGACAATCAATAGACCAAAATTTACGCAAACTTGCAGAAACCGCAGGATTTGCCGATATCTACACGCAAGACTATAGCGGATATTTTAAAGACATTAAAGATTATATATATCTAAACGGTGAAAAATACCGTCCCCAAGATATATCACCAATTAACATTTTTAGCTTTGTTACACTCAAAAATGAGATCCTCGATTTTCTAGGATGGCCCTACTACATCTTAGAAAAATTGACTATTTTATACGCAATGTTTAACTTTATTGGATTTCTTTTCTCACTTTTAAAAGGAATCTACAACACATGTGCTATACACACACAGGTCAATCGACAAGCAAGTGTAGCACGCATACTCTTTGCAGGATTTTTTGGAATCTTTTCTACATCTATAAACAAAATTCTTTTAGACGCACAAATAAAAGAATATAACACAAAAATAGCAACACGACAAAATACATACGACGAAGAACATAACAATGTAGACATAACGCCAACGGCACCACAATTACCAGCCCTACCAAATAACCATCCACTATCCCTAGTCCCACGAAATTTTCGAAACTTAGCCATCACACATAATCCAAATTTTCGACTCACCACATCACAAAGTCCCATTCAACATATAATGACACACCAGTCACAAGACGATAATACTTATGAACAAATTATTGAACAACCCCATACCACCGCTTTTCAGTCTCAAAATAATCATTTTTTTAGCCCACGATGAGCCGCCAACTTGGATCACTACACCGATCAAATTCCCACCCAACCAATCTTACCTCCCCAATCCCAATAATACCACTTTTTGCTTTTCCGCCACCCGATTTTCCATCTAGTAATGTAACATCAGGCATGAATTCCGATACTAATTCACACATCTCAGTTTTATATTCCATCTCACAACTCAATAACCCGAATATTGAAACCCCCGATGAATTTGCCGACTCAGAACCATCCCCATCCAATAATTTTCATAACTCTTCTAATTTTTCTCAACCCCCTTTTCAACCCATATTATCCAATAACCCTGACCCAATCACTCCCACACCCTCTTATGCTTCCCAAGTTACCCCAACCTACTCCTCATACCATTCTGACCAATCTCATTCTCCAGACACCCCCCGAATCTCCCCAGAGCTAGATAATTTTATTACCCTTCAACAACAACCCTACCACCTTAATACCCCAACCATAAACCAAATCTCCTCCACAATAAATTCATCCAACCCCCCTACCCCTACACCCTCTTCAAATTATACTGAATCATTAGCACCATCATCCACATCAACTGAATCTTCACTCAACACTAATAGAGCTTACCGCACTTTTAAAAGAAAGTTCCCCAACCATCCTTTCCCAGCAAAACCAGGAACAGCCCGTGAATACATCAACCACCCCAAGCATACTAACACAAAAGAATTTTTAGCCATCACCTTACCCTCATTCCCACAATACACCTTAAACACCCCCCACGACACTAACGAAACACGCAACTTCGTAGATGAATACGTTTTAATGCCCACTCTCTCTTGGACCTCATATTATCATTTTACTAACCCTCTTTGCTTACCATTATCTAACACTCACATCGATATAGAGCGAAATACGGACATGCTATATCGACTCACTACACCACTAACCGCTAGACAATTTACTTACGTTGGATATAAAAAATCACTAAAAACACACACTGCACCTAGAGCTAACGAATATACACTCGAATACTATGATCACAACATCATCAGAGCTAACCAAGATCAATTCTTAGACGACGATCGCTTCGCTAATCCACAAATTACCGAGAAATTTTTCATCAAGACACCATATATATTCACACTAAACATCTTCGACCGAAAGTTTGATCACATTATTTCAGAAGCACTAACAAACACACAAGCATACGAAAGTTTCAAAGAACGCTTCCAAATATTTTCACTAACCTTTCATTTCCTTGCACCACACGAAAGAGATTTACACTGCTCACACGATATTATGTTGCGCACTAAACAAACCCACACATATAGTTATTATCGCTTCATCCAAAATCACTTTGACCTACACACACCCTCTAGACAACCACACCATCGTTTTCAATTCATTAATTCCAAATACACTTCACCATTTTTCCTAAATTTCACATATTGCATTAAAGATACTAACCTTCATGGTATTCTTCGCTATTATGATCCCATAACCCAAATGTACATCTTCTGTCCCATCACCAAGACCTTCAACGCCGAAGAATCCCGACCCTTCCTTATCCCGCACGAGTTTGTACAACCTATAGAAATCCCAATTTTAGAATTCATCCACAACACTAAATTCAATCACAAATTATATAATCTAATCCAAAACACACCTTATGAGTTTGCAGTTGGCACTGAAGAACTAACCACTATTAAGGCACTTCAATTGCTTTGGCCACTGCTTCAGACTAAAAATATCATCCGCATCTTAGCTAAACTACTAACAAATTCCGATCTCATCCACGACATCTTCCCCCACGGTTTTTTCCCCGACGACTAACAGGTAAGTATGAATTAAATGAATATTACTAACTAATTAAAATATTAAAAAACTCACCATACTTTATCCATGTTTTCTTTAGATTTTTAGCCTTCATCCGACAATCACCTACAAAAACCACAAAAGACAAATAAAAATCGCAAATTTCATCAAACAGATTTCAAAAATTCTATTAATCTCTTACACTTATAAATTTATAAATTTAATACCAATGCAGTAAATTCATTTCTAAAATTTTCCCCACAAGCAGTAAATCTAATTATGATGAAAATTTGTAACTTAAAATTCCCCCATAACTAGCAGTAAATTTCCAAATTCTATGCAGTAAATTAATAAAATGCAAATGCAGTACTAACCTTTTGATATTCTCATTCATTCGCACAGAAATTCTATCCACACTCGCACAGCTCGCCCACGAAGAATTGTTTAAAATAATGAATTTCAGTTTCAAGTTTTCACACTCAACAACTCTAAACATATAATAACATGTTTCAAACCTTCCTTTAACCCGGTTGGAAAGGAATCATATACTAAACAAAACTAACCAACGCAGCTTACTAAATACCACAAATCATAGAATAACAGCATGACTAAGAAAAGGAAACCAACGGTACCCAAACCGGATTAACCCAGTTTAAAACTGGATAATTTATTCTTTTGAAGACTATTATAAAGTCTAAGAAAGAAATAATAAAACACAAAAAAGTCGAAAGACAAACCCATACCACGAACAATTTGCTTTTTGGAAAAAGGACATAACCAACAAGACATAAGAAAAACCACAACAAACCCAACATAAAACGTTGTCACATAACAGGACCCCTCATAAAAACCGCATGAAATCATACTCCCACTCCTGGCCTAACCCACCAGGAAGAACGTCCTGAGCATGCTCTATAGCCGGCCTAACCCACCGCGCTACATCCACGCTTTGTGACCACACCTCTATTTTTAATAAGAGCTACTCAAGGGTGAGTAACTCTTCAAAATAACCGAACTAAAACAAAAAGCTTTTGTGAAAACAACTAACTAAAATCATAATTAAAAAATATTAAACTAATAAATGTTTTATAAAATGTAAATTACATTATGCAATACATAGATCAGAATATAACACCAAGGACGAACATCTAAAGACAAAACGACCCCACTACACTCGAGAGAGAATGGCCAACCACAATCGATATGCCACTCACAATCACAACTCAAAGGATTTAGAGTACGACTTGACTTCGCAGAAAAGGACTTCATTGAACTAGACCAATGACCACCTCGATGTTCAAGTATACGTACAGATCCGAGTAACCAGGCATCCCCTCCACGCACAATCTCCACGCCATTCCCAAACTAGATCAGACACAAAAGAAGTTCTCCACGCAGAACAGAAAAACCTGACATAGCCAACCATTCTGAAATCAGATTTGAGTTGTTGCAAAGACTTAGTCGTTGTCACTAGAAGACACAACGTCTTATGTCTCTAACTCCAGCTTCCTGGAACTTCTTTAACAAAGAGGAAACGGAAGAAAATGATGTTCGCCAAAAACCAACGTCCATCATCCATCCTTCGAATCGCAGAAGAACTATTCTAAAAAAACTCTGTAAAACCCGGATGGGTGGAACCTGATCTAAACTACATTTTATGATTGGATAAATTAGATATTTTACCAATGTAAAGTATTTAATATTAACCAATCATGATCCATCTAACTAACAACCCACTTATTTGTAAGTGCTGAAATTACTTGTAATTTCAGCACCAGAGAGATTTGAATTTAACTTAGAAATTAGTTGGACTCTCCCGAGCACTTCAGTAGCCGCAATAAACCAGTATACCCTAGATCTATTGAGCCTAGCAGAGACTAGTTAAACAACCTGAGACTAGATAGTATAAGAGTAAGATTAGGATCGGTATTAGACTAAGAAGTTGCACGAATCTATCCGGCCGAAAATAAGATAGCGTGACGAGCAGACGGTGTACCCTATCCGAAATTACTCTATGAGTTATACACTCCAGTCCTAACTCAGTAGTTTCGCTACATTTACTTATTATTACACGGATTTTAGTCAGTGATAGCCTGGCGAATGGCGAATGATACCTTTTTTTACTGTTATAACGAAACCCCTTAGAGATAGGATCGAATAAAACAACTAGTACGGCAAAGTCCTGAACCTTCAAACTACACTTTAACTAGTCTAGGTTCGCCTGGGATAAAAAAATGATGCAATTTTCAAAAAAAAAACTAATGAACACAATTTTTTAAAAATTTATCCTCAAAACACAATGTCGAGTATGATGAACTTTTGAAAGCTGAACACTCAATCTCCAATATAAAATGCCCAATTAAAAATAATCAGACAAAAACATTTTATTCGTAATTTCTGTAATACAAACAGGTATTGTCGTACTTAAAGCATAAACTATTATCCGATATCATTCTCACACCATAAACTTTTTGGTACGGTGTGAGAAATAACCTTGCACAAGCTTTTAGCGTGAACAGAAGATACATTAATGGACCAAAGAAAAAGAATAGGCTTCAACAATCTCTGAGTCGGATTAACACTCATCTTACGATAAGCGTACAAAAGAAAAACTGGAGCTGCAGCTAAATTTAAATATCCCAAATTGATGATTTTTATTCCCTTGCTACTTCAAGAAAAATACCTTATTAAGTTTCAAAAAAATGTCATAGCGCAAAACAAATTGACCCGCATAAAAAACAGTAGTATAAGAATTCATCATGTCAGCAAGTTACATTATTCTGCAAGTTACATGATTCTGCAAGTTACATGATCTGATAAGTCAAAATATCGATGCTTCTAGATATGTAAGTGCGCGTTATTGTGCAAAACTAAGGGGAAAACTAACCTGATTAGATTTTAAATTGAAGTTCAATTTTCAGGAGAGTTTTAAAATTCAAATCAGTTAGTGGTTGAAAGGAACTAATAAATTTAATTTATTTTAAAAAATTCTATTTTTAAAATAAGTCTCACATAAACGCTGTTTTAGAGATCAGAAGAAACTACTTGCAACTCAAAAAGCTCGAACCAAACAAACTTGGTCAAACTTTGATTTGACGGTCAGTCTAAAACAATGCTGTAAGCAAGTGTATCAGAAAAAAAACGGTTGAAAACGGTCAAATAGGCAGCCCTTTATGTTTACATGTAAATCATATTTAGCGTGAACAGAAGATAGATAAGCTGGAGCAGCAGCTAATTTAAGTACCCCAAAATAAAATTTTTAATCCCTCGCTGCTTAAAGAAAAAAAGAACGTTTTAAACTTTTAGAAATGTCTGTGCAAAAACTTAATTGACCCGGAGAAAAAAGAGTAGTATAGGAGGTTAATCTTGAAAGGTATTTTAAGCAATCTATAATTTATCTGATTTTGAAAGTTTGTTGTTTATTTTTTTCATCCAAAGTTTTCAAATAAAGTTACTTTGGTTTAGTCAAATCATATTGCGTAAATTTGAGGTCCAAATATAACTCACAGCTTTTAGTTGTTTCAGTAAGGATGGTTCGAAAAAGTAATAGCACTAAATTTATTGTTATGACAAGAACTCTGTCAACAGAAGTCACGCCAATGTTTTTGTTCCGACTTTCGATACGAAAGTAACGGAATATTTGTGCTCGGGGTGGGGTTTTTTTTTCTTCAGACAAATTTCGACTTTTTAACTAGCCATTTTTGACGGATTTTTTTTTTCATTCGAAAGCTATTGTTGTCTTGAGCTCAAATTTGAAAAGATATTTTACCTGTGATCATTTTTCGTAAAGTAATGGGGGTTTAAAGATTGCCATTTTGGCCAATTTGGGACAATTAACGCGCGATATATTTCGCGCTATTAACGCGTAAGCGGAGAGTTAATCCGTGTTAGAAATCGTTCCAAATTGGTTGAAAATAGCTTATTTGCCATAATTGATTTGTTACAAGGAGCTAAATCTATCTTTTTGTACTTTATATGGCGTGTGGGGGGATGATTTTTATTTAAAAAATTTCAAATTTTAGAAATTTTTTTTCATTTTATTTTATTAATTTTAATTTTTTGGTGTTATTACTGCTCCATAAAACCTTAAAAGGCAGTCGGAACATTCAGGGCTTCGCCCTGATACGAGCAGTCTTGTTCGCTTTTGTTGCCGCTCAGTGACCGAATCCCAATCCTTTCAACGCTGATTAAGACCATCATCTATTACAAACTTTGTGTATGTTGCAATTCCCTATCTTGTAACACAATGTTTTTGTTGTATCGCAAATTTTGCGAAGCCTCGTTTTGTTTCTGTGTAACTATCCGAATTAACCGAAGAGAAATCCAATTTTTGTTAAAGCGCTCCAATTGTTTTTTTTTTGAAATTTTTATCATTTATTTTAAAGTGAACTTAAATCCGTATTTTTGAGGGCAGTCGGAATAGTCCGGATTTGGCACTGGTACGAGCAGTTTTGTTGAAATTACGCCTCCAATAGCAGTATCAAGTAAAAAGTGCTAAGAAGTGCTGTAGTTTGAGTGTAATATGGATTGTTAGGGGTCATTTGACGAGCCACTCTTATTCCAATTACTTGAGCTCAACAGATATTAAAGTAATTGGTTGCGATCAAATATTTGGTGCTGTTGAATTGACCAGTTACAAAAATGGGAGTCAGACGCTCATTAATTTGTTCAGCAAATTGGGCGAACTGGTATTTTTGAACCTCCAAATGATTACAAAATTGACAAAACTCAGAACCATAATTTTTTCCGTCCGGTATCAAAAACAAACTTCATCCAACTTCTTCTTGGCTGTTATTTCTTGAGCTCAATTGAAAAATTAAGGAACATTATATCTGCAAAGTCTTTTTCCCTGAGCTGACGCTCCCTCGAGGGCTGATATCTCTACATATTTATTTATAGATCTTAACATAAGGCAGTCTATTTTTTATTGGGCCATGAGAAGTTTTTGAACTCATGTATCGACCCTGCTTCGTTTATTGTTATGTTTCGATCATAATCGACTTATGCATTGACCTTAGTAGAACAAAAGTTTTGGTCGGCTAAGATAGCTTGGGTGGACAACGGACAATTAGTCCAACCATAGGATCTAATCAGTGTTCGACCCAACTCTGTTTCAACTTATATTAATAATTTTAGTCAAATCGATTTGCGCAGTTTCGAGGACAAAACATATCTTTATGCTTTTAGGTGTTTCAGCATGGATGGAAAAACATTTTGTTATGAGAACAGTTTTGTTTTCGTCTCAACAGGGATCAACCCAAACGTTGTCATCTTAAGAGCAGCTCGGTCAAATAAACCCAATGTTTTCCAACGCTTTTTATGAACATAATCTATTAAAACAATGAAAGGTTGTATTAGTTTTTTTTTTTGAAATTGAATTTTATATGAAACGTTTTCTTCCTAAATTTTGAAACAAATTTTTTAACATTTTTCTTTTTCTGTTCACTATCTTTTAAAGCAAGTTTTTTTTTGTGTTGTAAGTGTTGGAAAGCTCCGTCCCACTCTACGTTTGACTCTGAATCGCAAAAACTTTCAACAAAATAAGTCGCTATTGGCTACACTTAAGTAGTTTTGGTAATCAGAGGTTTTACCCGTCCCAAAATGTTTTAAACAAAGACTTAATTGAAAACAAAGTTTTGTCAGATCTACTGCGAGAACAAGTGTTTTGCAACCAGTGAACTAGATTTCTTCGCATAGGACTTACCCCTTGAGAGCTTATTAGTGAAAAATTACTGCCCAGCACATATTTTACGCTTTTTCTGCAAATTGATTCGCTTGCTATCCATTTGCGAGTGACATCTAACCTGCTCCCATGGTTAATATTACAATATTTGAATTCACAACGAAAAGAAGAACGTAGCTAAAAAATGAAAAAAGTGTCAAAATAAAATGATTTTTCGCACATTTTTTTTCGCACATTTTTTGACAAACGATTTTTCGAAGAAAAACACTTGGAAGGTTTTTTAATTGATGAAACTGTTGGCATTATCATGGCATTGATGGGGATCCGCTCCCTCAGAAAATGATACCATCGCAACCCGGTGGGTCTCTCCTGTTATAATATTTTAGGACATCTCATTTGGACTATTATTGGGCGCCTATATACACTAATTTGAATGAAGGAGCATTACAAACGTTCAATTTCTCACGCAATTTAAAGCTTATTCATGGTGAAATAAAGCTGGAATAAACATTTGGAACCTAAGAACCGTAACAAAACAAGAGAATATCTATTACGCAGTAGCGAGGCTGAGCTTAGCACCACTTGCGATACAAAAATGAATGATTATGATTTAAAAAAAAAAGAAAAGACAATTTTAAAAAACTTCAAAAAGTTGTTTTTTTTTCTAAAAAAAGTTCCGAATATCGCAAAAAAGGAAAAAAAATCCTAAATACAATTAACTGTAACGCTAGAAACATTGACATGATCTTTTCTGCGGGATCTAAGCCCATAAAATTAAGCAGCCACACATGTCTAAAAAAGTCAAAATTTTCATTTTCCACAAAAAACAGGTCCCGACTGGCATTGAGTTTCCGTGATTTTTGTCTCAAGTATGGGTGATACCACTGCGCCAACTGAACAGAACATTTTTTGAACTTGAGCTTTAAAAACAACTTCCAAAAACTTTTAACTAATAACATGAAAGAAAATTTAAAAAAATCGGCAATATTCAAGTAAGAAAAAGCTAAAAATTTGAACGTGCGACAATTTCCTGTTAAAAAAAGCAGATCTTGGCCGGATTCGAGTCATCGATCTTTGTCTTTATGAGAAGGTGCATTAGCTTTTTGCCACACGCGTATTAACGTCTGACTTTTGATTCCATATGAATCAAAGGTAAAATGTTTAAATTGATTCTTTCAAACTAATTTTTAGCCCTAAGAAAAATTCAATATTCTTATTTGATAAGCTTGCTAATCACGAGCGTAATTAGCTTCACCAAAAGATTTTATAAACAAACCTGCCACTCGAAAACAGCGAGTACAATTTTGAACAATTTTGCCAAAATTAAAAAATCTAAAATTTCATTACAATATTTTGTTTTGAAAAGTATCAGAGAAGTTGATTTTAAGCTTATGAACATCGATTGTCGAATTTGAGTCTATTTCAATTCAAAAAATTTACTCAATCACAGAAATTTACTCAATCTAATAGAAAAACAAAGTATATAATCCGACAGAACTAAGGCCGACACCAAATAAACTGAAAACAATCCGAAACTGTTTCGATTTAGAATCACATGACTTCCATGGACCACTTAAAATCAATTACTATCTTTAAATAAAAAAGTAGTTCATGTAGGATGTAGGTGGTACATTAAAAGGAAGAAACTTAAAAATCGTAAATTTTTAAATTGACCAATGGCATGTACGAAATAATGAAGAATTGCTGGCGCTATCTTTCTCAAGATTGGACCAAAGCGGAGGAGTTTGTGGAGCAGTTGCAATGGAGGCTGCACGTCCAATGATAAAAAGGAAGATGAACTTTTTACTGTTGCAACACCATAGCTACATGAATATGGAGGCCATTGTGCGACAGCAACAATTAGAGAGGCCACAGAAAAATCTCCGCTTTGACATGGAAATTTGAAAAACCAGATTTCTTACTGACGACCGAAAAGTATAAATTTTAAATTTCGAATGCTAGAAATGAAAAAAAAAAAAGTTTTTCTTTGTTGACTGAAAAAATCGATTTAGTAGAAAATATTAGCCGACGATCAATTTTATTCTTTTGATAGTGTCTTAAGTTTTTTTCTGTTATTGTCTTTAGTGTCTTGTGTTCGATGTTTCCGATAAATAGATTTTCAATACTTAGTTACTTATTTTGTTACAAAATTTGAACAATTATGTTTTGTTACATTTGTAATTTTCTCTTCATGAATTGGTGTATCATGAATTGATGAGTTTCTCTACATGGGAGTCAGCCGCTCATTAATTGGTTCAGTAAATTGGGCGAACTGGTAATTTTGAACCTCCAAATGATTACAAAAATCGACCAAAAATGGAGATTTAAAGATAATTTTTTCCGTCCGGCATCAAAAAAAACTTTAATCGAACTTGTTCTTGGCTGTTAGTTCTCGAGCTCAGTTGAAAAATTAAGGAGCATTATATCTGCAAAGTCTTTTTCCCTGAGCTGACGCTCCCTCCGGGGCTGATCTCTCTACATATTTATTTATACATATAAATATAAGGCAGTCTAATTTTTGCTGAGCCATGGGAAGTTTTTGAACTCATGTCATGTATCGACCCTGGTTCGTTTTTTGTTATGTTTCGATCATAATCGACTTATGTATTGACCTCAGTAGAACAAAACTTTTGGTCGGCTGAGATAGCTTGGGTGGACAACGGACAATTAGTCGAACCATAAGATCTAATCAGTGTTCGACCAACTTTGTTTCAGCTTATATTAATGATTTTTGTCAAATCGATTTGCGTAGTTTCGACGAAAAATTATATCTTTATGCTTTAAGTGTTTCAGCCTGGATGGAAAAGTTTTTGTTACGAGAACAGTTTTGTTTCATCTGAAAAGCTGCTCTGTCAAATAATCCCAATGTTTTCCAACGCTTTTTATGAACAATCTATTAAAACCATAAAAATTTGTATTAGTTGTTTTTTTTTGTGAAATTAATTTGTTATGAAACTTTTTCTATGTAATTTTTGAATTTTTTTTCTAAGGTTTCTTTTTCTGTTCACTATACTTTAAAGCAATGTTTTGTTGTATCTCAAGTGTTGGAAAGCTCCGTCCCACTCTACGTTTGACGTTGAATCGCGAAAACTTTCAACAAAATAAGTTGCTATTGGCTACATTTAAGTAGTTTTGGTAATCAGAGATTTTACCCGTCGCAAAAAGTTTTAAACAGAAGACTTACTCGAAACCACAATTTTTTAAGATTTACTGCGAGAACATGTGTTTTGCAACCAGTGTCCTAGATTCCTTCGCTTAGGACTTACCCCTTGAGAGCTTATTAGTGAAAAATTACTGCCCAGCACATATTTTACGATTTCTTCAATTTAAGTAACAAAATACCAAAATTTTGAATAAATTTGGTGCTGCGGCACTTAAGCCGACAAAAAGCAAGCAGAAAACAGAAATCCGGCGAATATTTTTTGACGCGCGACATTTTCCCGTTTATAAAAAAGCAGATCTTGGCCGGATTCGAGTGATCGACCTTTGTCTTCATAGGCAGGTGCGTTAGCTTTCTGCTACACGCGTATTAACGTCTGACTTTTGATTTCATATGAATTAAAGGTAAAATGATTGAATTGATTCTATTAAACTAAATTTTAGCCGGAAGAAAAATTCCATATTCCTATTTGATAACGCTTGCTAATCACAAGCGTAATTATCTTCACCAAAAAAGATTTGATAAACAAAGCATGCCACTCGAAAACAGCGAGTACAATTTTGAACAAATCTGCCTCCGTAAAATTTTTTTTTAAATCTTAAATTTCATTACAATATTTAGTTTTGAAAAATATCAGAGAAGTTGATTTAAAGCTTATGAACATCGATTGTCGAATTTGAATCTATTTCAATTCAAAAGATTTACTCAATCTAAGAGAAAACAGACTTGCATGGACCACTTAAAATCAATTACGATCTTTCAATAAAAAAGTAGTACATGTAAGATATAGGTGGCACATTAAAAGGAAGGTACTTAGAAATCGTGAATTATTAAATTGACCATTCTGTGAACGAAGTGTTTAGGGTAAAAAATCTAGTAGCCGGTTGCAATACCCTTACTTATCGCAAGGGTAATAACATAAACATTTAAAAGATCAAACAGCAAAATTATTTACATTGAAAGAGTGATATGATCGTTAATTATGTAACAACATTAGCACTGATAAAGTTTTAAAACTATCTGCAAAACTTACCCTCTGAAGTAAAATAGACTAGTTCAACTAATATTGAAGTTTAAGTAAGTATATTACCAGCACCGATATTTATAGAAGATACAGAAACTATTAAACCATAAAATAAGTTTATGGTTGTGTACTAACAAGGTTTTCCTAACAAGAACGTTTTCGTTCTTTTGAATGTGTGAAGTTATTAATCTATGGTATCAATTGGCTCCTTTAATAATTCCTCATTTATTAACGTAAGTGCTACTCAAATGACAGCAACAGGATCCAAATTTGAAAATTACTACCGCTAGAAACATAGAAAACTTACAAACATGTTTCAAAACTCAGTCAAGAGAGGGGCGGGGACTTGACGAAAGAGCCTTCTATTTCATCTTGACAATTCAAGGCGCGTATGCTACGTTTCATAGCAGCAGATTTATTTTAAATTTTTCAACAATCAGTCCTCTTTTTTGCTAACAACGGACTTTACATCTGCGAATGGTTCCCACGTGCTGTCCCGGTAGATCTCCGATTTGAAGTACTTGATTGTTGTCTCAAGTCCTTTCTTGACTGGCACCTGACAATATAAGTAAACCGTGAAGATAATTTAAGGAATATTTGAAAAATTGGTTAGAAGTTGTAAGCAGGGCTGATAGGGCGAATTGAAATCTTACTACATCGGGTTTTATTTGAATCTTTAAGAAAACGGAGCATTAAAATAATGATAATTCAGTCTAATTTTCCCAAAATTGATTTTAGAAAAAAAAACATTCGCATACACAAGCAAAAATATGACCGATAACGCTACAGGGAAAAACTGAATGAGCAAAACTTTGAGTCTACAAAATTTCTTAAGTGACGCACGCCAATTATGAGTCTACATAATTGCTAAGTGACGCAAGCCAATTATGACGCAATAGCAGTACCAGTCAATTTGAAGAAAAAAAGAAATTTACCAACTAACATGCCTCACTTTATAAAGGGGACGCATTTTATCTAGTATACGAAAAATTTCATTTAAAACATCCGACACTGACCAGGTTCGAACCCTCTTATTTCGTTGCTGGTCTCCTTCCCTACCTCTACGCTACAGATCCATGATACCTTGAAACTAAAGTGCTATTTGTAATATAATAGTCTGTGTTAATATCCTTAGCACTGACTGTACTTAATAGCTGGATCAAAACGAACACTTTCAATATGAACACATTTTGTCACCACAATTTCAGCGCAACAATATTTGCGGCTTAGGTTAAAAAAAGAGTTCATACTATTACACAAGCTATACTTGTTTAACTACAGGCAAATAGCGAATTCGAACACTGGTAAAAGGCACGTCAGATAAAGTTCCTGTAGAAAGCGCAACGAAAACAACGATAAGCAAAAAATGTATGAACATAAAACAAACGAAATATTCTGTAAACGCATACAAAACAGTAAAACGTAGATTTAGTCAAAAAAAATTAATTTAGACAAAATCCAATATTTGACATCAGTTCTCTAAACAATTCAAAAATTGTCATCAGTTCCCATAGAAACATTGACTGACCTCAGACGGTTCTCAAGTTTGAAAATAGTGCAAAACAACGGCTTTTTTTCAAACAACGGCAAGTTTGAAAAAAAAACAAATGACACCCGGCTTTTGGGAAAGAATTAAGCGACTACGGGATTCAAACCGCGAACCTCAGGATTATGGATCATTCGTCTTCCTGGCTGTGTCCACTGATCGAGCTGTCACACAGTTTAGCAATAATTTTATAGAAAACAGCAGGCTCCCTTACGAAGCGGATACAAGATATGACCGCAAAAGAAAATTACGAAAAAGTTAAGAAACTATTTCAAACGAAACGTTTGTTGAATAACAAGGATAGCCGTATTCATAAGCAAATACAAATAAAAAATCTACAAATTAATCAGTTCTACAAATTAGTGTCGTTTCTTGTGCGTGGTATGACGCAAAAACTGTACACAAACGTAGAAAAATAGTAAACTAGCGTAACCGCCAAGTGTTAGCTTCGAAAAAAACAAAAAAATCAAACTTTTTAAATTTGATTTTTTTTTGCACAATATTTTTTAAAATTCTTTTAGAAAACTTTTTTGGCCAGGTAACTGAAAAATGAAACTTCCAAAACTAGTTTTTGTATAGAATAAAAATTTTTTTAGCCTAAATGAACAATTTAACATGTTATGACACTTTATTTGCTCCAAATTAGACGAAAAGTCAAAAACTTCAAACCGTTTTTTTTTACACAGGGAAAATTTGTTGGAAACCTTTTAAGGTCGTTCGAATAACGACTGAAAGGGCTTCAATATGATATAACTCCCACTCAGTCCAATAAATATTTAACGTACCTGATTTTGCTGTGGAAAAAAATACCCGAATACAAAGTTCGTCCGCATTTTCAATAGTCGGAACAAAAACTGAACTTTTTCATTCTGCTGGGATTTTTCGCTTATATAAAAATTGTCAGGGAAACTCAGTCATTCACGCATTTTCCATCAATTTCCAGTTAGCTATTGGAGAGCGTAATTGTCTTTCATTAAGCAAATAGAGTTTGAAAAAATCACAATACAATTTTTGCTAAAAATCCTTTCAAAATTACAACTTCTCGCACCATTTGCATTTTTGCTAAATAAAATCGGATCTTGAAGTTAAACACTCGCAAGAGTAAAAAGCTTTTGTTACAAAATACAAAAAAAGAACGACTTTCAAATTTAAAAAAAATAATAATAAAATCGCACCTTGGATTACAAATTTTTTTTTCGATTAAAATGAAACAAGTGGTAGAAAAATGGATCAATAAGTTAAGTTTTTATTCCAGTTTGAAAGATTACAAACTAAAACTACAATAGGTCTCACATATTTTTTCAAGCCACTCGCACTTTTGTCAAGCCATATTTTTTCACGCCACTCAAACTTTTGGAAAGAGCGTAAGCTGCCTTCCAATTCGCAAATTGTTGAACAGAAATTAAAAGTTAAACTCAAAAAAAAATTGAGCGTGACACACTTTCAATAAGTGAAAACACAATTTCAATAAGTGAAATATCACTTAGTTTATTAGCACTTAAAATAAATATAAATGTACTCAAATTCCAAAAATGAAAGTTCTCACAAAAATGTGGTAAATAAGCCAATAAGGATGAAGTCGGACACCATGTGGCCCATAAAAAGTTCGACAAAGGACAAACCGCCGAGACGAAATGAAATGACTCGACTCAAAAAGCCACATGAAATTGAACGTTTTGGAAAAAGTGAAGGAAAAACTAAGCACACGTATATTGAAAAAGTGTTGATCGAAAAACAGAAAATTTTACCATTCAAACAAATTGACATAAATCGAAAAACGGCTTTGTAAAGATTATATCAGAAATAAATTCCAAATTTACAGTTTACTTACGATTGGTTTCCAGCCTAACTCTCTCATTGCTTTCGAAATGTTCGGTTTCCGTTTCTGCGGGTCATCTACTACTTTCGGCATGTACTTGATTTCACTAGGCGAATCTGCAGCAAAAAAGTATCATCAATGAGAAGTTATATTTATAGATAATATAGATACTGCAGAGCTTTAATGCAGTGAACTAAAAAATACGTTACCTGTCATTTCCTTGATGATTTTGGCGAAGTTTCCAATCGAATACTCGTCAGGGTTTCCCTGAAATCCATGACTAATGTAAAAAATAAAAGCGGAAAAACGATTAAAGGAAAAAAATCAAGAAGCGGAATCACCTAAAATCCAGAATTTCGATCACTATAATTTAAAATCATAAGTCACTTCGTTGCTAGCAATAAAATGGTTCCACAACAACTCGCAACAAAAGACAACCCGTATAAATGGACAAATCGTAAGCTTTAAAGAGATGGTACACCTCGATAAGCTTAAAAATTAGTCTGAAACGCAGTATTGACAGGTAGCGACCGCTTCCATTTATTAAAATCTGCACGCAGACTTTTGCTGCATGTTGCATTTTTAATTGTGATAGTTCCTGCCACTTCAAAAAATGGGAAAAAACTACGTCCTAGGTACAAAAATTTCGCAGTATTTGCTACCCCAAAGAAACCTTGTAGAGGGTCGAGCGTAGTATCATATTAAATCCCTATTAGTCGTTATTCCGATTCCAAAATAAAATTTAAAAAAATTATCTGTATCGAGAAACTCGCCTGGTTTCATATTTAAGCCATTTTGGTCGTAACTCGATTATAAAAAAAACTGTCTGGGGTGTCGAGAAACACTGGTCAAATTTAGTCTATAAAAATTTTTAAAAAATAACCAAAAAAATTTGCATGTAGTTCTTAAGCAGGGGCACTAGAACGGTTCGCCGTGATGAGCAGTTCAGCTCGTATGTTGTACCTTTCCCTCGTGGATGAATTGTCTTAATCTTAGTCTAAAAAAAACTGGTTTTTCAGACTAAAATAGACAGAGGCTGATGTGACAAGAATTTGATTAGATGCTGGCCTCCAAAAAACCTCTACCTCCAAAGTTAAATTTACACGATTTTTAGTTTTGAAAAATTACAACTGATTCGAGCATTATTCCACCTAGTTCAATCGCCTTTCCTAGAAACACATAAAAAATTTTTAAAAATTTCTATTTATAAATTTTGTCTTAGTTTTTATCTTTCTTCTGTAAATCAGTGTGGTCGGAACATTCTGTACAACTTGTACAGGGACCAGCTATCCATGTTAGTTTTTATCACGGGCAGTGAAAGGATCTGACAACTTACGAGATTGACAGGGGTGGTGACATTGCTATCCATCAATTTCACCAAACCAGCTACCAAGTCACTAAAAACACAATTTACTTACATTTATTATCCTTGTATGACTCAAAATTAAATCACAATGAAATTTTAGAATGCTCACGTATGAATGAAAGTATAGTGCTGATTTAAACTATCCGTACAAAATGAATAAAACTTGAATTTTCAAACACGTTTTTCTCAAATTGGGTTAACATAAGACAAAAAGTGAAGAGAACAAAAGTTGCTTAGAATTTCATCAGAATTAATATGGGGCAATTTTTTCTCCCAAATTCTCAACCAAAATTTTACCCCAAAAATGGGTCACTTTGGCTTTTTTCAATTTATCAAGAATTACGCTTTGTTAATTGATGAGGAATGTATATCACAATCAGCCCAACAAAGTTCTCGCAGCCCGTAAAATTTAAAAAATGCTTGGTGGTTTTGGGCACAAATATGAGCAGAGAACGGTTCGCGATCAAGAGCGGAGCAGCTCTTATGCTGAGCATTTTTAGCAAGGAAAAATGGTTCGAAGCTGATGTTTCTTTTAGAATGTTCTGGACCCGACACAAAATATGCTCACTGTTATTAACGGATTTCTATCGAATTCCAACTATTATTATCTGCCCTCCTTGAAACAAAGTAATTTATACATATACGATGTTGGAGTCCATCGAAAGCAGTGGAAATAATGACCATCTTGGTTTTCGCATGAAATGAAACTATTTCATACCTTGGTGAATAAGTTCAGCAATTTCAGTTTTTCACATGATATTATGTGAAATGAAATTTATGAAAACGCCGAGTTTCCACAAATGTAGTTAAATAAACGGAAGTTGAAATAATTCACACTTTTCTCATTGAAATGAGATCTCAAAAGAAAAGGAAAAACAAAAATAAATAGAAAGTCTCACCTGACATATTGGAAAGAGCGAGTGATTGCACCATCTCCATAAATGGTAAGTGGCTCCCCCTTTAGTGATTGGACAATCAGATTGCTCACCACTCGACCATCGTTTATATGCATGCGCGGGCCGAACGTATTGAAAATTCGGGCGACTCGGATGTTCACATAGTTCTTAAACAAAATTTCATGAAGGTGCTTCAGAATTAATCACTTCATTGTTGATTGACAATTTTCCTCAAACCACAAGAATATCCCAATTGTATTTAGGCATGATGCTCAACAATAATATGTGGAATAAAGTTTAGACGGGATTTAGAAATTGTTTATAAGAATGGTAAACACAAGTCGCGAGGAGGTTTCGAATCCACAAAAGTTGGTAGTGTGAATGCAGTGCACGTAGTCTAACCACATCCCAAACTAAACAATCTCCTATTTAAAGCTAATTTCTATGAACAGTCTATCATTTCATTTGATAACTTCAGTCATTCATTTCTACTAACTTCTACTGAGAGAATACAGCGAAAATTATGAGAAAAAACTAGATTCTACAGATCAGCGTCTCCCAAAAATGAAGATTGGGTAAGTTATCAGGACATTTTGTTCGAAACTCTTTCAGAAAAATCCGCCAAAGACATGAATCAACAAAACCATTTTGAGAGAAATTGTTGTGCATGCTTTGGTGGCTTTGTAAAAAGAGACGAATCTTGTATTTTAAAAATTGAAACTTATCGTTACTGGATGGATATTCTGCTGCTAACTTATGTAGAAATGAGCCAACATTGTGCATACTTCAGCAGCCGAATAAAAAATCACGAGACAGTTTGGTATTATTCAAATGAATCTAATTAACCCAAGTTAGAGCTATTGCGAAACGTTGTTCCGGTTTGCAGAATATGATATCTTAATATTGTGCATACCCCGACAACTATTGACAAAGCTCACGAAATGAACAATTTTCTGGGGTCAGAAACCTTTTCGCCCAGTAAGTTTGCAGTTTTAGCAGTTAATGGTTTTTCAATCTGTAAGTCTTTTTCAATAGTTACACAAACAATTTCGTTTTCGTGGAAGCAACTATTGAACAACAGAATTTTGAAGAAAAAACATTGGAAAAACAGACCTTTGAAATGTTAATTGCATATTTTATAAATAAACAACAGGATCTCTGTAATTTAAATCCTATGAGCTTTTAATGATTCTTTGTGAGAAAAAAACCAATGCAGACCATTTACTTCAACATGGAGTTACGTCAAAAATTGTATAATTTGGTTTAAAAAAACAATACGTATACTGTTTCTAAGCTTATACTGGTCAGTTTTTTTTTCATTTTTTATCCTATTTTTTGGGAAGTTTTGGGATGCCAAAATTCGTTAGTACCAAATTAAATTTCCAGCTTTTAATTATAGGAAAAACTTTTCAAAGTTTCAGCTTTAACAGAGACAACGAAGCCCAAAAAAACTATCTATCTTTTAATGATGGAAAAATTGAGCATATCTGCAACATAAAACACATTGAGCTAGTATTAGAAATTTTACAGACAGCAAATATAGCCAACAGACAGTTTTAAAAGAGTCAATGAATTCAAGTACACAAAAAATATTGAAATACTTTGTGAAAAAATCTTAAACTTTCGATTTTTTAAGAAAAATTTGATGGCCCTAGATCAATAGGTAAAAACTTTATTTTGCAGGAAAATCTGATAATTAAATTCCATTTTCGCAATAAGAAGTCGATCACGTTTTGCGTGACCTTTACACTTTCGCTGTTCAGTAGTGGAGTTTGTCTTCCTTTTGTTTAAAGAAAAGAACTGAACTTGAGAAGAAATCAAAACTGAATCCGCGAAAAATAAAACTCCCTCCTGAACTTTCAAAAATCCAAAACGGAAACTTTCAAAATTAACAAACAAAAATAAAAAATACGATGAAAAAATATTTACTTCAGAAACTTTTCCTAACAAGGTCAGCATTTACTGATGTATTTTAAATTCATCCGAAAGCCGATATAAATTTGAAATGCATCCGAAAAACACTCAATGAAGTTGAAAAAGGACCAACTCTAGCAGCAAAACTTTTTTAAACCTTTTTCCCGTTTTTCAATTTGATTCAAGTTTCAAAATCAGCAAACACAAAATCATGATATTGACAAGGATAGCCGGTTGCTGTTAAAATAGCACAGAATGTTCGCAGGTTTAGCAAAAAAAAACACATCAAAAAAATTCTTCGGAACATTCTTATCGTAAAATTTTCCGAGAGAGAAGCAAGGTGTGGAACTTCACATTTAGCTGTCTTAACGAATTGTCAAGAGCTTCCTAAAACACGTCCAGATTTGCTCTTCGCTCTATAAATCCTATAATTCAAACAACTTTTTCTGTGATTTTTCCTTTGGACTTGCAATTACAGCTGAATTGGCTTGGATATCATGTAAAAATTTTATTTCAAATTTCTTCATGGGTTTGCACGAATATTTTGCTAAAGAAAACATACATAAATCTAAACCTAACCAACAGATCATTGGAAAAAAAGTCTGTGAACGCAAGGAAACCAGAAAAAAGACTTGTTTTTTGAAAATAATTCAATTTCAAATATCAGAGTTAAATCATAGGGTCTTGAATCTCTTCGAAATTCAAGAAAAATTAATGATAGACTTTTTTGATCAAATATAAATAATTTGAGAACACTTGATCAACAGGTTCATCTGAAAATTAAAATTCATTTTCGAAATAAGAAGGATAGTTGAGTTTGCCGCTTTCTTTATGACAAATAAACTGAACTTGGAAAGAAATCAAAAGTCAAACCTCGAAAAAACAAATTTGAACGTGAACAAATTTTAAGACTTTTCCTGAAAAAAAATCATCAGGACCTAAATAAATATCTTCACTACGTTCACCGACCTTTCAAAAGATCCTTCCCAGTCAGAATAGAAAACAATGTAATATAATATAACAGACAAAAAAATTGAGACTTGAAGCTCATTTCTACAGTTGCTGAACAGTTAAAAAATTTGAATAAGTTTTCAAGATTTAATTTTCTGAAATTGTGAATAAAGCACTGTGGATGAAACAGCAGTAGACAAGAATCTGACAAGCAACACAAAACAAGACCAGGAAGAAAGGTGTAAGAATAACAAAAGACCAAAAAAACTCTTTTTCTTAGAAATAAAACTGCATAATGCTTCAACACAGAGTTCCCATTTGTACATGTTCGGATCTTTTTGCCGACTTAAAATTGTTTGAATAACGTTCTTGTCAGATAGATAAAAGTTGTTTAAAACCGTTTTTAACAGCTGGGAATATTCCGTGATCCAAGATCCCAACTATTGAACATAGACGACAGACAGTTGGAAAAGAGTCAGTGAACTTAAGGAAACCGAAAAAAAACTGACTGGCTTTTTAAAACTTCAACTATCGAATTTCAAAGAAAAAATTAGATCCCTCAAAGCTCTTTGAATTTCTAAAACAATTAATAATTTTGAATATTTTTTGGATAAAATTAAGCGAATTTGAGAAAACTGGAAGAATAGATAAATCGCTTAATCCGCTGGAAAACCTGAAATTTATAATCCACTTTTGAAACTAGAAGTTGATCAGGTTTTTGTTGACCTTTACACTTCAGCTGGTCGACGGCGGAGTTTTCTTTCCTTTTAACAAAGGAAATAAATCTGAACTTGAAAACAAATCAACTTTCCTGAAAACGAAAAAAAAATCATCATGACCTATAAGAGCCTTCATTACTTTCATCGAGCCTTGTAAAAAACATGTAAAAAATATGAACTCATCATTCATTGTTAACTGAAGTCTTTATTAATGTAGCATCTACTTTAATGTAAGCCGACGATTCACAACAGGCGACAATTAAACGACTTGTGATACCAAATTCTGCCTTCTCACAAAAACTTACTTGTGTTTCCCCTGTGTTCAATTTATACATGTATGTATTTGTGTACTGACCCTGCTGTTGTATGCGTAACAGAGTGTCTCTCCCGCCCTTTTGCCTTCGTCATAACAGGATCTGGGTCCCATGGAATTCACATTGCCCCAGTAAGTCTCCGACTGGGGGTGCTGAAGTGGATCTGAACAAGTTTTGACACTCACAAATCACATTATTATTCTAATAACGACCATTGTTGCAAAAATACGGAGAGCCGCTGTTGTACTCTAAATTACGACTTCCATGTTTTTTAAATTGTTTTTGTGGGTTAGGTGATGTTTTGTGGCTAATACGGAATTTATCGGGCAGAACAATCGCCATCAGAATTGAATGTAGGACGTTTCGCCACTCACATATTTCGCCGTAGATTCTTAACGACGGACGTTGTGTGTGAGATGATAGGAGCAAAAATCAAGAGGAGCGAAAGGTGCGTTAACCATCAGAATTGAATGAGATGCGGATAACTTCTTACTCTAGTATGCAGAGGAGAAATCATGCGACACTCTTCAACGAATCAAGTGAACAATCTCCCCCCTAAATCAAATGGGGACCGGCCTATTAGCATGTGTATCGATTAGCATTGCCCATGTAAAAAAATGTAGTTTAAAGATTCGCTTTTTCACATTTTGTTTACTCAAATTTGAAATATTGAACAGCGTGCACTCAGCCGAACTTTGTAATTGAGCGAAAGTGAAATTTCGGCTCCCCAACAAAACATGTGCCTGTCGAAATTATTTAAAAGTTAAGGCTAATTTGTTTTTTGTCTGAAAGCGCAACCTGTTAAAGCAATTAGCGAACGCTAATAGGCACAGGGGTGTTCAGTTATCGATATAGATTATATTGCAGTTTCAAAATAGATTATCGATATTTTTGAGCTGACAAAATAAATAATCTAAATAATCTTTGGAATATTTCGAACAAAAAAAGATTATTGTTGAAAATTTTATTTTTCAAACCAAATCGGATACAACTTTAATATCCCAGAGTTGCTTGTTTACAAAAAGGAACAATTGCGCTTCAAGGTTGACAGGCTCGAGTTTTTTACGGTAGTCGTCAAAAATCATTTTTGCTCGACTAAACAAGTAAATAGGCCCACATTCATTGGCTACGAATCCCAAGACAATAATCGAGGCAACAAGTCACAATTATTGTTAGTCAACAATAGATTATTGTAATGTTTAGCTCCAAAAAATAGATTATCGATATATATTTATTGACAATAATCTTGTATACAATAATCTTTTGAACACCCCTGAATAGGCACACATACAAATCGCTACACCCCCAAAACCAAATGGGGGGTGTCGAAACTAGCATGTGTGCCTATTATTATTCGCTAATTGCTTTGACAGATTGTGCTTTCAGACAAAAAAAAACAAATTAGCCATAAGTTTTAAATAATTTCGACAGCCACAGGTTTTGCTGGGGAGCTGAAATTTCACATTCGCTCAATTAAGAATTCGGCTAAGTGCACGATGTTCACTATTGCTATTTTGAGTGAACAAAACTTGAACTTTACATGGGCATGCTCATAGACACACATGCTACTAGGCCGATCCCCAAATCATATTAGGGAGGTGGTCGTTCACTTGGTCAAAAGTAATATGTTTCAGCCACTCAGATTTGAGCATAGTACATGCAGGACTTGATGCTTGAATTTATCATTGAATTTTAGAGTGGGAGATTGTCCACTTTTATTCAGGGGGAGATTGTTCACATGTACGATGTACCCCCTACAAATCGTCCATTCGGGTCAAACGAGGGTGATCGCTCGACTAGCATAAAAGGGTAAGAGCTCGACTAGCATTTTGTGCTCCGTCCAAACCGAATTTCGGATCTACTTAACAATCCCCCCCCCCCATTGTACCTACTATATAATCTCTCCCCCCCCCTATTGTACCTACTAAAGAATCCCCCCCCCCTTTCTTGAAAGGGGGGGGGGGAGATTGTTAAGTAGATCCCGGATTTCTTTTTGGTGCTAACGGTCTGAACATGTCAAGTTAGGGTCCCAACGGTCTCCTCAACCAATTATATTTTGACCACACGCGGTCTGAACATTAAATCACAAGGACCTTCCGAGCGGGAAAGTTGAACAAAGTCGAACATTTTCCGGTAACATTCAACGAGTCGGTATTACTATGATAGAATGGTCCCTCGAAAAAACAACTATGATAGACGGGTCCCGCATGCATTTCGCATGTTATAATTTAGAAAACAATTTGTGTAAAAACTTTATCCTGTAATTTTACAAGGGAGTGGGAAACTGGAAAAGAGAAAGAGTCCATTCTATTTAAACAAATCTGCAGGTGGGGGGGGGGAATGAGAAAGATTGTGAAAACTTGTTCACCTGTTCACGCTGACACGTTTTAATGCCTTTTAAAACATGAAAAATCATTTTATATTTTCGTATAAAAAACTTCTGCTCCCGGGCGGGCTCGAACCGCCGACATCCGCATCGCTCATACTGTCTATAAGTACGGCGCTCTAACCGACTGAGCTACGGGAGCCTGACTTCGTCAAGAGATTGGTAAACAAAATCCAAGCCAAATTGGTTCTCTCGCTACGTTAATGTTGAATTTGAAAGCAATACACAGCACAGGACAATATAACTACAGGCTGACTTAAATTATTAGAACACAAGGCTCTTTTCCCTTTTTCCCCCCCACCTCACGCCAGTTTCAACTTATTAGTGTAACGAGTGGTTTTACGAGGTTGAGTATGAAGACCAAACAAATATGTTTGTCGTGGCCTTATTAGTCTGTATGTAAATTTTAATAACAATCGGACAATGTGGTCAACAAATTTACATGTAAAAATTTGCAGGTGGGGGGGGGGGGGGGGGGAGGAAAAAGAGCCGGACACAATTGCAAACTTGATTCATATGACGTAACTTTTCGGTTGGTTTATACTTCGGCTGGGGTACACTCGTTGCAGCTTATAACATGAAAAGTCATTTTAAATAGATTTCCGTATAAAGAATTTCAGAAAAACCAAAGGTAGGAAACTGGAAAAGAGCTCGAAAGTCCCCCCCCCCCCAAAAAAGGTTCATTTGGTGAATTACCACAGCCAAAATTTATCTTCTTGAATTCTGATTGGTTGAAATTTGAGCCAACGAATTTATGGATTGATTGTTTACTGTTCAACCAGCATAAACTCAAGCTGCAGGATAGTGACCGCCGCAGCCGCGCCAACATGTTGCGAGCTTGCCACCAAAGAGTAGGACTCTATACGAAATTTACAGCCAGTTATCGCCGCAAAGCGGCGACGCGCGCGTAGCGCGCCCACCGGCGACCTTAAACCGAGACTCGGATAATTTAGTCTTTTGACAATTGACAAGATTTGGAACTTATGCGACTGCTTTTTTATTTTGGAACCTATGGGACTGATTTTTTATTTTGGAACCTATGAATACGCACCGGTTCATTTATACAGTGCTGATTTAAATTATCCGGACAAAACGAACATAACTTGAATTTTCAAACGCGTTTTTCTCAAATTGGGTTAAGATTAGACAAAAAGCGAAGAGAACAAAGTTACTTAGAATTTAACCAGAATTAATACGGTGCCATTTTGTCTCCGAAATTCTCAACAAAAATTTTACCCCAAAAATGGGTAATTTTAGTTTTTTTTCAATTAATCAAAAAATACCCTGAAACCACTTTTTTAATGGATAAGAAAATTATAGCACAAGAAGCCTCTTACACAGCCCAACAAAGTTTAACAAGGGTTAAATCTCCAAAAATTTGCACAAATTATTTAAAATTTATTTTAAACAGAGATTCTGCGTTTTATATAGTAAAAATCACATTTATTGACTATCGAGTGAAAATTTTTTCTCTTTTACTGTTTTTGAAGATTTAACCCTTGTTAAAATTTGTTGAGCTGCGTAAGAAAAAACTCAATGGCCCATTTTTGGGGTAAAATTTTTGTTGAGAATTTCGGAGAAAAAATTGCGCCATATTAATTCTGATGAAATTCTAAGCAACTTTTGTTCTCTTCACTTTTTGTCTTATGTTAACCCAATTTGAGAAAAACGTGTTTGAAAATTCAAGTTTTGTTCGTTTTATCCGGATAATTTAAATCAGCACTGTAGCTCCTTTGGGTCTTATGCGTTAAGCGGCCCAAAAACCAAAATTGAAGCAAAATGAAAACTAAAACTGAAACTGATCCTGATTGGCTATTATTAGCCAATCAAATTCGAGCAACTAGGTCAGCCATTTCGATTGATACTGAGAATTTCAAACAGACAGATAGTAATTGTATGTTGATTACGTGTTTTCAATTTGAAAGAAAATTTCTGACTATTTTCCTAATTTTGGGCCGTTTAACGCATAAGACCCGCTCCTTTTAGTCAATCAAACGGTTGGGTATGGAAAACAAGGGTTCTCAAAAACTAATGGAAATTAATTTTAACAACATGAATTATACCCAAGGCTTCCGCAAAAATAATGGTAGGGGCCCATTATGGCCGTAAATAATGGAGGGAAAGGACAAAAAGTAAGGCCATTATGTATGGAACTGCCTTCGATTATGGCCATAATTTAGGGATGACGTAACCCCATTATGTAAAACAAATAGTGAGCGGTGGAATCCCTCATACGCGAAGGACCGAATGCGCGAAAATAAAAATCAGCCTATCAGATTTCAGTAATCTAAAATTTGGAAAGAAATTAAACATTTCCAGGGACTGAATATTGATATTGGCCGAATTTAACAACGACAGAAATATGCAATATTTTCAATAAAGAGCTTTGGGATAATAATCTGGCTTCAAAAATTTCGTAAGATTGAAAAATTTGTTTTGAGTTTTCATTCAAAATTATGGAACGAAAAAAACCCCATTATATGGCCACATGTTTTGCGCAACCCCTGATTAATACCATTAATGGAAAACAAAAAAAATCCATTATTGAACAATGGAAATTAACGAAGTTTAGTCATTGGCTGGGAAGATTGTAGAACTTCTCGTTTTTTCGTCCCAACAAACCACCCCGAGCACAAATATTCCGTTACTTTCGTTACGAGTCGGAACAATAAATCAACAGTTACGCATATGAAAATTTTATACTTTGTAACGAATATCCCTCCTTTTGCAAAAAGGGGGAATATAGTATATAGCTAAAGAGATCTAACACATGCTTGGTTGGCGAGGGCATTCTACGGTAGGTCACTTAGTCACTCGGGGGGGGGGGGGGGGGATGGAGATTAAACGGTTGATCCGATACAGTACCCAAAAAAGGAAGGAGTCCTAGACCTTATTGCGGGCTCCGGCTCTTTTTCCTCCACCACCTTTTGGTGGGGGAAGGAAAAAGAGCCATACATCACCTTATTCCTTTTCTCACCAAAACATTTGAGAGGGTACTGAAATTTGCTTGGCTTATTCTAGCCAATCAGATAGAAGCAAAATAGTCTCAGTTCAAGATCTTGAAATCTTGAAAATCTTGGGGGGCGTTCAACAGTGTATACAAAGTATACAACAGTGCCGAAAATAGTAGAAAAATTTCAGAATGATTTAAACGCATTTTCTAAAGAGCTGGAAGTTACTGACGCTAATTCAACATTCTTCAATAATGCGGTTAATTTTGAAGGAATCTAGCATTTACTCAACGTTAGCTTATGAAAAATTTGTATTATTCAATGTATTAATACTAAGAACAACATACTAAAATCACTGGCTAATTTGGTTAAAACAAATGCAATCACTTTATTCTTCAGCAGAATTCTTGCAAGACCGACTTTTGAGCAGCTACGAAGGTAGTAATTTTTCAATGGAGGTTTTCTCTGTGTTTTTTTTTAATCTGGGTAAAACTCTGGAGCGTAATTGAAATAATTAAGAGTAGTTTACCAAACATTCTTCAATTGAGGGTAATTCGGTTAATTTAAAATTCGACTTAAAATTGTGAACAAAACAAGTGAGAAGGTACTGAAATTTGGTTGGCTTATTCCAGCCAATCAGATAGAAGCAAAATAGTCTCAGTTCAAGCTGTTGAAATCTTGGGGGGCGTTGAACAGTGTATACAAAGTATACAACAGTGCCGAAAATAGTAGGAAAATTTCAGAATGATTTAAATGCATTTTCTAAAGAGCGGGAAGTTACTGACGCTAATTCAACATTCTTCAATAATGCCGTTAATTTTGAAGGAATCTAGCATTTACTCAACGTTAGCTTATGAAAAATTTGTATTACTCAATGTATTAATGCTGAGAACAACATACTAAAAGCACTGGTTAATTTGATAAAAATAAATGCGATCACTTTATTCTTCAGCAGACTTATTGCAGACTTTTGAGCAGCTACGAAGGTAGTCATTTTCCCCTGGAGTTTTCTTTGTGTTTTTTCTAATCTGGGTAAAACTCTGGAGCGTAATTGAAATAATTTACAGTAGTTTACCAAACATTTTTCAATTGAGGGTAATTCGGTTAATTTAAAATTCAACTTAAAATTGTGAACAAAACAATTTAGAGGGTACTGAAATTGGATTGGCTTATTCTAGCCAATCAGACAAAAGCAAAATAGTCTCAGTTCAAGATGTTGAAATCTTGGGGGGCGTTCAACAGTGTATACAAAGTTATACAACAGTGCCGAAACGGTTGATCCGATACAGTACCCAAAAAAGGAAGGAGTCCTAGACCTTATTGCGGGCTCCGGCTCTTTTTCCTCCACCACCTTTTGGTGGGGGAAGGAAAAAGAGCCATACATCACCTTATTCCTTTTCTCACCAAAACATTTGAGAGGGTACTGAAATTTGCTTGGCTTATTCTAGCCAATCAGATAGAAGCAAAATAGTCTCAGTTCAAGATCTTGGAATCTTGAAAATCTTGGGGGGCGTTCAACAGTGTATACAAAGTATACAACAGTGCCGAAAATAGTAGGAAAATTTCAGAATGATTTAAACGCATTTTCTAAAGAGCTGGAAGTTACTGACGCTAATTCAACATTCTTCAATAATGCGGTTAATTTTGAAGGAATCTAGCATTTACTCAACATTAGCTTATGAAAAATTTGTATTATTCAATGTATTAATACTAAGAACAACATACTAAAATCACTGGCTAATTTGGTTAAAACAAATGCAATCACTTTATTCTTCAGCAGAATTCTTGCAAGACCGACTTTTGAGCAGCTACGAAGGTAGTAATTTTTCAATGGAGGTTTTCTCTGTGTTTTTTTTAATCTGGGTAAAACTCTGGAGCGTAATTGAAATAATTAAGAGTAGTTTACCAAACATTCTTCAATTGAGGGTAATTCGGTTAATTTAAAATTCGACTTAAAATTGTGAACAAAACAAGTGAGAAGGTACTGAAATTTGGTTGGCTTATTCCAGCCAATCAGATAGAAGCAAAATAGTCTCAGTTCAAGCTGTTGAAATCTTGGGGGGCGTTCAACAGTGTATACAAAGTATACAACAGTGCCGAAAATAGTAGGAAAATTTCAGAATGATTTAAATGCATTTTCTAAAGAGCGGGAAGTTACTGACGCTAATTCAACATTCTTCAATAATGCCGTTAATTTTGAAGGAATCTAGCATTTACTCAACGTTAGCTTATGAAAAATTTGTATTACTCAATGTATTAATGCTGAGAACAACATACTAAAAGCACTGGTTAATTTGATAAAAACAAATGCGATCACTTTATTCTTCAGCAGACTTATTGCAGACTTTTGAGCAGCTACGAAGGTAGTCATTTTCCCCTGGAGTTTTCTTTGTGTTTTTTCTAATCTGGGTAAAACTCTGGAGCGTAATTGAAATAATTTACAGTAGTTTACCAAACATTCTTCAATTGAGGGTAATTCGGTTAATTTAAAATTCAACTTAAAATTGTGAACAAAACAATTTAGAGGGTACTGAAATTGGATTGGCTTATTCTAGCCAATCAGACAAAAGCAAAATAGTCTCAGTTCAAGATGTTGAAATCTTGGGGGGCGTTCAACAGTGTATACAAAGTTATACAACAGTGCCGAAAAACGTAGGAAAATTTCAGAATAATTTAAACAAATTTTCTAAAGAGCGGGAAACTAATGACGCTAATTCAACGTTCTTCAGTTATGCGGTTAATTTTGAAGGAATCTAGCACTTACTCAAAGTTAGCTTATGAAAAATTTATATTATTCAATATATTAGTGCTAAGAACAATATACTAAAAGCACTGGTTAATTTGGTTAAAACAAATGCGATCACTTTCTTCTTCAGCAAACTTCTTGCAAGACCGACTTTTGAGCAGCTACGAAGGTGGTCATTTTCCCCTTGAGTTTTCTCTGTATTTTTTTTCTAATCTGGGTAAAACTCTGGAGCGTAATTGAAATAATTTACAATAGTTTACCAAACATTCTTCAATTGAGGGTAATTCGGTTAATTTAAAACTCAACTTAAAATTGTGAACAAAACATTTGAGAGGGTACTGAAATTTGATTGGCTTATTCTAGCCAGTCAGATAGAAGCAAAATAGTCTTAGTTCAAGATCTTGAAATCTTGGGGGGCGTTCAACAGTGTAAACAAAGTATACAACAGTGCCGAAAATAGTAGGAAAATTTCAGAATGATTTAAACGCATGTTCTAAAGAGCGGGAGGTTACTGACGCTAATTCAACGTTCTTCAGTAATGCGGTTAATTTTGAAGGAATCTAGCATTTACTCAACGTTAGCTTATGAAAAATATGTATTACTCAATGTATTAATACTGAGAACAACATACTAAAAGCACTGGTTAATTTGGTAAAAACAAATGCGATCACTTTATTCTTCAGCAGACTTCTTGCAAGACCGACTTTTGAGCAGCTACGAAGGTAGTTATTTTTCCCTGGACACTTTCTCTGTGTTTTTTTTTCTAATCTGGGTAAAACTCTGGAGCGTAATTGAAATAAGTTACAGTAGTTTACCAAACATTCTTCAATTGAGGGTAATTCGGTCAATTTAAAATTCAACTTAAAATTGTGAACAAAACAATTTAGAGGGTACTGAAATTTGATTGGGTTATTCTAGCCAATCAGATAGAAGCGAAATAGTCTCAAATCAAGATGTTGAAATCTTGGGGGGCGTTCAACAGTGTATACAAAGTATACAACAGTGCCGAAAAACGTAGGAAAATTTCAGAAAAATTAAAACGAATTTTCTAAAGAGCGGGAAGTTAATGACGCTAATTCAACGTTCTTCAGTTATGCGGTTATTTTTGAAGGAATCTAGCATTTACTCAAAGTTAGCTTATGAAAAATTTGTATTATTCAATATATTAGTACTAAGAACAATATACTAAAAGCACTAGTTAATTTGGTTAAAACAAATGCGATCACTTTCTTCTTCAGCAAACTTCTTGCAAGACCGACTTTTGAGCAGCTACGAAGGTGGTCATTTTCCCCTGGAGCTTTCTCTGTGTTTTTTTTCTAATCTGGGTAAAACTATGGAGCGTAATTGAAATAATTAAGAGTAGTTTACCAAACATTCTTCAATTGAGGGTAATTCGGTTAATTTAAAATTCGACTTAAAATTGTGAACAAAACAAGTGAGAGGGTACTGAAATTTGGTTGGCTTATTCCAGCCAATCAGATAGAAGCAAAATAGTCTCAGTTCAAGATGTTGAAATCTTGAGGGGCGTTCAACAGTGTATACAACAGTGCCGAAAAACTCGTCCATTCGGGTCAAACGAGGGTGATCGGTCGACTAGAATGAAAAGGTAAAAGCTCGACTAACACTTTATGCTCCGTCCAAACCGGAGTTCTTTTTGGTCCCAACGGTCTGAACATGTCAAATTAGGGTCCAAACTTGACATGTTAATTTAAAATTCGACTTAAAATTGTGAACAAAACATTTGAGAGGGTACTGAAATTTGATTGGCTTATTCTAGCCAATCAGATAGAAACAATATAATCTCAGTTCAAGATGTTGAAATCTTGGGGGGCGTTCAACAGTGTATACAAAGTATACAACAGTGCCGAAAAACATAGGAAAATTTCAGAATAATTCAAACGCATTTTCTAAAGAGCGGGAAGTTACTGACGCTAATTAACAAAGAAAATCGCTCAAATTTTGGCACAAAAATGTCTGTAACTGCGAACTAAACAATTATTTTGGCGTCAAAACATGTAAGCTGTAAGCTTTCTCGCTCAAAACCTTAAAGTGTCACTTAAGATTGTAAACGATTGCCGTTTCATTTTTTGGTTGCCGCACTCAATATATTGAAATTTGTTTAAATTTTTGGCACTTTTGAACAAAGTTTTCATTTTCTGCACTGTTGCACTTCGGCACTGTTGTACTGCCCCAAATATTGCTTTAAGGGCTGGATAAGTTAAACGGCCCGACATTTTAATAGTTAGATAAAATTAGTTCAAACTTTGTGACGAATTTGTGTTCTACTTAGCATAAAAATTTTAGTGTTTTCGGCGATTCGGGAATGCGGCTATGTGGGTACGCACCGAAACACAGGTACCGAATAAGCAATAACACTTTTGACAACTAAATGCTACATAAATTATACATTTCAAAAATCTCGCGAACTAAGCTGAATTAGAAAACTTTTGGTGAAAAATTGTAATAACTATACTGTTTATGTAAAGCAGATGCAACTTTCCATGGGTTTCATGGGGGTCGTTAAACAGTGCCGAAACTGGAAAAAAAATAAACGCTCAACAGTCCCAAAAAAAAATCATACTTGATTAATCGTAGTTGATCGTGGTTCCACATTTAAAAGTTCACATTCTGAATAAACATGTTCTATTGCGCTCATCTTTCTGCATCCTGTAAAAACGCGGAGAGCAGCATTTTGAATTATTTGCAGTACCTTTAAAGAAGTTTTACTGGCAGTATGCAACTAAGCAGGGCTTTCATAATCTATTTAAGTCTTACTAACAAGGTAAAAGTGACCAGTAAAGTTTCTTTGGACTGGCCCCACGAAGTCCCGGATAAAACCTTGAGGATCAATATCATGCGCGCGGCTTTTCGGTTGTTCGTCTGCAATGTTCTGCCAAATTTAGGGAGGACACCAAGTATTTTGGTAGGTTTCTCACCGGGCAGTATAGTAATTTTCATTTCAACAATCGGGTCCGTGTTGAAATCTTTAATGAAAGAAAGAAAAATGCCGGCCGAACCTTTAGGAGAAAAAACAAGAGCCCTTGGGGTAAAAAACTTGTGTAACTTAGATAACTGGGTAGGACAGATCAGGACGTTGAAATCTTGCTGGACTGGACAAAATGCTGAAAGTCATGAGCGTAATACTGCAGTTTTACATCGGGCCAAGGTGGAAAAACCCGGATGTAAACGTTGAAAAATTTTGGGGGATAAGACTGATCCTTCAGGAACGCCTCTACAAACAATCCTAAATTTTGAAAGGGTGTCCCTGATCATAGTTTTTGATTGACGCCATTCAGGTAGCTTGACAACCACTTAATTAGACTTTCCTCTACGCTTGTGCCATAAAGGAGATCCAGGAGGGTGCAATGGCTGACCATGTCAAAAGCTTTTGTCATAAAATAATTAAAAACCTCATATCTCAAAATCTACAGAGAATTGAGTAGCCCCATATGGAGGTAAGATTCGTAACTCCTGAAAATACTCTGAAAGCAACCCAACTACAGGGCTAGGAATTTTAAAATTTGAAAAAAATTAATTTAGGTTATTTGAATTTTTTATGAAAAAATCACAAAAAAACGCCATATCTAAAAAAAAATGAAGATTCGATTAGTTATATCCAGAGGCACGATTCATAACCCCCGAGAAGCTGTGAACACTTTGACAAACCCCACTACAGATTTGGAGGTGCAAATATCGAGTTTTTGAAAAAATCAAAGAGAACGTCATATCTCGAAAACTACAGGGAGTTGAGCAATCATATTTGGAGGCAGAACTTGCAGCTCCTGGGAGTATCCTGGGAGAGCCTTATTTTAGAGATGGGAACTTCAAATTTTTTATTTCTTAATTCTTTGGAAAATCTTGAAAAAACCATAAAAAACTTCATATCTCGAGAACTACAAAGATTTGAGAAGTGAGATTTGGAGGCAAGATTCGCAATCCCTGAGAGTACTCTGACAGCCTCCAACTACAGGGTTGAGAATTTAATTTTTTCAGAAATTTTTAAAAATTAAATTTTCTAGAATTTTTGAAAAATCTCTAAAATTGCCGTATTTTGTAACTTGAAAGGATTTGGTTATTCATATATGGAGGCCGATATCGCAACACCCCAGGAAACCCTGTCTGCATCCTACTATTGGGTTGCTTAATTGAAATAAACACTGAATTCAAACAAGAAAATCGAAAAAAAAATCTGGAGCCTGGTTTGATGATGGTCATTTAGTGGGTAAAGGTAGATTCAATAATTTCGGCTCAGAGTTTAGACCCTCGTTGGTCTTCCGGGATAGCACCAAAGAGGGGAGTAGGCATTAGCATCACAGAGGACGATACTGTTTTCATCGGATAAGAGCGCTATAAAGCATGCTTAAATCTTGGGGGCACTTAGAGCGGGAGTAATGTAGAAATTGATGATACGGAGATTTGGGGTGCTGGCATTTACTTGTACGCAATGTGACTCCAAAATTCCGTCTTCCGCTGTTTCTAGTTCCTTGTATAGAAGGGATTTGCGAATGGAAGCAAGGAGCCCACCTCCTTCTCGAGTACGGTTTTTTCTAGTAATTGTATAAATTGGGCCCAGCGAGGGGGTGAGATTTTTCAACTTTAACTTAGTTTCTCGGAAAATCTCGATGTGGATTTGGTATTTGAACTGTAAGGCTGCAATTTCGGGTGCTTTACCAGAGATGTTATTACAATTTAATTGAGGGAGGGAGCTGGCTTGGTACAGACTTAGTACAGAGGGAATTTGCTTGGTTGGTTGTGGGGTTTGTTGCAGTATGAGAATTTGACGCGAATTCGGAGTTTGATTCGTTCTAAGGGAATGTGTGATCACTAGGTGGGAATTAGTTGTTGGAGGGGGATTTGTTACGGGCTGGCGAGTAGGGTTATTAATGTTATTCACAGGAGGGGGCAGTATATAAGATTCAGTGCAAGAGGTGCAGCAAAAATCTCTAGTCCTCTTTGAGCTTTTTAAGACCGCTACATTTAAAATGGATCTAACATATACATGGCACCAGACGCTGGCTTGGTTCAGTAATTTTTTTTGATTGCAAGGTGAGCAGACATAGTGACCAGGGTTGGATCAAAATTAATAGATGGAGCGACCCGACCGACTTAATAGAGCCGGTAAAATATGACGCTACGCTTGCTAGTTGGTTTGGGTAAGAGAAGCAAGGTAAAACATAATCTTCTCATTTACGTTTCAGGAAAAAAAATGAGTACCCGGTTGTAATACACATGCTTATCCAAGGGTAAAAATTGCGAGCTCAAAATCTTTCTAGACTTAAGATCAGGGGCGGATTTAGCCCCCCATCTCAGGGATTCGACTTCCTGTCGACCCAAAGGGTCCCCCCTTTGTACTATTTTGAGATACCCATTTTCGGCAGACGTATCCAAAAACTTGGCCAAACAGTATTTTAAGTGATTTGGGAGAGCTCGAAAAAATCAATTTGGTCGACCTAAGAACAAGAAGATTGACAAAATTTTCGAATTTTTTTTTTTGAAAATCCGCACCTTTCGCGAAAAGCCTAGATCCGCCCCCTGCCTAAGATCAAACTGATGCATTTAGAAAGATGAAAAAACGGACCTTTGAGTGGCCGAAAAAGCAATGCTTTCATTCGAATGAATGATATCCCCCTAATTTGATCATAGTAGATTGTTCAGTAGAGCAGTTTGTCATTTTAGTTGTCACACATGGTACAACCACTGCTTAAAAAACTGAAACTTGTGCGCCGTACGTGGTAATAGAAACGATTAAAAGAGATGAGAGACAAGAAGTACTTGCCTCCGTATACTTCTGAGGTTGATGCGAAGAGTAGCTTGGCCTTGACTCTGCTGGCCAGGCCTAACATGTTGATAGTGCCTATCGTATTCGTCTTCACTGTCTAAACACAAAAAAACTAACATCACATGGACACAAACACGATGCGTGCCCAAAACAAAATCTATGATAACTTCCCCTAGGGAGCATGTTCCTTATTGATCAGGGCGATCCTTTTCTGCTGTGTTTTATATCAACTGTCTTCAAATGGTAAATTCAATATTCTGTAACACAGCTGAAAAAAAATACTTGGTCTTTAAGAATGTTGCATAAGCGGAGTTTCACACTACTTGCGATTCATAAAAATACAGAAAAAATGGAAAATGTTACAAAAAAACTAGGTGGACCAAAATTTTCGTATGTCTCGATGAAGGACACCTAGAGATCAACTAAAGCTGGAGGTACGTATTCGATATTTTTTGAATACTATGCGGGACGAAAAAATTGGACTTTGCCCAAAACCTTAGTTCTTTCTCTACTAAAATAAATTAGATTTTTCAGGTTTTGGAATTTCCCAAAAACCTAAGCTTTCTCGTAGAAAATCATAAAAGAGCAGCCACTTCTGCAGGAAAAATTCGCACAACCGCTTCTTCCGATTGAAATGTTCATCTCAGATATGAAGTTTTTAATAAAATTCGAGTATTTTTTAAACAAGGGTCAAAGTTCAGAAAATTGAATTTGCGAATCGGTAACTTTTTTTCTACTAAAAACAAGTCATGGCCGGTAAATTGAAGACGATTTCCAAAACCGGGTTTTTCGATTAAACTCTTAACCTGAAAATTGGCACGGTAACTTCGAGTAGAGTTAAAAAAGTTTCCAAAAAACGGTCCCAGTTTCAAAACTTTCACTTGTTTGAAAGCCAAAACTTTTTCTACAGGAAACTAAGCGTATCCAATTATGAAGGTAAGCTGTTGAGTTGATTAAACCTATGATATCAGGTTTGGCACGCCCGTTATCGAAAAAATCCAGAAAACCAGTCAACGGATCAGAAAGTTGACATTTCCGAGAATCACAGCTTTTTGTTTAAAAAAGTTGAGCGTAGCCACTAATGCACAAGAGATTCACCTGATCTTTTTTTCCGACTGAACCAAAAACCTAAGTTTTATAGGCGTTCTCGAGAAAAGTCACAAAGTTTCAAAAAACGGTCAAAAAACCAAAATTTTGGCTTTTTCAAGGGCCATAAATTTTTGTATCAAAATAATTAGGGCAGTCGCGTGAGCACAGGAGCTTCCTACAATCCTATCTTTGGATTGAACCCAAAATCTTAGACATGAAAGTGTATTTTTTGGTAAAATTCACAAAATTTTGACCAAAACGGAAAAAACTGCGAGTGACCGCTATTGCAGGGAAACTTCCAACTACCTGATAACGCCGTTCAACCCACAACTTGTGAAGTTTGTGAGGTTACTTTTAGAGAAAAGCTAAAAAAATCAAAAAACAGTCCAAAAAATCAAAAATTTTGCTATTCTGAGGGCCATAACTTCATGTGACGAAAAAAAATTAGAAAAAACGGGTCATGGAAGGACGCTTATCAAATCCGTTCCATTATTTGAAACCAACATCCTAGACTTGGTAGGTTAGCTTTTGAGAAAACGAAAAAGAATATATCTATCAAACTTATGGAGCGGAAACAAGGCCGACAATCTTTGAGCATACACCAGTTGAGCCGACAAAAAAAATATTTTGTAAACTTCACAAAGTTTCAAGTCCGCCTTAAAACTACCCTGTAGTAACTAGTACCCACCCAGTATTTAAGTTTGAATTTTCATGAAACTCAGCATGTCAGCAGAAGAGCAAGTCAAGTGAAGAGCATTGAGCATGTCAAGTGATTCAACTGATTCAAAGTCTACATTCCGATTTGATAATACTTGCTAATTGCGAGCGTCAAGATTTTATTTAAGTTATCAAGTTCTAGTTGCAGTTACTGAGTTCTAATTGCAATTACAGAGTTCTATTTACAGATAGGTAATTGAGTCATCCTTTTGATTCCCAAAATGGAACATATCGTTCGTGAGACTGCAGAATTTTTCTGAACAAACAACAACAGTTATTTTTTGTATTGAACATCCACTCTCCAATCAACTCTTGTCAATTTCGTTTTTCACGGCGGTGAATGTTGATAGTGTGACTAAAAATGGAAAAAAATTGAAAGCAGGCTTGGTAAGCGGAATCAATATTGAGATGAAACAAAAAGAACAAAAAGGCAAATGCAGTTTTGACTTAGCTGGGACAGTGAACGGAGAGTGAAACCAGCCAATTAAATTGAAAATTGACAAAAACTTAGAAGCGCGTAGTTTCTCCAGTTAGCCTTTCTTCCAGGTGTCGGTTGAATTAAATTATTTCTTCAAACCTTTGACCAGGCCGTTGTTCATAAAAGCTTCTTATTGAAGTTTCGATTCGAGATTTCCTCGTTTAATTTTTTTTGTTTAGAGCAAAATAGACAAATTCCAAAAGAAACCCTATGTAGAGGTTACGCATTCTGCATTGTTTTGGTGAATGACTAAGAACAGCATTTTGCCATAATGGGAAAAAGTGTAATCAAGTTTTAAATCAATTGTTTCTGGAGGTAATTAACTCCTAATGGTCAACAATGCTAAAGGAAGGATAACTTGTACAAACAATGGCAAGAAAGTTCAAAAAACTTTCCTAAAAAATGAGCGGGAAATTGATTTCATTCAGGCAAGCTTTCATTCAGGATTTCATTCAGGCATTGAGCGGGAAATTGATTTCATCGAGTAGGAAGGGAGAAAAAGAAGGAATAACTAAACCAAGATCTTTCGGGTAAATTTCTTCTCCAATTTTTGCATGCTACACCAAGATAAATTATATTATTTTTATGCGAGTAGTGAAGGTAGTGAGAGATCGTTATCACGCATTTTTATTGAAGTATGGATTAAGGGCAGGCTTTGTAGTTGTATTTAAGGTTTCCTGAGAAGTTTGCTGAAGACCTGCTTACTGTTCTAAGAAGATGCTATCATTTATGACAATTAAGGTTACTTAAGATCTGTAAACCTGTTAGAAATCGAGGGTGCGAGCATTCAGTTCAGCTGTAACTTAAGGAACATTAGAAACTACAACAGCTCAAACAGCTTGTATTGAAATTTTTTTAAAGCAAAAAAGGCTGAGGTTGTGGGCATTCTATTCATAGGTCAATTTCGACCAACAACCGCAGTTGTCTTTTCTCAGTTAATTTGTCCTGCAGGAATACGTCCTGTCAGTTTAGCAGTAGTGCATCATTCTTTGTGGGGCCCCACTAAATTTTGCTAGCATTTTTGGTATCGTCAGGTAATTATAATTGCTTCAGTAGCTAGGGTATCCAATTATGAAGATTGAAATACCAGTTGCCAAAATTTAACCAGTATCCTAGGCCTGTAGTTGGGTCAAAATGATAGTCAAAATTATGTGTGATTGTGCGTGATTCTTTAAAGAATGCAAGCCTCAAATAAAACCTAAAAACCTTTAAAAAATTTTTAAAAAATGCTGTGAAGTGATGATATTGTCTAACCAGATAGTCGGAGGATCAATACAAAAACAACAATGAAATAATAATGAGATAATAGGACATTAGCAGAAGAAGCGGATCATGCTTTGGGTTAGCTCTCATTCGAGGTAGGAAAATCTTAGTTAATCTTTTATGAGGCGAATTTTGCTGCTGCACAATTTGCAAATCAACATACTTGTTTATGTCCAGCCTCTCAATTATCTTCAACTGTGTCAAAATCTCTTCGTCAGAGAATTGATTTCGCTCGTTATCTTCCTCTTCGAGATAGTCTTTGCAAGTTGTTTGATAATCATCAACATCAGAGTAGTCTACCTTTAAACTCGATTTTTCGTTTTCTACTTCTTCATCACTGTAACTCTTCATTTTCTGTGGCGAGACCGGAATCGAGATTATATCTATCGTTAAAATGTGGGCCAACGTTTTGACTGTTCTCTGCGTAGCCAGAGCATGACAAATATGCCAAGATAAATCAAACTTCGTTGTTTTGCTTATAATTGGCAGCAGTATCTTGACTTGCTCGAGGTTGCGCAGTTCAACATTTCGTCATTTTTGATTCTGGCAACTTGAATTCTTCGGCGAAAAATAGACCAAAAATTTTCTTAACGTTAGCGTGTTCTTGGAGCTGTACCGTCTTATATTTGAGAGGCATTTCGCAATGAATTGCTCTTTTAATAGCTGGTTTTGCTATTTTGCTCAAACTATTGCCTTTGCGTCGTTGTCATCTGAAATGACCAAGATTGCTAGACGATTCAAAACAGTTAGAAAATCCAGTGCATCCTCAATTTCGGATTGGAAACATCTATCTCAGAATTCAAACTCACATTCTCGGATTCAGTCAAGCACTGCGTACCGGTTTTGCAATCGCTCGAAAGCTTGATCGAAATCATTCCGCCCAGCTCCAAGATTTGAAGAAAAGGTGAGCGCTTCACCGCCTAAATGGAGATGAAAAAAAAACAACTCGCTGATTTTAGGCTTCTGTATGCAAGCAAATGTGGAAATAGCTCGTAAGGGTCCTCCGAACTTCAACCAGTCTTCGTCAGTTTCTCCAGTACACGTTGAGTTTGAATTCACTAGTTTGAATTCACCAGAGATTGAAACAGAAGGTAGAGTTGGTGCGGTTATGGTGCAAGTTTTTCGAATATTTTTTGTGAAGATGAAAATACGTGCAAGATCTTTGGGTAAGTTGATCGTATATTTTTTGTGAAGATGAATCAGTTATGAGGTTTTTAAATTTGATTGTAACCGAAAATTGAATTTGAATATTGTTTCGAAGTTAGAACATTATAATAGAGGTAATGGTTTTTTTTATAAGAATTTATAAAAACCAAGTGTATGTTTTTGAAAAGACTTTCTGTTTTTGAAAAGATTAAGTTTCGAACTCCAAAACAAAATACATGGCCTTAAAGCGTTTTGCATTTCAATAACAATTTATGATTGACACTTTTTTGATTAAATTAAACCAATTTAAAAAAATGGATAAAAAGATGGGAAATCTAAAATAAAATCCATTTTTGAAATTAGAAGTCGATCACGTTTTTTCAGTTTATCACGAACATTATAAAAGAAGTAATGGTTTTTTTTGATAAGAATTTATAAAATCCAAGTGTATAACTTCAAAATTATAAAACTCATAATACAAAACGAACATAATTCTAGAGAGGTTAAGGATAGTATTAACGCAGAAGAGTATTGGATTGTAGTTTTAAATTGAGTTGAAAGTTGTTTATCAGGTTTTGTAATAGTTTCAATTAATTTAGCGAAAGATTTTAATATTAGATTGAAAACTTGCAAAAAACGCCACCATCTCTGTCAACATATGATAACCTTAAGTCATTTCACCTTATTGGTGCTTTTTGCGCTTTGATTCTGCGCTGTTTTATACCAACTGCTTCAAAAGTTAAAATCAATATTCTGTTCAACAGCTGAAAGAAAAGGCTTGGTATATAATAATGGTGCATACAGCTTATCGGTCAGAACTATAAAATGAGTTTTAATTGCAGTTATCAAGTTCTAGTTACAGTTACTGAGTTCTATGTGCAGTTATTTAAATCTAGTTGCAGATAGGTAATTGAGTCATCTTTCTGATTCCCGAAAGGAATGAATCGTTCACGACAAAATCATTTTCTGACCAGAGATATGAGGTCCTCGGATTTAAGAAAAAGTAAGGATGAATTCAGACGTGAGGTTAAGCTCAACAATCAATAAGATTGGAAACAAAAAATTATGAAAACTTGGGCACAGTATCTGCGGCCTCACACATAAACTTGCTTATACATGTCTTGCATTTATGACTTTCTTCGCGCTGATACTTTGGACCAACACATGAAAGTGTCAAAAAGTAGAAAAGTATAGGCGTAGAACAATAACACTCAAAAATGTTAAGTTAGCCCAAGACAATATGCAAGACCGAAAACATCAAATCGATCTTCAAACAATCCATTTTATATACTATCTCAATTTGTATGGTGGATGAACATAAAAGTAATTTGTTCAATCGTTGATCAACCAACATAAAAACGTACTAAAAAATCACGAGTCTTCAATTTTATCTTCTAGCTTTTTGCGTCAGTCCCATGGCGTCATTGTAAAAAATTTAAGAAGTCTTTAGAGATTTTGATTCTGCTAAAGTCTAAAACGGAAAAGACTGTTTAAAGCTTTTATAAAATTGAAGAGCGGTGATTTTTTGGGTGATAGGTTAGAAGATACATATTATGGGCTGGCTGACCTTAATGGGGTTGTACATGTAATGAGGAGGGGAGGCGGGAGACGCCAGATGGTATATCTCATCCACCTCCAAGTATATAGGCAGAGTGACATCATGGTTGATGAGTTCGAAGTTTGGGTGCTGCAACCAATGGTCTATGTTCCTCTTCCTTCCAGTGAAGAAGTTGTCCACTACTGTCACCTCGTGACCTTGCCTCATCAGAAGGTCAACCAAGTGCGATCCAACAAAGCCAGCGCCTCCAGTCACCTGAAGTTGTTTCATCACATTAAACCCCAATGCGGGATTTACTGACATTGCAAACACCAATGATAACAAATATCATAATATTAATAATAGTAGGATGCGCATTGCCGGTGTTATATTAGCCGACCAATATCGATGAAATTTTGGTGGCTGTTTGATGACGTATTTTACCGCAAAAAAATTATAAAATATTGAAAACTTGTTAGAAAGACTAGAAGTTTTTGCACTTTCAATATTATGCTTGCACCCTACCGGAATTGCCAAGCCACAAAAACTTAACCTTTAATTTTCACAGGACTTCTCTTCAATAAATTTTCTGATCTGTTTGTTCTTTTTCATTTCTATAAAAATTTAAACAGAACACTTTGAAATTAAACTGGAGCTGAAAAACTATTTTAAAATATACAAATTAATGACTGCCAATGATTGCGGCTATAAATTTTTAAAAAGAGAAAAAGGTTGTTAACTTTGCGGCCATTTAAAACTACAAATTTTCTCTAATAAAAATTCAGTAGCATACCTTTTCAAACATGTATATAAACACAGCCAACAGATAGTTGAAAAAGAGTAAATCAACGCAGGGAAACAACTGAGACAGTGTCTTGTTTTTTTTTGAAAAAACCGAATTTCGAACTCCGAAACAAAATACAAGGCCTTAAAGCTCGTTGAATTTCAATAACAATTTACGATTGACACTTTTAATTAAATTAAACCAATTTAAAAAAAATAGATAAAAAGGTAAATTAATTTGAATTGAACATACTATGTAATCAAAGTCAATCGAACCGCTAAGAAACAAACCTGAATTGAAAAATTGATCAACTTTTGCGATAAAAAAACTAGCCAACAGACAGTGGAAAGAGTCAATGAACGCAATTGAACAGAAAAAAAACAAAGAATTATTAGAAAAAAAACTTTCGAATTTCAGAGAAAAAATAGATTCCCTTAAAGCTCTCTGAACTCCCCGAACAATCGAAGAATGAGAGTTTTTTGATAAAATTAACCTAATTTGAGAAAACTGAATCAATGGGAAAACTTTTTATTCCACTGGGAAATCTGAAAATTAAATTCCGCTTTCGAAACTAGAATTCGATCACGTTTTTCGTGACCTTTACGCTTCTGCTGTTCCGTAGATGAGTTTGCTTTCCTTTTAACAAAGAAAATGAAATGAACTTTAGAAAAAATCATAAGTCAAACTGCGAAAAAATAAATTTCAGCCTGAACAAATTTTAGGACTTTTCGTGAAAAAAAAAACAAAAAGAAAAAATCATCAGCACCTATAAAAGAGTCTGACCTAGGGTCATCGACTCTTAATAAAAACTAACCTAACTAAGGTTTCACTTCCTTCATTGAAACTTAAGTAAAAAAAGGCTTCAAAAATTTTCAAAAAATGCTTCCACGGGATTTGGATTCACGCCCTCGGATTTGGAGTCTACATGTCAACTTTTTCCACGAGAACTGATTAGGTTCGTCTGTCTTAAATGGCTTAACTTACTTTTAAAACAACCGCTTGAATAATTAAATTCAAGATTCAACTATATTGGCTAATTATTCGATTTCAACCGATCAGGCGAGAGGATTCTAACTTTTTTATTGATTTTTTTTTTCGATCTTTTAAACTTGAGCCGTTTAAGTAAAAAAGACCCACTGATTGATTTATTCCCTTTCCGCTTTCATGGTCAGTTTGCAGGTTCAATTTTTCTATTTGCAGCTTAATCTTTACGGCCCATCAGTGAAGTTAGAAAAAACACTAGGACAAAGGAAACTCTCTTCTAATCTGGTTGCAATACGTTTATTCAAAGTTTTAAGTACTTCAGATGAATTTTCATTTAGGACTTCAATTTGGCCGACAAAAATGGCACAGCAAAATATGGAAACTGAAAATACTTGCTCATATTAAAAAATCTTTCTATGGCCTCGAAGCAAACACCTCAGTTGATGACCTCGTTGATTTAACCTCCCACTAGGGATCAAGGAACCACAAGGCTACTATTGAAACACTACACTAATCAGGCGGATTTAGGGGGACTCTTCCCCATTGTCAGTGATTCGACGCCCTAACCAACCAAAGGGGCCCACTATTTGGTATTACTTTTTGTCATCCATTTTTGGCCCACCAACCATAAAATTTTTCTGAAGGCGCAAATATACGCAATTTTTTTTTCAAAATCCTCTCCTCGAGAAAATACTAGATCAGCCCTGACACCAATGATAAAATATTCATTTTACTGATTGCTACTTTGATAGGTTCTGACATGTCCACTTGCCACTGCAAATGATCATTAAAACGCGACGAACAAACCGTCATTAGTTATATTCATAAACTTGAATGTGTTTCGTCAAATTGAATCAAACTACTCAAAACTTACCAGAATTCGTTTTCGTTCTTGGATATTCAGTTTGGTCACATTTGCAAACGGTTTCGCGCCATTTCTAAAATAAGTAAATGACTTAAAATTGTTCACTTGATTAGCTTATCAGATGGGTTAGTTAAAATTGTACTTTATTTTACGGACCCCAACAGCAAATATAAAATCCCCGACAAGTTCAGTTGAAACAAGAAAGAAACAGTACAATAGCTTGGATGCCAAGAGTAAATTGAGCGAAGTTACACCAGTGCTGCATTGTTATTAAGCCAGGGTTCCCTTGCCAGGGACACTGTTATTTAAAGTTAATAATCCAGACATGCAATAACTTTGTTGTCTCAAGCCTTTATCGGAGGCGCCTTCCAGACCTGAGCTGGTATAACTTAATCGGTTCAATCCAAGCACCGCAAAATTTTTTCACGATATGGTTTGTCCAAGCAGATTTGAGACGCGGATCAACTTTTTTTATTGGAAGCCAATGATGTTATTGGAAGCTAATCGCAGTTCGAATTTCAGAAAATTTAAGTATTGATCTTACAACTTCAAAGTTTCAGACCGTATGTGCATTGAAAAGATTTGAAAGTGAGTGGTGTAAGTTGAACAATCGCTCCGCTTGAAATTATAATAAACACAGATTTTACAAACCCAGATCTAGAAAAAATGACTTTATGCTAATTGTTCAAAAAATCCTACGCTATGTTTCATACTGGTGGCTGCAGTGTCACTGAACTTAGGCATTTACAAAACATACATAGCGGTTTTTATGTCGACAATACTCAAAGCTTATAGGCCCGTCTCTATCAATCAATCGGCTGCCAAAAATTTAAATCTGATCAAACCTTTCAAGCAATAAAACTGTGAATAACTTTAGGTTATTCCACATTGTGAATTGTTTTTGCAGAGTTTTAAGTTTTTCAACGCAAGCTATTCAGCCAATCAATGTAACTTTGAAATATTTCAATGTATTTCAGCTTGGACCGGTTCGCAAAGCTTTTCTGAGCAAGCTACTCTATCGATTGAATTTTAGAAAAACTTCATGAAAAAGAGCGATTAAAACTTTGAAAAATTTTCATAAAAATTTATGCTTCAATTCGATTCGCAAAAGTTTAGGTCTACCATTCAAGCCATTCAAGGGATAAACCTTAGAAAAAAACTTCAGCTTAGGCAGTGATGTCCATAAAAAAATTTAAATTAATTGAAATTTTCATTTAAATTTCAATTTATTTAAATGTGAAATTATGAGCCCACTCAAGTAAAATAAAAAATTTTAGTTTAAATCGAGCAATTTAAATTTAAAAGAATTTAAATTGTTCCGGCGGTATTTCGATCCGACGCCAAAGTACAGAGTTTACTCATGATAATTAATTTCACAGTTCCGCGGAAAAAGCAAACTATCTAAATTTTCACAAATTTGATGAATTTTTGTTGCAAATAGATATGGCCAAAAAAACTGCTTCGGAATTCGTTTCACAAAATTGCGAAAAGTTCCCATAATTGGCAGAAAAACTGCTAAAAACAGACTCAAGAAAAATTCAAATTTGTAAAGGAAAATTCAAATAGCTTCGGAAAAATTTAAATTGATGCCAACAATTTTTATAATTTTCTTAAAGAATTTTTAATTCAATTTTTATTTTTTCAAATGGACATCAACGAGTTTAGGCCATACGTTGAATCTTTTCATTGCTTTTTTGTGACTGAGAGTAAAATTAAATTCAGCATTCGTCTAAAAATACACTCTATATGATTATGACAAGTGTAAAATTCAAGAGACGGTTCCATTCAATGCTTTTTGCAAATGCGGGTATCAGAAAAAAAACGAGAAAATGAGCAAAATTAGTCTGACCACAGAGTTCAAAACGAGCTTCAATTGGTCCATACGAGCTTTCTTTGAGGATGTCAACATCCGCTGGAAAAAAAAAACACACCATACAAAATAGAAGAGGTTTTCCATTTTCCCTCTAAATTTCAAATTCAACTGCCAACAAATGCAAAACTAACCCAATGTCGTGATAATGCATGAAAGGATAAAAAATTTGGGGCTATTCTCATGCGCGAAGTACCGAATGGACGAAAAAACTCGTGAGCGAAGAACCGAAAACAAAATTAGCCGAAAACAAGGGCGGATTTATGGGGGGGGGGGGGGGGGGGGGGGGGGAACGCCTTTCTCTCAGGGATTCGACCCCTGCCGACTTTTTAAGAAACCCATTTTTGGCCGACCCTAATATATACTAATTTTTAGAGGTGATAGTGCGCCAAAAAAACGCAATTTTTTGGTCGAAATTTTCTAAAAAGTGCCTAAAAACGCCTTTTTTGGACTGTTTTTTCAAAATTTTGCCTGCGGTGCAGAAAAATTGGCATAAACAGGGACTAAACCGTGCTTAGGGAGAGCTCGAAAAATCAATTTGGTCGACCTAAAAAAAAGGTCGACAAAATTTTCGAAAATTTTTTTGAAAATCCGCCCCCCCCCCCCCCCCCCCTCGAGAAAATCCTAGATCCTCCCCTGGTCGAAAGTCAATTTTTAAGAAGCAATTGCCATTCAATTAAAATGAATTAAATGAAGCAATATTTTGCTTCTTTCATAACGAAACCCTTGAAATGTAAAATTTGTTCCAATTCGGCGGCGATCAGTGACAATTTGAAAAATTTTGCATATTTCTGCCGTTTTTATATTCGGCAAATATCAATACTCAGTCCCTGGAAATGTTAACTTTCTTTCCAAAATTTAGATTACTGAAATCTGATTGGCTGATTTTTATTTTCGCGCATTCGGTCTGGCGTATGAGGGATTCCACCAAAAAATAAACTCTTTAAATCCAACTTCTCTTCATGCCTTGCAGCAAAAAAATCACGCATTAAGCTACAATAGATTAAATGTGGAGGTAGGAAAGAGCCCATTCATCCTATCTTTCATCAAAAAGACTTCAAAAAACCGAAGAGATTTCAGTGCTGAACAATAATATACTAGAAATGATTTTACTTACCCAGTCCTAGAAATATCATAGATAATGTTCAAGCGAACAAGAAACTAAAATAAAATTAACAAGGCAGTTTTTACTAATTAATACAGCCACGTTAGATAACACAGAGTTCGAAGTTTCAATGCAAGCATTGTCTAAATAAAAGTTAAATTCAACATTCGACTACAAACTAACTTGGAAGGGTACAAAAAAACGAAAAGCAATTTATGCATTAAAAAGGAAAATTTGGAATTTTTGTCCAGGGGTGGGGTTGAAACCACCTGTCAAACTTTACAGGTTGAAAGAAAAAAGCTAAATGATAGAAGAATTCTCATTGACCAAAAAAAACTCCTTGAACTACAGAACTAAACAAACTTTTTGAGACGGCCCAAAAATGTTTTTTTTTTATCTTTCCTGTAAGCTTTAGAAAATTATGAACCATATTTTTGACGCACGCTTTCCCTCTTTTTCAAATGAAGCTCATTTTGGTACTCGAATACCTTGTTTACATTTTTTGCAACAACGATTCGACTTAAAAAAGTAACAAAATGAATGGCGAAGCTTCTTTCAGGCGCTAGATAAAGTTTTAAAAAAGTATTTTAGCTTTCAAGTTTTATTTTCAAATGGTTAACTGCCATTCAAAAATTGGCTATTCTACCGTTTGTCCCGACCTGCACGTAAATTGATTTGTATATCAGGTGAGGGGAGGGGCAGGGTTGTCATGTTATTAACTCATTGCTTTTAACAAATCGAGCGTTCAATTCGAATGCAGTCGTTTTTTCATATTTCATCGGAAAAATTGGCCGACTAGGCCAATACTATCTCCTCCAGTGCTGGATTGGAGCTCTGTTTCTCAACTATCGGGCTCACCTATGGAAAACTCCGAAGTTCTTTGGGCGTCCAGAAGGCTAGAAAGCTGGCTTTTCCCTAACAACTCAATGAGTGATTTTATTAATCAATTTTGTTTTTAACGTGTTTTATATATAAACATCTATATATAACTAAGATGTTTACATGTTAAAACGTTTTAGTTAACAATATTACAACCCTGGGGAGGGGGAGGAAACGGTAGAAAAGCCGTTAAATTTTCAGGCACATGCAATCACGCAATTAGAACATACTACCCGCACAAGTGGATCATAAGGGATAACTTACCTTATTCTGAGGTCCAAGTGTTCCATCTCTCCCTTAATAGGATCCACCACGTGTTTCTGAATCGTGTCCTTAAAACTCTGAGAAGAAACTCTGAACAAAAACAGATCACAAACATGTTGACAATATCAGCTGTTTTAACTAAAATTCCGCCCTTTATATCTGATTGCTTGTCACTTCTTCACTGTTAGTAACAGAGCAAAAGATGAATGTAGATATTGAAAAAAAGTTAAGTTATAAATTTGCACAATACTTACATTTTTTGGTCAATTTCAGCCATCCTCGCTGCAACAGCATTGTCAATCCACTTATTGACACCTACAAACAAAACAAACTAACTTGCTTTGATCAAAAACAAACTTTTTTTAGTATAAAAACATAAATTTTAGTGAATCATTCAGATAAACTTCATCCTGTAACTATCTATTTCAGAAAATTGATTTTATAAAATTATTCAGCTATTTCAAATTGGTTGCGAATTCTAATCACACGGAATTTCTCAAGTTTTACTTAATTGAACAGATTATAAAAAGTCGAGCATTAAGAATTCACTTAATACAGGCATCATGAAGGTGAAAAAAATTATTAACTTAAATACGAAATCAATATATTCATATAACCAATTCTAAGCAAACTGTCAACCTCAGCCCAAAGTTTATTACACAGAGGCGAAACCGCACTTCTCAATCACGTTTAAAAAATCAGCTGCAAAAAAACTTGAAAACATAAAAATCTCGAGAACATTTGCCGGAATCGAAACGCCGATCGGGAGATAACGACTCTAGCATCCCGCTTGACATAAAAAACTTCCAGCTATAATGAAGCTTAGCATACTCATGATATTAAATTGCCAAAGCTATGCAGCAAGCGTGCGGCCATCAAAATGAGCACTATTTTACACCAAATTGGTTGGAACAAATATTAGAATGATAGCATAACACTAGGCTTGCAAGTAAAAACGAATTTCAAAGCAAATACATGTGGCCCTAAAGCTCTTCGAATTTCTAAAACAATATTTGATTGACACTTTTTTGATTAAACTAGCCCAATTGAAAAAAAACTGGAAAAAACCTAGCCCAATAGGTAATTTTTTTTAGTCCACTGAGAAATCTGAAAAAAACTCCTGTTTCGAAACTCGAAGTCGATCACGTTATCTTTACACTTTTGCAGTTCAAAAAAGGAGTGTGCCTTCCTTGAACTAAAAAAAAAACAAAAGAAGAACTTCATTAAAAAAAATCTAAAGTCAAACCGCGCAAATTTTAATTTTTACGTGAATAAAATTTAAGACTTTTTCATGAAAAAAAAACAACCAAGGATAGCCGGTTATTGTGCAAGTAGCACATTATGTTCTGACCATAGTCCTAAACATACCCAAAAGAAAGTTTTTTTTCAAATTAGTGTAGTTTTTCTGCGTGGTGTGATACAATGATCTGATAAAACTGGAATTGAGGCATATTCGACAGTCATAGTAGTGTAGGCAAATTTAGAAAAATTGCAGAAAAACTACTTTAAAAAATTAAGAAAAACACAAAAACAATTCAATCACTTTTTTTTAATGATTGAATTCCTAAAACGGAATTTCTTTTTTAATTCCTAAACCGGAATTTCAAAACTCTTGCATTACTTGAGTAAAACTACAAGCATAAATAAACCGTAGTAAGACTACTCACTTGCTCGCTTTATTAGCTCGAAATAAAAAAAATCAAAGAATTTAAACCGTTTGTTTTTCAATACTGAGAAAACTTTTCGAAATTTTCGTTCGAATCACGACTGAAAGGGCTTCAATTTAGTATATCACTCGACCCATTGCGTTGATTAATTGTCTTACCTGACTTTGATGGAAAAAAACATCACCCGAATAAAAAATTCCTCGCCATTTTTCAAATCCTTCAATGAGTGTTTTGAGTATGAGGTGTTAGTTTATAAGCCCAGAAGATCAGCATGAAAAACCAGAGGAACAAAATGAAAAACCGCACAAATGAAAAAAACCGCACTTTACATAGGATGACCAGATATTTCAATTTATTGACACAAAAATCGTTGCTCGCAGAACAATTTGTCAATATTTGTCATTTAGCTGACTAACGGATTATCCACAATTGGACTTGTTCACGTATGACTGCTGCATGGGCTGTAAGGGGTTTCTAACTGTCAAGGCTCAAATCTTTTCTAGCGGGACTTAGAGATTTTAGCGGGGCTTAGAGTGAAAACGCGCCATTAGCAGAATCAACGGAATATTTGTGCTCGGGTGGGTTTTTTTTCTTCAGACAAATTTCGACTTTTTAACTAGCAAGTTTTGACGGAATTTTTTAATATCATTCGAAAACTATTGTTGTCTTGAGCTTTAAATTGAAAAGATATTTTACCTGTGATCTTTTTTCGTAAAGTTATGGGGGTTTAAAGATTTTGGTCAATTTAAAAAGATATTTTACCTGTGATCTTTTTTCGTAAAGTTATGGGGGTTTAAAGCCATTTTGGTCAATTTGGGACAATTAACGCGCGATATATTTTGCGCAATTAACGAGTAAGCGGAGATTTAATCCGTCTTAGAAATCGTTCCAAATTGGTTCAAGGAAGGTTATTTGCCATGATTGATTTGTTAGTAGGATTAAAAGTTATCACTTTGTTCTTAATATGACGTGTGGGGTGATGTTTTCACAAAAAAATCTCTAACTTTTTTCTGAGAATTTTTTAAATTTTATTTTATTACAATTAGATTTTTCTTGTTATTACTGCTCCATAGACCTTCAAAGGCAGTCGGAACATTCAGGGCTTCGCCTTGTTACGAGCAGTCTTGTTTCTTTTCAAAAAGTCATAGAGCATTTGTATTAAATTTGTTCACATTGTCTAGTCAGTGCCACTTAAACTGGGCGGAAATGAAAACGGATTATAATGGCTTGAACGGGGCCTAGGAAATTAGAGGATAAGCAAATTAGACGGATACTACAAAAACGAATTTAGACGGAATTTATTTTTTACAGATCTGGCATTTTAGACGAAAAAGCTATGAAAAGGAAAGGGCCAACAAAATTTTTTCTTAAGAGTCAAGTTTCACAAATACAAAAAGAACATAAAATGTCAATATCTATCAAAACAATTAGTTTAAATGAACATAAAATGTCAAATCTGAATATTATAGTAGAGCTTTGAATTGAATAAATTATGCATGATTGACTTGTAATTTTTTTGGCCACCGAAATTGAACTGTTGTCTACAAACAATTTTATTTTTCTAACGCAATTTGTGTGCAAACAAAGTTAATTTATCTCACTTTCGTTTATTTTCTCACAATTGCAGTTTTGCTAAACCGTCTAATTTCCTTTTAAGTACCTCCGTCTAATTTGCTTATCGTCTAATTTCTCAACCCCCGGCTTGAACTAATTTTCTTCGCAAATAGAAAAATGGTTGAAAAAGATGTGAAATCTTGTTTATTAACGATTTTGAAGCAAATTTGGGTGTCTTTTCGGCTATACCCCTTAAGTAATGAAAAAGGAAAATGAAACTTCTGTATTACAGAATTAAATCTATATTACACAAAAAGTCGGGATATGAATAAAGGACATGCGAAAAGGGTTTTCCTTTAATTTTTTTTGCCGTTTTCTCCACATAAACTCCAAAAATATCACAGCAAATACAGTTTTCAGGCCCATGTGAACAATCTCCCCCAAAATAGACCAAGAAAATAATCTCCCTCGTAAAGTTAAACGACAAATTTTAGCAGTGAGGCCACTAAATCTGATTGGCTGAAAAATATTACTTTGAACTAAATGAACAATCTCTCCCTATTTTGATTTTTCATGTTGGTTCAACGCTCTGGAGATCCAGGTTGGGTAAGACAGTGCCGAAAACAAAAATTTGTTAAAGAGTGCCGAAAATTTGTTAAAGAGTGCAGAAACTGACTTATTTGTTGTGAACTAATTGAGAAAAGAAAAGAAAGTTTTGTTTGCTCATCGATTTTGGCGCTAAAATTGAGTCTGAACAAGTTTATTTGTCGTGAACTAATTGAGAAAAGAAAAGAAAGTTTTGTTTGCTCATCGATTTTGGCGCCAAAATTGAGTCTGAACAAGTTTCAAGTGTCATTATTAATTTTCCCGCCAAAAGCTAGCCTCTTAAATTGCGTTCCAATATTTCCCGCCTTTTTCGGCACTCTCTAACTTCGGCACTGTCTAACGCCCCCGGAGATCCAACCTGCATTTTTAAAGTTAATCGAATCCATTTTCACTATTTTGACACAAAAAAGTAAGTTGATGGTTTTGACTTAAACAAATAAGTTAGTTCCTAAAAAGTACTTAAATCACTTAATTTGAAATCAAGTCGTGGAAAATCCTTGCGACTTATCAGAGAAACCACATAAGGTTTCATTTTTTTAGAACTATTTGTCTTGCAGGGCTTTTTTGCCTTTCACAAATTTAGTTTTGCGTTTTCAAAGTCGCCCAGTATATCTGTTCAGGGGCGGATCTAGGTTTTTGGAGGGGGGGGGGGGGGCGGATTTTCAATAAATTTTCGAATCTCTTCCAAATAACTAAAGACTCTATTTCGACCAAATTTTCAGCGCGGCAGGCGATTTTTGAAAAACCGGCCAAAACACGCGTTTTTAGAAACTTTATGGATAGTTTTGACCAAACAATCGCGTTTTTTCGGCGCGCGCCCTTTCTCAAAATTAGTATGAGGCAAAAGGTGCCTTTAGAACAAATTAATGGCCGGTGTCAGCCAAAAATCAAGGCCTTCAAATGTACCAAAGCGGGAAACTTTGGGTCGTTAAGGGGGATCCTTTGAGTCGTTGGGGGAGGGGCATCCCCCCAAATCCGCTACTGTATCTGGTGAGCCTTGATTGCACTTTTCGTATAATTCCAATTGCTATGCTGCTTTCACTTTTTATTGCTTATCGTTAACATTTTTATTCTGCTTTAGTTATGTCACTCAAATCGAAATGTGTGGCTACACGTTATGTACTATTTTGAATGCATATCACTAATGAAGATGAGACAACTTAGTTGATACAGCACCGATCAAAATGTGCTGTCAATACCTTATATCTACTGATATATTTTATTAAACTTTCCTTAGTTTATTTATCACTTTCCTTGTCGTCTCCATTTGAAATCACTGAGAGCACTTCAATATGATACGATAGTTGAGTACTATGGGCGGGGAGAGAGAGGTTACAGTTAATGGGCTTTCTACTTACCACTGTATATGCAGTAGAGAACGAATAAAGAGGAGACGAGGATTAAAAATAGCTGCTGATTTTTCTGCATTCTATATCCACCACGAACACTTTCACAGACTCCACAACACAAAGTCAAAGAAGACCGACGAAACCTGAAATAAAAAAAAATTACGATATCAGTGGCGAATCATTTTCTTCTTTGAGAGTTCTCAAGAGTACGCTGTACCTCGGCACCCAAAAATATTTCGATACAATATCAAAAAAGCTGTTTCGGAAGTCTTCGTGATCATTCTTTTTAAGCAAATTAACATACACATCACTTCTAATGTAGAACGTTTGACAGGAACTCACAAAATGAATCAAGAAAACCAAAAAATTGAATTATTTATTGAACATTTCTTAAAATGCAAATTTCGATTAAAATAGATCCCACTAAAGCTCCAAGACTTTCGAGAATCTTTTATGAGTGATATTATGAGAAATTTCATAAAACTAACCCAACTAGAGAAATCTGGGTTAATATTTAATTGTTTATTCAGCTGGAAAATCTAAAAATTTAAATCAATTTTCGAATCTACGAGTCTTCCACGTTTTTAGCGCAACTCGCACTTTTCCACAAAAAGGAGAACGCAATTTAACGTCCTTTTAGCAAATGAATTCGAATTGACCTGAAGAAAAATCAGAGATCAACAGCGAAAGATCAAATTTGTGCGTGATTAAATTTTAAGACTTTTTGCTAAAAAAAACACGACCCTTATAAGTTTCTTCATTTCATTCAATGACACGTAACTAAACCCAATTACCACAAACTCTTATGAACCAAAAGAGGCTCATTTGAAACAATCGCTTACAATTGAAAAAATCAGTTATGAAAATTAAAAGGAATCATATAACGAAAAACAAAATATTTTAGAGCTCAACTTATGATAATGAGCTGTGGATTAAAAATGATGTGAACAGAAAACAAACTGAATAAAGAACAAATCAAAGCCCAAAAATAAATTTCACGCACAATTCGCCTCACAAAAATAAATGAGTCAATTTATAATTCATTATAATGATAACAGTTTTAGTGACATTTTAATAAATTTTAATAAATTATAATTGATTATCATTTTTCCGAAAATCTCTTGTATTCTATTATAATAAATTATAATCCCTTTTTCTATCAAAATACTATCTCGCAAAAAATCAATTATAATGAATTATAATTTAGCTATTCTGCAAGAAAATACAGTAAAAATCAAATTTAATGTAAGTTTAAGCTATAAGCAGGGGCCGATCTAGGACTTTCTATCAAAATATTATCTCGCAAAAAATCAATTATAATGAATTATAATTTAGCTATTCTGCAAGAAAATACAGTAAAAATCAAATTTAATGTAAGTTTAAGCTATAAGCAGGGGCCGATCTAGGAATTTCTCGGGGGAGGGGAGCGGATTTTCAAAAACTTTCGAAAATTTTGTCGACATTTTTTTTACGTTGACCAAATTGATTTCATTAGCACTCCTAGCTCACTAAAACGGCCCCATTTTGATCAAACTTTCTGCACCGCAGGCAAAATTATGAAAAATAGACGTTTCAGTTAAAAATGAATACAAGGGGCAGCCGTGGTGGCCCCAATAGTCAATGTTGAATTGTTGAAAAGTTTGATCACGACGATATTTTCTGGATTACTTATCATTGGACACTGGGTGGAACTACACTCTGGACGGATCCCGACTTGCTGTGTTCGCCATCCCAATTCCCAATCAGCTGAGTTCATTCCAATTTTGTTTATTTATTTTTCTTAGTCTCTATACCTTATGATTAAAACATTAGGTGCAAGTTCTCTTTACCATTCCATCAATAAACTTGAACAATCGGAACAAGATAAGCTTGCTGATCCTGTTCACTCTTTCCTGGACTGAATCTTGACCCTAGCACGTCAAATTACTGCCTCGATTACCTTACATCAACCCCTCTCAGGAACTGCAAAATTGTTCTCTGGCACGACTTATTAAACAACACAATAACATCGCACCCGAAAAAAGGCAACAAACCCCAAACAATCGAAGAACTGATTGCGACCCTTAAGACTATTCCAAACCTCTTTTGCGTCGTTACCTGTCAACGCAAAGGTGCTCCCTACATATTCGACGATCTTCTCAATTCATTAGACTGTTACGTCATCGACGTAACCAAGCACATTATCAGTGCTTCCGAAAGAATTGATGAATCGTTAATTGCAGAATACCGAAAACTGCACTAGGCTGCTGACATAGAGTCGAGGACTCTAGCTACTGTGCTGCACTATTTTCCCGACTTCAATAGAATCTTCAAAACACGTGGCACGAAGCGTCGAACGGCTGGCTAAACAGGTACGCAAATCTGAGTCCTAAACCTTGAAATCTCAACAGGCGTGCTCATCGAGTCACTGGCTCTGAGCCCATTTAAGATTTTAAGATGTCCAAACATAACACCCGAATTCGGGTCAAGTCAGTCTCTGATTCTTGTAGTACGTGCTGCGAGAAAATCCTTAAGAATGAAAGCTCTTTCGACTGCTTTTGCTGTGGTTGTCGAATGCACCTGAATGAAGACTGCACTGGTCTAAGTGAAGCCGCTGTCAATGGAGTACCAGCCTTAGGAAAAAATGCTCTATTGATATGCAACAAATGCGTTGAAGAAAAACGTCAAGATAATTTGACCCAAGCTGCCCATGAAACTACAACCTCAAAAGAACTTCAAGAAACTCAGATGAAAACCCTGGAAAACGAAATGACTGACCTCAAAAAAACAGTGACCGAAATCAAAACGCTGCTAACCACAAAAGAACCTGATTCAGATTATCCAACCCAACCTAGCTCAATTGCCAGTCGCCAAAAACCGCCACCGAAACCCGCCGACGAACTCGATGGAACTCGCATACGAGGAATCCCTGAATCAATGGAGAAGGAAGCCAGGTTGCGCCAAGAACACGATCTCGCCAAAGTTCAAAAAGTATTGACCCATATGGATGTCAATGCCTCAATTGGCGATGTCATACGCCTGGGTCGACATGACGAGAACAAGACAAGAACAACCATATTTAAAGTGCCCAATGCATACCAACGACGAATGATATTTCTATCTCTGAGGAAACTGAAAAACTCCCCTCAACCAATTTTCCTCAGCCGAAAACTGACGAAGGAAGAAGCTGATCAAGAAAACCTTGCCCTCGTCAGAAGAAGGCAACTTATCAGCGACAAATCTGTAGACCGAAAGGACATAAGAGTCCACGATGCAACTCTGTACATTCGGAAAGATGGAAAGTGGACAAAAGAGAAACTCCCAGATCCCGAAGCACCCATTTGACTAGCAGCGACGATGAATATCCTTGTTTACAATGTCAGAAGTATTCTTGAGTATCAACGGCGGACAACCTTCTCTAATGCAGTCCAAGTAAAAAACGCTCATCAAGTCATCTGCCTAACTGAAACCTGGTTGACAGAAAGCATCGGCGACGCTGCACTTTTTTTGACAAACTACGTTATCCACCGAAATGACAGACCGAGTGACAAAGGCTTGACAAAACATGGTGGCGTACTCATAGCAGTAAACCGTAACATTCCAAGTAGCCAAATCAATTCCGCGTTTCAAGATTGTGTTATCATCCGCATATCCCTGAACAAGCCGATTTTAGTATGCTGCATCTACAGCGGTCCTTCAAACAGTACCTACACATGGGACATCTCAGATCTAATCGAACTCCTAAAGTTCCTGAGGCGTAAGCAATTCGAACAAAGTGCAATTTGTTCGTATATAGTTGGAGATATAAATTTTAACTGTACACACTGGCCGTCAATGACTTGTGAGCAGTCAATCCTTGACGAACTCTGTGAATCAAACTTCCAACAACTAATAAAAACCCCTGATGGAAAATCACTTGGCGTTCTCCTTAGTAACAAACCGCAATTTGTCACCAGCGTAAAACTTGACAACCGTCTGAGTAGTCTATTGAGTTCCGACCATTTGCCACTCCATGCCAAAGTCTCATTTGACTACCGACCTGTTAATAACAATACACCAGCCATCAAACAAAAACTAGATTTTGGCATTTTCGCGTACAAGAAAGCAAACTGGGAAGAATTGAATGAATTCATTCGTCAACACCCCTTCCAACCATTTTGTTTGAGCAACGTTGAACTGATGCTCGATCATTGGTACGAGTGGTTATACGAAATACTACAGGACCTGCTACCTATCACTACAAAACACAGGTCTGAACTAGCTCCTTGGGTGGGAAGCGATTCCTCCAACCTTATAAAGAAATTAAATACACTCCAACTTAAAAATCAGCGAACACCTGCCCCATCGAACGAAGGCAAAATTGAAAATCTGCAAACTGAACTAACACTGTCCCTTCAAATTGACCAGCATCTCCACCAAAAAATGGTTTTTGAGAATGGGAAATTCAGCGAAATACAACGATATCTGAAATCGATCACCAAGTCTCGCATGATCCCTTCAGAGATCTTCCTAGATCAAAAAATAGCCAATACAGACGCTCAAAAAGCTGAATTGTTTAACATATATTTTCAATCAGTTTTCACACGAAACGCCAACGTTGGGAAAGCAGAACGACAAGATAACGTTCTTCTGAACAGTATCAATTTCACTATCGATGAAATAGAAGATGCCCTGAACGAGCTGCACGTAAATAAGGCAAATGGACCAGACATGATTGGTAACTCTCTTCTGAAAAACCTCTCAAAGTCACTACCAAAATCACTTCACTTATTTTTCAACTTGATTGCAAATAAAGCGATATTTTCAACAAAACAGAAGATCAGCGAAATCGCACCAATTTTCAAAGACGGGGATAAACAAGACGTATCAAATTACATGCCGATCAGCCTGCTCTCAGCAGTGTCAAAACTGCTTGAGAAACTAATATTTGAGAAACTGGCCCAATTGTCTACCCAACACTTACACCAGACCAACACGGTTTTAGACCTAAACGATCGACGATAACAAACCTATTAGAGTATCTACACGAGATATTTAGCTGCCTAGATTCGCCAAACTGCAACTACCTGAACACGTTCTACTTGGACTTTCAAAAGGCTTTTGACAAAGTCTCGCACGGAATCCTGATGGAGAAATTAGCGACTTCTGGAATTGGAGGAAATTGTTTATCTCTGATGCACAGCTACCTCTCGAACCGGAACCAAACAGTGAGACGGAATGACACAATTTCCGGAGAGCTGGAAGTCTTCAGCGGCGTTCCCCAGGGCTCTATACTCGGGCCGCTTCTCTTCCTAGTCTTCATAAATGATCTACCGCCCTGTGTCATGTCCGCAACATTTGGTTATGCAGACAACTACAAAATTGTTGGAGACAACCCTTTAACTCTCAACATAGATGTTAGGAGACTTTGGAGGTGGTGCGAGGAAAACTGCATGTCAATGAACCTGACGAAAAGCAAAGTCCTCTGTATCAAAGGATCAGCTACAATTGCACTCCCCAATTACAGCTTCGAAACCACTGAACTAATGAACGATCTGGGCATCCTGATAACCGACACGCTCTCTTGGACGCAACACGCAAAAAAGAGGACTGAAAAAGCCTTAAACGCTCTCTTCGTACTCAAAAGGAATCTCTCAAAGGCAAATTTTGCGACCAGAAAAAACGCATATATCTGTTACGTTGTGCCAATTCTGTGCTACGGTTCAGCTATCTAGAAACCATCAAAAGGTGACTTAGGAATCAAAGAAAAAGTGCAGCGGAAAGCGATCTCGTGGATTTTCATGACAAGCAATAGCCATATCTCCTATAAAGCCAAACTCGTGAAACTTAACATCCTTTCTTTGTCTCTAAACCAAGAGCTTCATGTTGGACTGCTGTTTGCAAAAATACTAGCTGGTAAAGTTGATATCGACTGGAGAAGCCATGTAAGCATCACTGACGTTGGAAACCGAAGAGCTCAAATGACACGAAATTTCGTCTGCAAACAAATGCGTCTGAAGAAGTGCGAGTCGGATTTCTGGTTTCGGGCATGTCGTCTTGCTAATCTGTTCAACGAATACTTCAAATGTGACATATTGTTTGACCCAGAATGCAAAAACAGACTTCTAGGAATGTACACAAAGTTTTTCAAAACTCGCTACAACGAATCAGACACATGCACTTGGCGCATTCTATGCGAATGCAACAACTGTTGAGACCTGAAGAAACTTACACTTATAACTGAAAATTAAACTTTGAACAATGCAATGACTGGGTTTTATGCAAACCCTTGGTTTATATTCCTAAATCCTTTGTTATTATTATTAATATTATAAAAAAAACAGGTCAAAAAGGCGTTTATAGACATTTTTGGAAAATTTTGATCTAAAAATTGCTTTTTTGTCGCGCTCTCCCCGCCCTCTCAAAATTTGTACAATTAGTATATATTGGCGCCAAGGGCGCCTTTAGAAAGTTCTTAGGGTCCGTCACCAAAAATGGATATCTCCAAAAAGATACTTCAAAGGGCGAAACCCCAGCCCCCACCCCTAAAACCGCCCCTGGCTATAAGTACAAAATTACAGTTTCTTTTAGTTCGGTAAACAACTGAGAAGCACACAAAACAAAAATAAAACGAAAAGAATCAATGGCACAATTTTTGAATAATAATGGATTTTACTTCATTATAATGGATTATAATTCAATAAAATATTAGAAAAAAAAATTCATAAAATAATCGATTATAAACGATTGGAATGATTTTTATTGTTTCGAAAAATAACAACATTATAAACCATTTTTAATCGATTATAATCATTTTTTTTTGAAATTTATAGAGACTGACGATAAAAATCCACTATAATTTATTATTTTATCTTTTTACTGAGTGCGGGAAGGGCACTATTCAGACTGAGCTTAACGTCGAAGTGACGTTCAGGTAACCCTACGCCTCTGACCTGCCCTAATTTCGCGTTAAGGACCAACAACGCTGGACCATGGACGAGGCAAACCAAGTCTACTAGTCCCTCTCAGCATGTAATAACTTTTCTGCATTTTAAATGAAGCGTTATGAAGCTTTGCCTGTGTAAAGAGAACCAGTAATTAACCTCAAACATAATAACAAATTTTTTGATGTCACAAGTCTGTTCTGTTGAGTGTTCAACGCCAGGTCTGAGGACAAGATTTCTATGAACAATTTATACGAGAAAAAAGTCTCTGAAGTTTCAAGCAGGTAAACACTCAATGCCAGTACTCGATAACCAAAAATTTGCTACCACATAACCAAAAATCGGGTCAAGTCAGTCTCTGATTCTTGTACGTGCTGCGAGAGAATCCTTAAAAATGAAAGCTCTTTCGACTGCTTTTGCTGTGGTTGTCGAATGCACCTGAATGAAGACTGCACTGGTCTAAGTGAAGCCGCTGTCAATGGAGTACCAGCCTTAGGAAAAAATGCTCTATTGATATGCAACAAATGCGTTGAAGAAAAACGTCAAGATAATTTGACCCAAGCTGCCCATGAAACTACAACCTCAAAAGAACTTCAAGAAACTCAGATGAAAACCCTGGAAAACGAAATGACTGACCTCAAAAAAACAGTGACCGAAATCAAAACGCTGCTAACCACAAAACAACCTGATTCAGATTATCCAACCCAACCTAGCTCAATTGCCATTCGCCAAAAACCGCCACCGAAACCCGCCGACGAACTCGATGGAACTCGCATACGAGGAATCCCTGAATCAACGGAGAATCAACAATCTCGTCTGCAAACAAATGCGTCTGAAGAAGTGCGAGTCGGATTTCTGGTATCCCTGAATCAACAATTTCGTCTGCAAACAAATGCGTCTGAAGAAGTGCGAGTCGGATTTCTGGTTTCGGGCATGTCGTCTTGCTAATCTGTACAACGAATACTTCAAATGTGACATACATATTGTTTGACCCAGAATGCAAAAACAGACTTCTAGGAATGTACACAAAGTTTTTCAAAACTCGCTACAACGAATCAGACACAAGCACTTGGCGCATTCTATGCGAATGCAACAACTGTTCAGACCTGAAGAAACTTACACTTATAACTGAAAACTAAACTTTGAACAATGCAATGACTGGGTTTTATGCGAACCCTTGGATTATATTCCTGAATCCTTTGTTATTATTATTAATATTATAAAAAAGACAGGTCAAAAAGGCGTTTTTAGACATTTTTGGAAAATTTTGATTTAAAAAATGTTTTTTTTTTGTCGCGCTCTCCCCGCCCCCTCAAAATTAGTACAATTAGTATATATTGGCGCCAAGGGCGCCTTTAGAAAGTTGTTAGGGTCCGTCACCAAAAATGGATATCTCCAAAAAGATACTTCAAAGGGGGAAACCCCAGCCCCCACCCAAAAAAAAGGGCCCCTGGCTATAAGTACAAAATTACAGTTTCTTTTAGTTCGGTAAACAACTGAGAAGCACACAAAACAAAAATAAAACGAAAAGAATCAATGACACAATTTTTGAATAATAATGGATTTTATTTCATTATAATGGATTATAATTCAATAAAATATTAGAAAAAAAAAATTCATAAAATAATCGATTATAATCGATTATAAACGATTGGAATGATTTTTATTGTTTCGAAAAATAATAACATTATAATCCATTTTTAATCGATTATAATCAATTCTTTTGGAAATTTATAGAGACTGACGATAAAAATCCATTATAATCTATTATTTTCTCTTTTTACTGAGTGCGGGAAGGGCACTATTCAGACTGAGCTTAACGTCGAAGTGACGATCAGGTAACCCTACGCCTCTGACCTGCCCTAATTTCGCGTTAAGGACCAACAACGCTGGACCATGGACGAGGTAAACCAAGTCTACTAGTCCCTCTCAGCATGTAATAACTTTTCTGCATTTTAAATGAAGCGTTATGAAGCTTTGCCTGTGTAAAGAGAACCAGTAATTAACCTCAAACATAATAACAAATTTTTTGATGTCACAAGTCTGTTCTGTTGAGTGTTCAACGCCAGGTCTGAGGACAAGATTTCTATGAACAATTTATACGAGAAAAAAGTCTCTGAAGTTTCAAGCAGGTAAACACTCAATGCCAGTACTCGATAACCAAAAATTTGCTACCGCATAACCAAAAATCGGGTCAAATCAGTCTCTGATTCTTGTAGTACGTGCTGCGAGAAAAACCTTAAGAATGAAAGCTCTTTCGACTGCTTTTGCTGTGGTTGTCGAATGCACTTGAATGAAGACTGCACTGGTCTAAGTGAAGCCGCTGTCAATGGAGTACCAGCCTTTGGAAAAAATGCTCTATTGATATGCAACAAATGCGTTGAAGAAAAACGTCAAGATAATTTGACCCAAGCTGCCCATGAAACTACAACCTCAAAAGAACTTCGAGAAACTGAAATGAAAACCCTGGAAAACGAAATGACTGACCTCAAAAAAACAGTGACCGAAATCAAAACGCTGCTAACCACAAAACAACCTGATTCAGATTATCCAACCCAACCTAGCTCAATTGCCAGTCGCCAAAAACCGCCACCGAAACCCGCCGACGAACTCGATGGAATTCGCATACGAGGAATCCCTGAATCAACGGAGAATCAACAATTTCGTCTGCAAACAAATGCGTCTGAAGAAGTGCGAGTCGGATTTCTGGTATCCCTGAATCAACAATTTCGTCTGCAAACAAATGCGTCTGAAGAAGTGCGAGTCAGATTTCTGGTTTCGGGCATGTCGTCTTGCTAATATGTACAACGAATACTTCAAATGTGACATATTGTTTGACCCAGAATGCAAAAACAGACTTCTAGGAATGTACACAAAGTTTTTCAAAACTCGCTACAACGAATCAGACACATGCACTTGGCGCATTCTATGCGAATGCAACAACTGTTCAGACCTGAAGAAACTTACACTTATAACTGAAAACTAAACTTTGAACAATGCAATGACTGGGTTTTATGCGAACCCTTGGATTATATTCCTAAATCCTTTGTTATTATTATTAATATTATAAAAAAACAGGTCAAAAAGGCGTTTTTAGACATTTTTGGAAAAGTTTGATCTAAAAAATGCTTTTTTTGTCGCGCTCTCCCCGCCCCCTCAAAATTAGTACAATTAGTATATATTGGCGCCACGGGCGCCTTTAGAAAGTTGTTAGGGTCCGTCACCAAAAATGGATATCTCCAAAAAGATACTTCAAAGGGGGAAACCCCAGCCCCCACCCCTAAAACCGCCCCTAAAGTACAAAATTACAGTTTCTTTTAGTTCGGTAAACAACTGAGAAGCACACAAAACAAAAATAAAACGAAAAGAATCAATGACACAATTTTTGAATAATAATGGATTTAATTTCATTATAATGGATTATAATTCAATAAAATATTAGAAAAAAAAATTCATAAAATAATCGATTATAATCGATTATAAACGATTGGAATGATTTTTATTGTTTCGAAAAATAATAACATTATTATCCATTTTTAATCGATTATAATCAATTCTTTTTGAAATTTATAGAGACTGACAATAAAAATCCACTATAATCTATTATTTTCTCTTTTTACTGAGTGCAGGAAGGGCACTATTCAGACTGAGCTTAACGTCGAAGTGACGTTCAGGTAACCCTACGCCTCTGACCTGCCCTAATTTCGCGTTAAGGACCAACAACGCTGGACCATGGACGAGGCAAACCAAGTCTACTAGTCCCTCTCAGCATGTAATAACTTTTCTGCATTTTAAATGAAGCGTTATGAAGCTTTGCCTGTGTAAAGAGAACCAGTAATTAACCTCAAACATAATAACAAATTTTTTGATGTCACAAGTCTGTTCTGTTGAGTGTTCAACGCCAGGTCTGAGGACAAGATTTCTATGAACAATTTATACGAGAAAAAAGTCTCTGAAGTTTCAAGCAGGTAAACACTCAATGCCAGTACTCGATAACCAAAAATTTGCTACCGCAAGTGTCAAATAGATATTATCACAAAAGTGATTTTCTAAAACTAGTTCAAAAATTTTTTTCAGGATTTGACAACAAAAAAGGGTTCAGGATTTGACAACACATGTCAACAGAAAGTTAACATACCCAAGCAAAATGAAAAAAAAAACACTTAACGGGAAATCTTCAGGAATTTTTCCAGGTCAACTCATGGAGAATATATTCAATGCTTCAAAACTGACCGAAAACGCAGGCTGCTGGAAAAAAGTTCACGTATGAAAATTGCATCCTTGTTTAATCAAAATGCTTTCATATTTTTTTCAAGCTTTTTATCTTTAAAACCTATCACAAAAATATCGAGAACAGAATATTCCGTTCCGCTTGCTAAGTGATCGTCGTCTTTTGTTACGTTTGACGGAGAGTTAATAAATTGTCAAGCATAAGTCCCATAAATATTTGAGATGCGTACACAAAACCTGCAGGTTGTGTTCAAAACGCAGGCTGTTCAAATGGTTCAAAAGTAACCGTATCAAATTTTTACGCGAAAATTCAGGTTGATTGAAACCACAAAACAAGGGCCTTACCTTCTCATAGGTTAAAAAAAGATCAACTGACAGCTCAATAAGGCAACACTGCGAAAGATAACGACAAATTTCTTCACTAAAATTAGTTTGTTTCGATTTTTCAAAGCATTATAATGCTCAGCTATGCAGAACGTATTCTATAAAATAATTTTTAGCCGTAGAATTTATCAGGCTTGAAAATTCGAAGTTTTTCTGTCGTAAGTTTTGCACTTCTGGTTTTACCAGTGAATCAAAACGCATATAAAAGTTAGTAGTCGATTTTTTATTGAACTAAACACCTTGTATAAGAGATAAAGATAAGAGAAACAAGTTTTAACACTAACTATTAAGAAAGATATTCATGCTTTCTCTTTCACAAACACGTCAAAACATGTCTGTTTAGGAAATTTGAGTTATTGAAACAAACTCAAGGTTTGGTTTTCAAGGCTCTTAAATTAATGACTGACAATTCGCTATTGTAAAACCTATTTATCCGAGGACTTTCGGCATGTAATCTTTAACTATACCCACTATGGTACCTAGTAACGAATTTCCACACCTAATGATCTAATTCAACGGTTAAGCATATGTTAGTTTTGTACGTAATAACGAATCTCCTGATCTACTTAACAGTCTCTCCACCCCCCCCCCCCCCCTATGGTACCAACTTAAGAATCTCCACCCCTATAAGCAAAAACTGTAAATTAGCGCTAGTGATTTGCATTGAGAATTCTACTTTTGCTGCATTCTGATTGGTCGAAAAATCGAACAATTTTGATCTACTTAACAATCTCCCCCTTTCTTGAAAGGAGTGGAACTTTTTAAATAGATCCGAACCTCTCCCTATTTTGGAAGAAAATTAAAGAGAGCCGCAATAAGAATGCAATTTAGTATGCGTTCCTAATAACCAAGCCATCTTTGAATCTGAAACGAACCGAGATATTTTTACTGACTTTATCTATTGCTCTGCATTAGTTTCCGATTTAAGACTATTTAGCAAAAGGGAGCCAAGTTTTGGTCATCGTCAATTTTACTAAATTTGAAACTGAATACTAAGAACATATTCAATAGAGATGAAATCGGAATGGATTTCGCAGAAATAAAGGAACCGTGAAAGAGTGTTAAGCTTTTCCACCAAGCATTATCTCCGTCTCTCAGAATAGACTACATATCTGTTTTAAAAATTCATTTTACCCCCTGATAAAATTTCGTTTTTGAATCATTCATAAATAGAGAAAAACGTATCAGCCGAAATTGCGGCGGTATCCGATTCATCCTTAGTTTTTGACACAGTCATCCAGAGTCAGTTAAAATTTTAAATCAGGTATAGATTTGCGACACTTGACTTATACAAAACTATCGTAAGAGCTACATCGTAAAACCATCTCTTTGTTGATCAATGAAGCATTCAAAATCAATACAGCTTATCCAGTTCAATTTGGAAAAAAGTATATCAAAATCTGTACTCACTCATTCTATGCATAAGTCCGCCTTTAGAGGGTCAAATTGAATCTGATGGGGCCTTCATATTGAACTTGATGCACAAATGCTACGGCAGTGGGATATCTGAAATGAAATACTGTTCCACTTCAATGTTATTTATTCAGTTGGCACCAAGTTTGGCAAGCAAACTGTTGCCATTATTAAAAACACTTGTAATTTTTTTTAGCAATAGTCTGCGTTTTTTTAGCAATAGTCTGCGTTTTTTTAGCAATAGTCTGCGTTTTTTTAGCAATAGTCTGCGTTCATTGCAGTTTTAAACTGTAAATCACTTTCAACTTTCCGTAAACATGATATTTTATCGCTCGACTAACAACCACACGAAAAGTGCTTTGCAAACGTTATTTTTCAAACGCAATCGGTCTTGAATTTCGCACAATTCACATTACGAAAACTAATAAGATTAATAAAAGAACCAGACTGCTTATAGCAGGGCGAAGCTTTGAATGTTTTGACAGCCCTTAAAATTCCCGATGAAAAAGTTCTTCATTAAAATTTTATTTTAATTTCCCTTTTCCATATTTTATCCCCCACAGACTTTTAAAGAGAGCCGGAAAAAATTATGTCTAATAAAAAGTTTTTAAGTCCCCTCACCCTCAAAGCACCCCCAAACGCACATAAAACTTTTTACGTTTGTAGAATGACGCAGTATAAGGCAATCTGGCCTATCAAACACAACAAAGGGAAAAAATGAACAGCCAAAAAATTGTCATGAAAAACTATAAATTCTCTTAATATTTTTAGCACTTTTTTCCATCAAGAGAGCATCATAAAACTAATGCTTCCCTGAAAATACTCAAAAATAGGTCAGTAAGCGGATAAAAAATAAGCCAAAATAATTTGTGCAGATTAAATCTTTTAAGCGAAAAAACAAAAAACTTACATATGAAATCAAGGTTAGTAATATTACAAATAGCAGAAAAGAAATCAAAACACTAAAAGAAACTACAATGTAAAACTTGCGTACAGTAGAAAAAAATTCAACTATGCGGCAACTTATCCGCCAAAACATAAGCAGATAAACGATAAGCCGACAATTTTTTTGAAATGGATTATTTCCCGTTTGAAAAAAAAAAACAGTTCCTGCCTCAACCCAATAGGTCCAGGCCCTATAGGTTTGAGGTTTTCAAGTGCTGCAACTAATTTTTAAATCTAAGTTTTCTGAACAAAAAACCATAAAATCATAAGAAACGCAATATCTCGAAAAAAAATTGAGCAGCCATATTTGACGTTATGGGCCTGATTGCACACCACAAAAAAGTTAAAAATTTCAATTTTGCCAAACAAACACTGAAATGAAAAGCTTTGAAACTTTGCCTTGCGAAATAAGGAAAAAACTGTCCAGTTAAAGCCTCACCCTCCAACAGATGTATAGTTAAAATATTAGATGAACTTGGAAGTTTAAAACGTTGGAACAAAAAAAAAACATTTAACCTTGCAAAATAGATTGAGACTTCTACTAGGTCAACTATTTACAGAATGTGTTTTTTATTTCGGTGCGGATCTCACCCAATTATTACACATTTCTGCTGATTTTTTTTTAGCAATAGTCTGCGTTTTTTTAGCAATAGTCTGCGTTTTTTTAGCAATAGTCTGCGTTTTTTTAGCAATAGTCTGCGTTCATTGCAGTTTTAAACTGTAAATCACTTTCAACTTTCCGTAAACATGATATTTTATCGCTCGACTAACAACCACACGAAAAGTGCTTTGCAAACGTTATTTTTCAAACGCAATCGGTCTTGAATTTCGCACAATTCACATTACGAAAACTAATAAGATTAATAAAAGAACCAGACTGCTTATAGCAGGGCGAAGCTTTGAATGTTTTGACAGCCCTTAAAAGTCCCGATGAAAAAGTTCTTCATTAAAATTTTATTTTAGTTTCCCTTTTCCATATTTTATCCCCCACAGACTTTTAAAGAGAGCCGGAAAAAAATTATGTCTAATAAAAAGTTTTTAAGTCCCCTCACCCTCAAAGCACCCCCAAACGCACATAAAACTTTTTACGTTTGTAGAATGACGCAGTATAAGGCAATCTGGCCTATCAAACACAACAAAGGGAAAAAATGAACAGCCAAAAAATTGTCATGAAAAACTATAAATTCTCTTAATATTTTTAGCACTTTTTTCCATCAAGAGAGCATCATAAAACTAATGCTTCCCTGAAAATACTCAAAAATAGGTCAGTAAGCGGATAAAAAATAAGCCAAAATAATTTGTGCAGATTAAATCTTTTAAGCGAAAAAACAAAAAACTTACATATGAAATCAAGGTTAGTAATATTACAAATAGCAGAAAAGAAATCAAAACACTAAAAGAAACTACAATGTAAAACTTGCGTACAGTAGAAAAAAATTCAACTATGCGGCAACTTATCCGCCAAAACATAAGCAGATAAACGATAAGCCGACAATTTTTTTGAAATGGATTATTTCCCGTTTGAAAAAAAAAACAGTTCCTGCCTCAACCCAATAGGTCCAGGCCCTATAGGTTTGAGGTTTTCAAGTGCTGCAACTAATTTTTAAATCTAAGTTTTCTGAACAAAAAACCATAAAATCATAAGAAACGCAATATCTCGAAAAAAAATTGAGCAGCCATATTTGACGTTATGGGCCTGATTGCACACCACAAAAAAGTTAAAAATTTCAATTTTGCCAAACAAACACTGAAATGAAAAGCTTTGAAACTTTGCCTTGCGAAATAAGGAAAAAACTGTCCAGTTAAAGCCTCACCCTCCAACAGATGTATAGTTAAAATATTAGATGAACTTGGAAGTTTAAAACGTTGGAACAAAAAAAAAACATTTAACCTTGCAAAATAGATTGAGACTTCTACTAGGTCAACTATTTACAGAATGTGTTTTTTATTTCGGTGCGGATCTCACCCAATTATTACACACTTCTGCTGATGCCATCTTTAGAAAAAAGCCAATTGGCAGAGAATGCGTCTGGTAAAAAATACCTAAGAATTACGTGGCCAAACTGTGCATTTTGCGAATGGCAAGCGGATTCCGCAACAAGGATGCTCTCTTTTTTCTTCTGTTCTTTCTATCTCTTTGATTGTTCCGACAAAAACTTAACATGTTTAAAATTTAACATGGATTCCAAAGACTTAGGGACACCAAATTGTGAGCCTTAACTAGCGCATAGTTTGGCCTCTTAATGAAAGGTAATGACCCTTTCGAAATAACTTTGCAAGCAATATTGAAGAATGAGTGACCCTCCCTATCCTTCTAGGTCAAAAACTCAGAAAGCGCCCAAATTTCTTTTAGTGGATACTACCATACTGTAGTATAAATGTTTTTAATCACATTTTTCTCGCCTTATTTGCATTTTTTTAAATTGTTTAATACGTAGTAAATCCTGAATTAGATTTTCAAAAAGGAGAATTTTTCAATTTTGGAGCTTTCGGCTACTATATGAAAAAATCTTAAGATTTTCGATGAAGCAAAGCGACATTTGTTCCAATTTTAGCTTTTCACCAGACAAACTTTGATCATTTAAACAACATTCATACCCGAGTGCTTCTAAAACAATAAAAGTATCGACCAGTTGCTATGAACATCAGACTATTTTCCCTTGTGATATTTTCTCTACGTTATGGTCATTTGAAAACCGTAGACTTGTCATAGCGACGTCGTGCTTTATTGCCAGTTTTCAATATTTTTATTGCTGGTTGCTGGGGCAACAAACTAAATCGACCGTGAAATGATTACAAATTGCCCTGAGGCAAGCTGATCAAAGCAATATCTGGATGCAAATTAAACGAAATATTTTTTTTGAATGAGACACTGCTTATGATACGTGCCATTTTAAACAGTCATTTAAAAACACAGCGCCCAAATTTGTATCCGATTAGACTCCTTGGGCTTGGACGGATCTGGTCGGACACCTGGATCATACAAAAGCCCGTCGAGATGTGCTTCGGAGCCAAAAAAATGCATGTAAGTGGTCGTAAAGCCGTGCATGCATGATTAACTTTGCGAATTCACTACTTCTAGCAGAGTACAGCCTTCTCAGCTCACATAATTTTAATTCCAAGTTTCAAACAGCTCTAGAGAAAAAATAGTTTCCCATGTTCTTTCCCTGTTATCTTTCGAACTCTAGTAAAAAATTGTAATATAAATGGTTTCAATCACATTTTTTTTGTCTCATTTGCATTTTAAAATGAATGTTTGATTCAATTATTGCGGAAAAACTTGAACTCTTCAATTTACAACTTCAGGTTAATTAAAGTTAAAATCAATTTTCTTTCAATTCTCGAAGAATTAAAGCGAAATTTGTTCCAGTTTATGGGTTTTCGCCCGACCAACTTTAATTACCCAAACAACAGTTTAGACCCTAATGCTTTTCTGTCACAATACAAGTATCGACCATTTACTATCAAATTTCATCATTTACCCACTGTGATAATTTCCTTCACGTTATGATCAATTGAAAACTGCTAAATTGTAATAAAGAATCCGTGCTTTATTGCCAGTTTTCTATATTTACAATGCTGAGGCAACAATATATCAACCATGAAATGATTCCAAGTTTTCGGGATCTAAATAATACGAAATATTTTTTTTGCGTTTCGAACGGATTTTCTCAGATAGAAAAAGGCAGATGGTAGTATTAGCATAAAACACTGCTCCTGATACGTGCCAATTTAAACAGTCAATTATAATCAGAGCGCCCACTTTTGTATCCGAGTAGATTCCTTGGGGTTGGATGCATTTGTCGCATAATGCGCGCTTTTTATTCACACAAAATCAGAGATCTCAATCATTTTAAAGCCCTTCGAGACGAGCTTCGGATCCAAAAAAAAAATTTAAATCTTGAAGGTGATCCGATCCTCTTCAACAGGTTAACCCACAGGTTTAATTCGTCGGTGAAATTTTTTTGTAAGTAGCCTGTAGGACTTTTATTGGCTTGTGCTTCTTTTTATAATTCAACTTCATTTTTATTCAATGAAAACTCGATAGTTTATATTTGATTCCTTTTTTTAAAAAGTTTTTTGTCTTAGAAGCTGAATAATGAAAAACTGTCAAACATAATATTCAATTTAAAGCTCCATAACGGTCTCACTTTCCTTACTTTTGAAAATTTCAGTAGGTTGAGTTGAATTTATTAGGGAATTTATTAGGAATAAATTAGTCACCGCATTAACTTTGAAAATCACATGGAAATGAGCGGCAAACGAAAAGTAGGAGTCATTAAATTTCAATTTCTAGCCCTTTTCTGTCCCTTTAACGCCGTGATTTGCACAATACAGCTTTTCATTGCCATGCAAAAACATCAGCTTTTTAGTTTCGGGCATTAAGCAGGTATTCTTTTTGATCAAACTTTCATTTTTATTCAGTAAGGTCAACTTGCAAGGGGCCATAAATAAAAAAAAGGAAATGAATGAAAATTACATGTTTAATTTTTAAACTATCCAAATGAAAAGAACTGCAAAGGAAAGTGGACTTCTGATTTTCCTTTTTTTCTGAGGTAATTGACTGTTTATAACAAACTTAAAAACACACGACGGATGTTTATTAGCACAAAAAAAATCAATTTTTGCTGAGCTAATTAAGACGAGTGAATAACGAGGTGATCCGTTTTTTTTCCTTTTCCACCCCCACCTTCTAATTTTTCATTTTCCATGCTCATTTACGTTGTTACCCAGAGGCGATGCGAAGCTTCATATCACTTGCGATTCGACGCAAGCGCAGCATTGCAATTAGCTAAAGAAAAAGCGTTTAAGTATGTTCAACTACCAGCATTAAAGTAAAGTACAAGCGTTAAGTTTTTACCGAGCGGCCACTAAGCTGACAACATGTGGGTAGACATCCATTGAGTCGAAAACAAAGAAAAAACATCGTAAACTGTCGGTATGAAAAAATTGAGTGATTGAATTTCAAAATTTGCACCAAAACCGACCGGAAATAGTATAGTGACCTTTGTACTTTGGTTGTTCAAAAGTGGAGTTCACCTTTCTTTTAACAAAGGAAATAAATTAAACTTAGAAAACAATCGCCAAAAAAGTAAACTTGAGCTTGAACATATTTTACGACTTTTCTAGAAAAAATCATCACGACCACGTTCATCGGCTCTTAAAAAATGGCACCCGCATTAGGCTTGAAAAAAGAGTTAAATTGTCTGCTTGAACTAAAATAAGTTTAATTGGTCTGATAAAAGCGGCCGCTATTTTGAACGTTCTGTTTTTGAAATGAATAGATTTTTGGTAGACAAACCGTGAGATAGTGGTCTCAATTAGGGACGCTGGACCTAAGACTGAGCGTTTTTCTAAGTCTGCCAATAAATTACGCGTTTACTTGTAGTGGGTTGCTCTGCTAAGATTAAGTTTTCACTTTTTATGCTAAAACATTAATCTGCGAAAAAAACGCACCCGTACCTTTGGTTCGAAAAAAATTTAACTCGGAGTATAGCCCCACCAAAATGAGCACTTTCGTTTGCGAGCTATGCTGGAAAAAAATACGAGTCTTAAAATGACACTAAGTTGCAAGCTTGGGTGTAAAAAACTGCCAAAATTAAGTTGAAAACATAGCCAACAGAGTTGTGAAAGAGTCAACCAACGCAAGTAAACAGAAAAAAACTGCCTTGGTCTTTGAAAACTTTCGAGTTATAGATTTCAAAATAAACTCTTGTAACTCTTTGAATTTCTAGAAAAATTTATGATTGGCTTTTTTTGATAAAACTAAACTAAATTGACAAAACTGCCGCGAAAACTACCTAAAATGAGGTGATTTGTTATGTAAACATTTGTCTATTTTTTCCTCAATTTGAGAAAAGCGTATTTGAAATGTTCAGTTTTGACCATCTTGTCAAGTTAATTTAAATCAGTTCTGCATTGAGATTGTTCCGCACAAAAAGCGGTTTTACTAAGTTAATTTTTGAAAAACAAAAACTAATCCCAGATATTGAAATGTATCAACAAATTCGACAGCACCAAGTAAAAGATGAAAACAACGGCCTATAAAAAAAACACCCTGTACACAATTCCGCAATACTACCTTTAAGCTGCATTTATCAAAACAGTCATAAAAAACGGCATCTTATCTTGTGCAAAAACGAAGCGGTTAAAAACTTTCCTTTACCAGTATGCGAATCCCTAGCCGGGATTTGATATCGTGAATTGAAAACTTCATTAAATTTTTAACTGTTGCATTTAAAAACTGCTAAACTACCGACAAAATTTTTCATTATTGTTGGTTTTTGCGCGTCGAGTGCTTTTTGGACGGAAAAAACTTTGATTCTATACTTCCCTCTTAACCCAAAAAAATCCAAGTTTTTTTCCGGGCTCTGAATATCCAAAAATTGAAGTATTCCAGGCTCTCCAAACTTGCTAAAGACTTTTCTGACGGGAAAGCTGGAAAGAGCTGTCTAGCCACTATGGCACTTGATTTAATGAGCTGGATTTAATATGCCACTTGATTTAATATGCGAGATGGTAATTCGATTGAAAAAAATGCATAATTCAAAAATGGAAACTATCAGAAAAAAAAACTTTTAATTTGCATACTTGGAAATCTTGCAAAACAAACTATATGACTTTTTCAAAACTCAATATTCTGGCTTTTGGAGCGACCAAAAACAATGTAACTAAGCCGATGAGACATTAGTCGAAACCATTTAGGGTGAATATAGCTTTCAAGCAATAAAAAAAATGAATATCAAAAAAACTTACAAAGTCAGGGCTATTAATTTTACAAATTACAGGAGTAAATCAAAATCACTGGTAAATGCGATGAAAACTGCCGAGCTGCCGAAATTACCGGGAAATTCCCCCGATGTGTAAACTAAGCCGACAATCAGACAACCGGAAATCCGACAATTCAATTTTTCACGAAAAAAAAAACATTTTCTATTGCTTTCATAGTGAAAAAATTAAGGACCGGCCGGAACTCGAAACCTAGACCTTAGGGTACAAAGTCAACAGCGTAACCTTTAGACCAAGTGGGAAGGAGTCTCGGAGAAGCTATGATTCACTAATAAAGCAACTTCAAAATTTCTTTCAGATTTGTATGGAAAGTTGTTTACAAGAAAAGTCTAGTTCCCGATTAAAAGCCACTTCCTCTTAGCTTAAAAACAAAGCATCGACATAATTAGCCTCAAATACCTACCGGTATGCAAAGATTTCAAAAATGCTTTCAAATCAATTTATACTAAGCAATAGGCTGAAAAACAGCCGAGTCTAATCTGATTGCATTCCACACGGAAACCAGCAAGCAAAAAAACATGATTGATGATTCAAAAAAAAAAAAACATTTCAAATATGTCTCCACGTGATCAACATTTCCAAATCAGCGTATAAATACGCCAAAAAAATAACAACAAAAAGTTTTTAAAAAAAGTGAAAAACAATTCAAGTCGGTTTGGGATGATCACTTTGAGAAAAAACATCTCTGAAACCAAATCATCTCTAATCACTTTGGGAAAAAATCATCTCTGAAAAAAGTGAAATAGGAAAAAATAGAAATAAGCCTCCAATTATTAAAACTTAATAACAGTAGTCACAAATAAAGCAGCTACACATGCTAAAAACTGCCAATGCCATGTAGCAAAAGTGGCACCAAATACAAATCGACAGAATTTTGCAACTAATAATTTCGAAATAACGAACTGAAGGCATCCACACTAACTTTGCATGTAACAAATTGAAAAGCATAACGCCACATTATTTATAAAATATGCATATGAAAAAATCGCGAGATATATTGAGTTACAAATGTTTCTGAAATCGAGTTTTTTATTATTGTTATGTTCTATGAAACACAGCTTTTTTCGGGTCATTTGATTAACTAAAAAGGTATCAACTGTGTTAGTTTATTACTTATCAAATGTCAAAGCACAGGCTATCAAAAAGCTGTAAAGGGGCCCCAAAAATTGCACCAATATATTCGATTTAGGTAAGAAAACAAAGAATAGCTTAAGTCCGCTAGTGCAGTGCAATCACAGTGGAGCCAAAAACAATAAACCTTCCAAAGCGAAGTTCGAAAAAAAACAAATTACCAAAAAACTCCGACCACGACTCGAACAATTTATTTATGCATGACAGGTCTGAGACAAGCCATTACCTATGATAGCCTGCATATACTATGATTACCTCCAAATTGAAACAAAAACTCAAAAAATTCATGAAACATCTTTTCAAAAGATACAAAAAGAATCATAGAAGTCAAATACCTGCACCATTAGAAAAATTAGACAAGAGATTCTACAATAGTAAAACAGCATAAATTTCAAAAAAAATCTTTGCTGCTGGAACTAGGCCGACCAACATAAGCAGACAATAGTCCAAAATTGAACTTACATAAATCAGAAAACTTCATGTTCGCAAAAACACCAGATTACTCTCAAAGCATTGAAGTGACCTCGAGGCCAAATGGGAAGCATCAGCATCAGTGGCTGAAAAAAAGTCAGATTTTTTAATTTCAGAAAACGTTTTGAGCAATTATAGAAACCTCAAGTTACAAAACGATTTCTTAGGTGGCCCTCACTTCTTAACACATAGGCGAAGCGGAGCTTCGCAATTCTTGCGATGCAAAAAAAAACACATTGCACAACAATAGTAAATGAAAAAAAAGACAAAGTTGGAAAACATTACAAGAAAAAACTTTAAAAAAGATGAAAAATTACCGATACAAAAACTGTAATAATGATTTTCATAAACAGCCTTTGAAAATATTGGAAATCAATTACCGAGCGGTAACAAATGAGACAAATTTTGGGTCGAAACCTGTTGAGCCAAAAACAAAACTGTTGTCATAAAAACTTCACGTTTAAAAACAATTTTACGACGTCCAAAAAACGGTAATTGAACCAACAGAAACAGACAAAAACCACGAACCGAAAAAAGATATGTTTTTGAAAAGATAGTTAGAATCTGAAAATTAAGCATGTTAGAAGATGAATGAGTCCAGGGGACGAATGAACCATGTGAACTAAATTATTAACGTTAAAAAAAGTCTAGTACCCGATTGCAATTCCCTTGCTTATCGGAAGGGTAAAATAAAGTTGGAAAACTTTATTAATAGCAGAAACCAAAAAATAGGTCTTTATTTTCAATTTTCAATCATCGATTTTATGGCTCTACTCACATCACCTTAACGTTCTCGTTTTTTCAAAAAATTGTATGATTGAGAACTTATTTTAGAAGTGTCTAGCGCGTTGCAAAAGTAATCCTTTTTCTTTACTGAGAATTTAAAATTGAAATCCCATTTTAAAACAATAAGTGTAGTGTCTCATTCGCACATTGTAAAATTCACCTTGAGTTCAATTGAGTTCACATTTTGAATGGTAGTCATTTGATCTGAGTTTTTAAAACTCACATCAAAAGTTCATGAAAAAAACTGTAGAAGAATGACGAAACAAAATTAAAACTTTGTTGCGAGAAAAAAACGAGAAATCGAACGCGCTAACTAAATGACACAACTACTCTAACACTATGATTGCATTTCAACTATTAAAATTTAACCGTTAAAAAAGGACCGGTAATAAGCCCACAGAGCTTCAGTCCAAAATCAGTAAGCCAGAAAAAAAAACAAAAACAAAAAATGATGTCAAAATTTGATCTTGGTGCATCAAATGGTCAGAGCTCTAAGGAGAGGCTTGAAGCGTAATTAAGCTTTTTAAAAACAAATTGACCAGAAACTATACCAAAAATTAAGAGTAAAACACGTAAGCTTGAAGTCAACAATGCACTGAGATTTCGAATTCACACGACTTGTAACACCACTCAAACTTAACCAAATGAAGTCACTTGAACGAAAAAAAAATTGAAAGACCAGAAATTGAAAATTTTCATAATTTGAAGAAATAACGTCTAGAAACACTTCTAACTAGGTAACCTGTCCTTAAGCCAAAAACAAAATTGCTGTCATGAAAAACTCCACGATTTTTTACGCTCCCCTCTCCGAAAACACAGAAAAAGATGAAAAACGATTTTCCTCTCAAACGACACAAAATAAGGTCACTGATCCGATGAAATATACGCCGAAACAATGAGCCAAACGAAGCTTTTGAGCAAAACAATAAATTCTATTAAAATGAAAAACATTTACAGCACAAGAAAATTCGCGTATGGCAAATAAGAGGACAAAACATACAAACATTACCGCGACAATTTTTTGAAACGGAATATTTTTCGATTAATCCTGGCCAAATTCGAGCCTTAGACCTTAGCCACCCTAAAGCATAGTCGTAACCTCTAAAAAAAGTGAGCCAAAGAAGCTAAAAAAATTGAATTTATAATAGCCCGAGCTATCAAATGATTAAAACTTAATTAATTCATCAAGTTGTTTATCTGAAAAGTCTATATCCCGATTTGCTAACGCTTGCTTATTGCAAGCGCAATTAAATATTCATAATTCATTTGATATTTCTGCGAAAAAACAGACTGCGAAACAAAACAAGACTGCTCGTAGCAGGGCGAAGCCCTGAATGTTCAGAAGGTCTATGGAGCAGTAATAACATGAAAAAATTATTTGTCATAAAATAACTTTTTCTATTTTGAGATTTATTTTGTGATATCATCCCTCCACAAGCAATATAAGTACAAAATGATAAATTTCGCTCGTAGTTACATATAAATTAAAGCAAACAAGGCTGCTCGTATCAGGGCGAAGCAATAACATAGAAAAAAATGTAAAAAAATAAAATGCAACATTTTTTGTTCTAAAAATAAACTTCTTTCAACCAATATGGAACCATTTCTAAGGCCACCATACGATAACCACCATAACTTTACAAAAAATAATCACGGGTGAAATATCTTTTCAAATTTAAGCTCAGGACAACAATACCTTTCGAATGATAAAAAAAATTCCTTCAAGAATGGCTAGTTAAGAAGTACAAATTTGTCTGAAGAAAAAAACCCACCCCCACCACAAATATTCCGTCACTTTCGTTACAAAAGTCGGAACAATTATCTTCCTTCAACCAATTTGGAACGATTTCTAAGACGGATTAAATCTCCGCTTACGCGTTAATAGCGCGAAATATATCGCGCGTTAATTGTCCCAAATTGACCAAAATGGCAATCTTTAAACCCCCACAACTTTACGAAAATTGATCAAGGGTGAAAAATCTTTTCAAATTTAGGCGCAGGACAACAATACCTTTCGAATCATATATAAAAAACTCCGTCAAAACTGGCTAGTTAAAAAGTCGAAATTTGTCTGAAGAAAAAAAACCACCCGAGCACAAATATTTCGTTACTTTCCTTACAAAAGTCGGAACAAAAAACCGACGGCAATGCCCTTGCTATTAGGAAGGGTAATCAAAATCTTTCAACTCAGAGGCGACGCTGCACTTAGCACGCAAGGGCAAAAAAATTTCAAAACTGTGCTTTAAAAATGCAAGAAAATACAATATTTTGCCTCGAAAGCAAATGAGCATCAAAAACTAAAGCTTCTAAAGACTTTGGGATTCGACCGCAATCATTTAGTTTCCTTTATTGATGGTCTAAAAGGCAATTATCAATACTTCAATTTTCTCAGAAGCAATTTTATCTTTTGAACAAAAAATTTTTTATGCTCAGCAGGGACTGAATCTTTTGCAGACGTGGTACACAAATCTAAAGTCCATTTCACATAGAACAACAGTTTTGAACTTCTCTGAGAGTCACCGTTGTTACAACACCTTCCGAAGAAGGTGTTAACGTAATTCTGCATTGAGTCGTGAAAGCAAAAATCTTCAATTTGCACCATCAGTATTATAATAACAGCACAGTTTCGATCCGATAAAATATTGTTTGTCGCTTTTTTCAAGAAATCTAGTCCGGTAATGTATGATTTCAACAACATTGAGCATCTACTGGAAGTCAACAAATCTTCGATTGGGTACATGCGCTGCTTTTCATCAAACACAATCGCTTCGACGAAATCCACGGCTGCCTTTTGAATGGAATCTGATTCGCAATTCACCTCTTGAACAAAACTCAGAACAAAATCGATTTGGAAATCATGAATGGCGTTTTTCATTACAGCACGAGAGTTTGCTACGCCTTGGACTAAATTAGCAAACGCCGTTACTGAGTTTTTCGAAATCGATATTTTGGACCCTGTCATCTCAATGAATCGTGTCAGAGAGCCCGATTTGACCATCATAGCGTACGATGCTTGTCCAATACAGCTTTTTGAGAAAAATTCTATCAAAAATTCACTTAACTCAGACTCTGCCTTTTCACTCGACCCGAATATGAGTTCAACAAATGATCTCGGCGGAAACGTTGAGCTATCAATTGCTTCAATTTCAGATCCCAGGATTAAGCTTTTCAACAAACTTGACGCAGACTTGTTTTCACTTTCCACTTCGCGATTTTTCATTTGGCTGAGCTTTGCTTTTTTTCGACGTTTTTGCAAACTCACAGCTTCTCTTGTAATTTTAATTTGCGGGACAAAACCTAACTTTTCAGAGAAAATATGCTTGAATACCTGAGCATACATATAGGTTGCCAAATAAGGCAACGTATCGTCTTTGGACTTCAAGCCATTTTTCAGAGTAGTTAGACAGCAAGCTATAACGTCTTTATAGCAATGTTTCCATTTTCTAATTTTTTCAGATACTTTCAAAAGCAGAAGTTTCGCAATTGTCGCGTAAGCTTGAGGTGAATTTTCCGATAAGCACATGACTAAAAAAGAAAGTTTCCCACTAAACACGAACTTCTCAATGTTTAAGCCAACTGCTTGTTGAGTTGTACTCTCTTCACCGAGATCTTCATTTATCAATGTCAGCAGTACTTCAGGATCGTAATAATCTTCAGTGGTAAATACTTTAACCAATTCTGCCGAAATTGGTCCCTGGTTGCTGTAAATACACAGTTTGTTCCAACCTTCGATTGTTATCAAAGCTTTATCTTTCTGGTAAGGCAATTTCTCCAAATTTAACTCAATGCCTTCATTCTGCCATAACAGAATCAGTTGTTTCAGTAACTGGTCTCTTAAATGCAATGAGCCCGAATATCTTACTGCTATCTCCGAAACTTCCATTTTTGAAGACAATTTAGGAAATTGGAACAATACATGAAGCAATAAAGCAAGCTGTCGATCTGTTAAATTACTAACGCCCGTTTTAAAAACTTTGATCATGACAAAAGCAGCTAATCCCTCGGATAGCCAAAGCTTCGAGAAAATTAAATTCACATGAAATAACTCTTCATTTTCCGTTCCAAACTCCGAACTTTCAAAAACATAAGACACAAATTTCTTCGCAATGAATTCATCAACACTCACAGAATAGTTGTCTACACTCTTGAGAAAAGCTGCACAGAAAAGGTTGAAGGCCCAAGATATCTTCGCACCTTTTTCTATTGATAACTCAGATAGAACAGTTTGCAACAGCTGCTCTGCAGTCATGCATTTCGCCAAATAAGGAATGACAAATTGTTTCGATTCAAAGGATCTGTTATTAGACAAAATGCTGTGAAATTTATCCCCGAAATCCTCATTTATAGAGCAAGTTAACATCCATACAAGCATTTCATCGCACACAAACGATTGATTTTCAGTTGAGAATTTTTGAACTATGGGTTCTTCAAAGGTTGCTTTGTCCATTATATTTGGGCAAAACGATTTGACTACGTTGTGGCAAGAAAATGGATATCTGAAATACCAGCCCATAATCGCTTCAGCGCTTGCATTTGAACATTTTGAAATAAAACGCTCGCCATAACTCTGAGCCATAAGAACAGATTCAACGCAAAATAATCTTTCGAATAAAATTTGAAATCTTTCAATCGAGCAATTTCCTAATGCACACTGCACATGATCCCAATTTTCCAGGAACTTTCGTGATATTGAAATTTTGTCACTGCATGGTAAAAATTTTGCATTTTCGAGGAATACATAAATTGCTGCAGGTGGCAAAGCGTCAACAATTCCCAGCTGTGTGAAGAAAAATTTCAGGCATTTTTCCAAATTTTTCCTTTTAGACTTAAGAATCACTTGTTTAAATCTCTCAGCAAAGCGTTTCGGGTCCACAGCATTGATAGTTGAGAATAAGGCTAATAACTTGAGCTCCTGCTTCAGATTCAGATTAGATTCTACATCAGAATCAAACTCATCGAGGATGTTAACTAGGTAACCAAGAAGTTTCTCCGAAAAACCAAGTGTGTCCAAATTAGTAATCTGGCCAAATTCTTGTTTTCCGGATACGATGGAAACTAAAGCAGTCGACAAATTACTAGAACAAAAATAATCCGCTACTTGCTTAATCGAGCCTATCTTACTGTTCAATACAAGTTGAAAAAATAATTGGTTAATCAAATCGGGCTTTTCAAGTAGAGCTATTCTTTTCTTTGAAAGAATTGCAATTAAATGTTTCACCGGACGTTCCTTCGTGTTAACATTTCCCAAATCATATTCCAGATCGGCTACATTTTGAAATCTTTCATTTGCGCACACTAGTTCCAGAGACCTTTTGGTAATCAGTACTTGCTCATTGAGATAATCACTGTATGACTCTTTGAAAATTGAAACAGCATCGGGGCTATTTTTCAACCAATTTCCAAGTGCGGTCAAAAAACCCGCATCGTAATCAATGTTTTCATCTTCGAAGAAAGATATCTCTAAGCCACGCTCTTCCTCGGGTACAGACATCACCTGAAATTGTTATATTATTGCATCGGCAGCAGCAATCAAACCTGGGCATTTATATTAAAATTGCAATCAAACTCTTTCAATGTAAGGCTTTCAGATCTAGAAGAAACATGATTTGAGGACCAAAACTTTTATGGTCCCACCAGACCACCTGAAATCAACTCTACTGAAATTCAAGTTGAAAACTAAAAAAATTATGATTTTTTGTTAGATCCAGCTAGCACTTAAATTTCCGATGCTTCAGGCAGATGAAAGAATGCTTACATAAAAATTATACAAAAAAAACAATGAAATAAATGGAACCTTAACAACAGACAGGGGCATCCAATGACGCTTTTTATATCACAAAATGAACAATTAAAATAATTTCAAGATAAAAGTTCTATTTGATAAAGTACTACAAGATAGTTTAACTACTAGCGTGTAAGGCACCTACGGTGCTTCAAACAGATTTGTGAGCATGAAAGTTACTCTAATATGAAATATATGGAACCAAAAGCGAAATGAATACAGCCATACAGACAGTGAAATCCAAGAACGCTTTTGATTTCAAAAATTGAACAAGAAAATTAAATTAAACTAAAACGGTCAAAGCTCAAAAACTACTGATTTTCAGATCTTCGTAAGCAAAACCCTAAAATATCCGACAGCATACACCTGCACTTAATGTGCCAGTCGGACATATTCGGAAGTTTGACCTTGAGCAACGCAAAAGACGTGATTTTGGGGTGAAACGGAATTTTTCAAAAATTCGAATTGAGCAAGTCATGCTCAGGTTTCTCGCGACAACTGAAAATATCAAACATAAGATCAGAAGAACCGAACTACAATCGCGGGAAAGTAGTCCAAAAAGCAGCGGGAAATTGCTATTCTCAATTTCCAATTATAAGATTAAGCGAGTAGAGCTGTGTGCCAGTCGGTCATATTTGGAAGTTTGACTTTGAGGAATACGGACAACGTTATTTTGGTGTGAAATATAATTTTTCAAAATTCGAATTGGACATGTCAAGCTCAACTTTCTCGCGAAAACTGAAAATCTCAGAAATACAATACGCGAAAGACAGAGAAAAAAAACGCGGGAAAGTGGTCAAATTTAGCAGCGGGAAATTGCTAGTCGCAATTTCTGATACTTAATTAGAACGAGAGTAGAGCTGTCCTATCTTGATATAGGAAACAGATCGATTACAAAAGAAGAGCGAATCAATTAATACTGTACCAGAGTGAACCTTCGGTGGGAAGGTAGACAACCGAAGTCTCCCAATGGTTCAGACCGAAAACTCAATTCTCAAGCTAAAACTTGTTCGATTAGAACTTATTGAGGCAAACTTAATTTACCATTTAATCTCAAGTTGCTTATTAATTTAGTTACCTCAAATTCACGAGTGTGCTGTTATGTGAGTACTCAGTTTAATTTTCTAGAGTGTGTTTTATGGTTTTTATGTTGAGGTAAGGAGAGTTTTAGGTTGATCCATCTGAAATGGATCACAGTTCCACTGTCTAATAAAAAGTAACTGTACGGACTGTTCCGACCCTGTTTTTAACGGCGTTGACGTATTTTGGGTATTTTGAGACCTAATTATGGTGACGTTCTAATTTTCTAGAGTGGGGGGTATTTTGGTAGTGGCCTTTAAGCTGTAACGGGTTTTTAGTCTCATATCGCAAGTGGACCGAATTGGCTCCGACCGTTCGAGGTAGAAAAACACAAGAGATGGTGTCCCTGACTCTTGAACCAATAGTTATAAGGTCTATTTCTCTTTAACCTCATATGAGACTTAAGTAGGCGACTGTTAAATAGTGTTTTTTATGGCGCTCCTGGGTGTTTTTACGACATCAAGACTACGGGATCAAACCTGAGTCACACATGAGGCTTAAGAAAAATAGGCCCTATAACCACTGGCTCAAGGGTCAGGGACACTATCTCTTGTGTTTTTCTACCTCAAGAACGGTCGGAGCCAGTTCGGTTCGTTTGTGACATGAGACTACGACCCGTTACAGCTTAAAGGCTACTACTAAAATATCCCCCCATTCTAGAATTAGAAACGTCCCCATACTTAGGTCTCTAGATACCCAAAATACATGAACGCCGTTAAAAACCGGGTTGGAACAATCCGTTAAGTTGCTTTTTTATTAGACAGTGGAACTTTGATCCATTTCAGATGGATCAACCTAAAACTCGCCTTACCTCAACATAACAATCATAAAACACACTCTAGAATTTAAATTTGTACTCACATAGTAGCACGCTCAAGAAGTGGGAAATAATCCAGTCGGTAGTTAACTCAAGAATTAAATAACGTAACTAAATGAGTCTAATGTTTTATAGTTTTAACAATGAGAACGAGTTTATACTCTAGACAATAGTTTTCTTGTGAACCATTAGGACACTCAAGCTGTCCATCTTTCCACCGAAGGTTCACTCTAGTCCAGTTCCGAATAATACTCCAGTCGCTATAATCCAATTCGAGGGAATGCTCTCGTCTCTGTCACAGATGGGACAGCTCTACTCTCGATTATTATAGTGACGGAAATTGCGAATAGCAATTTCCTACTGCTTTTTCATACAACTTTCCCGCGTGTGCGACTCAATTGTTCTTTAATTGTTCTAACTTCTTTTTCTGATTTTCAGTTCTCGCGAGAAAATCGTGCATGACAGGTTCCATTCGAAATTTTGAAAAATTAAATTTCACTCCAAAATCAAGTGTTTTTTTTTTGCTCCTCTCAAGGTCAAACTTCCAAATATGACCGACTGGCACATACTCCCCGGACTCGAGATCGATGTCCTCATCGCGCGCTGTCTTCTGCCAGTGAGTCCCAAAAAAACCGAGTGTTGCTCAAGATACAGTGTCAGTGGTCATTTACAGAAGTTTGCAGCAGATTTAAGCTTATCTACACCCCAAAATTCACAGCCATTTAAAATTTTCACACTATTGCTAAACAGCAACCAAAATCTGCATACACCTGCACCCTTGAATTTTCGCTTTTCAAGCCAATCATTTTAAAATCTCTTTTGTCCTATTCAATCAGGAAATTGTCATGCAGCATTTCGATTTATATAATAAATATAGTATATTAGTAACAATATTTGCTTTGTTAAAATTTCTTTTTCGTGAATCCAAGTTTCACTCGGATCCACGCTCAAGCCCCCCTTCCCTCTCAAGACTCAAGATCCATCCGATTTGCCCATTCATCTCGTACTCTTCGCCTTGGAGGTACTGCATCCTGAAGTGCTAGATGCGCAAACTGTCTCAACAGTTCCTCTTCATCATCGGAACTAATCACAATCTCCTCCCAAGCCTTCAGCTGTTCATAGGATCGCATCCATTCTCTCTGCTCCTGCAACCTCTTTGCTTGGTTAGGTAGTGCCTTCACCCTAGCTTCTCGGTTCAAGCAAAAGGAGTTGTGCAGGCTCAAGCTCACGTTCTTCGCCAGGTCTTCCTCTAGTATCGACTCCCTCGCTTTGGTATTGTCTCTAGACATCTTACCCACTCTTTTCCATCCTGTCGTGATCGCATTACGATGGGTTAGCAGGGCTCTCTTGAAAGCTTCCGGCCCAATCTCGGCCTGGAACTGTCGATACTCTTTTTGATGTTTTCTCATGTGATCTTTCGTTGTCATGTACAACCAAGACGTCAGTGTCGCCCGAAACCATGGAAAGTACCTCAAGCGACTCCATACGTGCCTGACTTCCGTCGGTATGGCGAATACTTTGCACGCAGTCTCAAACAACTCGAGTCTCCTGCTGTAGTCTATCGCGTATATGGACTCAGCCGTTGGCGTCGTCGCCTCCCGATACTTCGTTATATTCTCTTCTATCCATCTCAGAGCTAACATCGTACTCACTACTAAGAGCGTCACCTTCTGCCGGTGATCCGGTAGTCCGATCGACCGAATCTCTTCCACATCCCACACCAGGCAAAGGTTCTTGTGATCTGGATACCACACCGTTTGTGCCAAACAGTGGCATGGGCATTCCCCATGAGAGATCTCAATGCTCCTGAGATTACGCTCCCCTGAGGCTTCCAAGAGAGGCTCAAGCTCCATCATTTTCTCGTGCATCGTGTCGTTATCTTCCAGGTTCGGAGTACTTCCCACAGGTTTTCCGATCACGTTTTGTCTCTCGTGATCGCTTGTGTTTTCTCTTTCCAACTTCAGAAGATCTTCTCCCCAGATTTCGCTTAAGTCATCTCTCAATTCTTTTGGTACTGTCCCTTTGATTTTTCTCAACAACTTGTGCGAGTGATGCGACATCCGAGCCAACCTCACGCACTTGGGCACTGAGAAGGCCTTGTCCACCAGTATTCTCTGGCTGGACACTTCCACCATCGCCATGTGTAGCGGGTAGTGACTTCCGCACAAGTTGGCCATCATTGACCCTATCAGCGATTTCGCGTTCAATGGCAAGCCATAAGCTTCGCTCATGGGAAATCCCATTTCCGCCTCAAGACCAACCTTCCAGCTCCGGATGTGTTTTTGAGTCACCTGCAACACCCCGGGCCATGATTCTACGCTCAACGCCGTCACTAAATGATGTTCAGATTCCAGTCTCTCCAGTGCCTGCAGACCACACATTCTCGAGAAGATTCCGAGAGCTGTCGCTATATTCACCGTGGTTCTCGCGTAACATTCCGCTATTATTTGCACTTCACTTTTCTCCCTTTCTGTGATGTCTTCGAACCAAGTGACCAGGTCTTCTTTTTGAAACGACAGTATTCTGACGCATGACCGTCCATCGCAGATGTGCTCTCCGTTCCCACACGTCGAATCCAGACAGCTACCCGGCTCCAATTTCTTTGCTGACCCGGGGTCGCTCGTCCTTTCGCTTGGCTCTTGCATCTGGGGCGTGATTAGCTTATGTAGCACACTCAACTTCGCCAGATCTTCATCTTCCGTTGGTGCTAACCTCACTCGCTCGGTGGTTTCCTCGATTAGACTCGCATGGGGATGTGGACACCAGGAGGGTCTTAATAGCTTCCATATCACTCCCAAGTTCGTGGTTAACAAGCCATTTCAACCGCCCATGTTCGCTTCAACTCTCTTGTTTGAGCGCGGTATGCTTATCACCTCTGGTGTTTTCTCAAGAATCAGGCCCAGGCTCGGCCCCTCTTTTTCCACCGCGTCTATTTCCATTATTCTTTCTGTCCAAAACTTCAGTAGCTCCGCTACCTCATGGTTTCTGTGGGCTCCTCCAGCTTCCGAGTCTAAGAAGGGATTGTAGGCTATTCCCATCACTCCAGACACATATTGGTATTCCCCCTTCTCACTGAGTCTCGAGTACTGTTCTGACGAGGCCAGGTTACGGTGAACATCATGTTCTTCCTCGAACTTCTTATTAGAGAACCTCCGTACCTCGTCCAGCTTTCGATGGTTCTCTAAGGATAGTCTGGAACCATCTTCTTTCTCTATTCCTGTACTCTGATATACGTTCAAGATGATCGTTGAGACTCTTTTCTCCATGGTTTTACTTCCACTTGCTCTCTGGTGGCATGCCAGGATGGTGCTATCAGACATCATTGACATTATCCATCTCAAGAAACATGTGGCATCTTTTCTTCTAGCCAGGCTCAAGCCTGAATTGTCCCTGGCCACGTGTTGCATCAGTGCCTGATACACCTCTAGCTTCTTGCTTCCCAACTTCAGCCTGTCATACGAGGTCAATGTCTCCAACTCTATTCCCACCAGACTCCAGGTGAACATTAATTGTCCCGCAGTTCTAACGAAGGTATTCGCCATTAGTGGCGGTGCTGATGAGGATGTCCTCATCGCCTCTTCAAAATGATCCTTCAACAAACTCTGCCAGGACCTCTTCAGATGACTTGCCCTCTCTATCTTATTAACCTCGGCTTTTTGCTGGGTGGCCCAATTGCGTCGCTTGCGAGCTATTCCACTGTCCAACTTCTTCAAGCAGTCCTCCATTTCCTTCAATGTTTCGAGGGCCACCCACCACGTCCGGGAAGTGTTCCTCGTCTTGTTCCTCTCCAATGGATCACTCGTCACTTGTTTGCCCATGTCCTGATGTGCCTTCGAGATCCATTCTTTGCCGATCTCCACTTCCCCTACCTGTCCGTTCGTTGAACCTCTCTTCACGTTTATCTTCTGAGGCTTGAAGTCTTCTTCTGACGTCGAACTGGCGGAAACCTCTATTTCCTTTTCTACTTCAAGTGGTTTCCTGAGCTCCGAGCTGTTCTTGTATGCCGCCGTCTTGCATCGAGCCAAAACGATGGGCGCCGTCTCTCTCAAGTTTCCTTCCGAAACAGCATCCACTGAAGGACTACCCCATCCTTCCACTTCTCTCTTCCTCTTGCGAGTCGTCACATCTCTGCTCGAGGGTGTTGTGGCTATCATCATTGATTCGACCTCTCCATCCACTCCTTCCAACTCTTGCCTCCCCCCTGCTCGAGCCTTAAGGATATTAGTACTTTTAATCATATTACTAGTCCCAACCTTATCCTTTTTTATATCATCAACCATTTTATCCACAGTTTTTTGTTTCAGAGTAGAGCTGTCCTCACATTTCTCTTTTCTAGTCTTCGATCGTGCGTTCCTCAGCTCCACTAGCTTGTTCAGCAGCTCTTTTCTTGCTTTCTCATCCAGGCCCGTTCCTATCAGGAGCGGTTCCCCGAATCTCACTACTGCGTCCCACAGTTCCTTCTTGAACTTGTCCAGCGTCGTCTCGCTGCCCACCTCTCGATTGAATTCCTCCAGGAATTCCTGCCAAGCGTCATCCTCGAGAGATCCCAAGAATATGTCCCTGTTCCCTTCGAACGTGTTCTTCTCCCTTTCCTCCGAGCTCAAGAGTAACATCCCCATATTGAAGGTCTCACCTGCCAATGGCAACTCTAGGTTCTTCCGCGGGGACGGGTTCAGAGGTGGGGTGGCAGTATCTGCCCAATTCTCTTCGCTCAAGTCTTTCAACAGCTCTTGAGTGGTGAGTTCCTCCCCTGATGGCCCTGGTTCAGGCGTATTCCCCACCTCCATGTCTTCTCCAGCTTCACTGAGAGTTTCATCCATACTCTCTTCCTCTGATTCATTTCTTCTTCTCTCGAGAATTCTTTTGAATCGATCCTCAACGGGTCCACTCCTCTTGTCTCCAGGCGTGTCTACAGACAGTGGTGACGGTGTCGTAGGATCCAGCTTTTTATATTCCGTCAGGGCTACATGCAGTTGACCTGCTGCATCTAGTTCTGTTCCCTCCTGTGTCACTTCTACTTGTTCCAAGCCATAGGGTGCCTTGTATTTTCTCGTGGCAAATTTCATTTCGTCCACCAATGCGACGTGCCCCTCCATCACGATCATCCTGCCATCATCCCATATGGGTAGCATATTCTCAAGTCCTTCCTTCTCAAGAGTCCTCAAGACTTTCCGCACTTCATATCCAGGGGGCTGCGAACCTCTACTCTTTTTCGCTTGCGTCGTCCACGAATTTACCTTCATCTCGCTGGTGTGGAAGTAGACTGCCGCCGTGTAGCCGATGAACAGGGGATCCCAGCCATCCGTGAAATGCCTCTGCGTTTCCTCCGTCATCATCTTCGCCATTATGGTGGGAACCACCAAGGGACTATTCATTCCCAAGGTCATCCTCCTGACTGTCGGGAACTCAGGCATTGTGGCTGGTAGGATTTCTTTCTCCATTATGGCCTCCAGCTCCCTCTTGACTAGTGCAAAGCACTCCTTCCAGGCGGGGATTCTCAAGACTTCTCGTCCGTCGGCCGTCAATGGGTTTAGGTTCCAAAACTTTGGATACATTTCAATGGGGCCCTCTCGCTTGCCTCCCATTCTACATTGCATTTGTCCCCTGAAGTTGCACACCATCATCTCGGCATCTTTCACTTTTCCGAAGAGTACCGTGTTGCTCATACGCGCCCTGAGCACCTCCTGCTGACACCAATTCAGCGCTGTACCATCCAGTACGCTGATGAGACTCAAGTGCGTCTGCGAGTGACGATACGTTATCACCAGGGGATCTGGAAACGCGTACGTCACTGCTGGACCATAGATGCAGGTCACCACCTCCTCTAGACCCCGGATTATCCCCATTGGGTCCGACCTCATTGCCAGGCACAGGTCCGTCAACAGAGGCATCCCTCTGTTCGCCTTCTCCCATTCTTCTCTCGAGGTTGGGTTCTCATCTTCACCCGTCATGTATCGATTCTGCATCATGAGGTATTGCACCAGCAGTGTCTTCAACCCTGCGGCACACTTGTAGGAGCTGGTTTCAATGCTCGTGTGGACTCTCCCCATAGACAGAGGTTCTCCATATTCCATTAACCGATGAAACGACACCAATTCCCCATGGGTCAAGAGTACTAGTGCCAGATACCCATCAACTCGAAGTGTCTCCACTCCTCGACTAAACATGTATGCTGGGCCCATGTTGAACAAGTATCTGGGGTAAACCAAATACAGGGCCAAGAGCAGGCTGATGGACATGCCCAGTATCTCCTGTACGAAGGCTCCGAAGATAGTCGCCGTGGTGCCGAACACTCCTGCCAAGAATTCTTTCTCCCAGCAAGGACTCAAGAACTTGAGAATCTCGTAATCTCTCCTAGTCTTCAATTCGCCGTTGGCGTGCTCTCTCCAAAATCCTCCAATCGTCACTTCATTGGCGGCCGAGACAAATCTAGCCACCGTCATGTCTCTCGTTTCAGCTAGCTCCAGTTGCTTCTCTAGAAAACTCCAGATTTGTTTCACGAGGAGTGGTGCTTCCTCCCTCGTTTTTTTTCGTGACGTTCTCCAGCCTTGGTGTCAGGAATGGCCACCAGCCATTCTCTTGAGTCAAGCGATATTTCATCGATTCTAACTGTTTCTCCGTCTCGACCACATTTCTTCTCTCGTTGCTGGGACCTCTAGACCTGCTGGTGGAATTTGCGACTTTCACATCCATACTCCGGAACCACAGGCTGGCCGTCAACTGGTTTATCGCCGGGTGGTCGTCCCCGATGACTGGGCTGAACTTGAGTTGTCTAGCAAAGTTCGATATCTCTAGCAGGAGTACCTCATCCAATACAATCAGGACGTCGGCCAGTCCGTAAAAGCCCCTCAGTGCATGAGATATGTCAGCCCATGCCGCCGGCAATTCTGATTTGTAAAGCCTCAAGTTCGATGGCTCCAGCTCTCGATTGGGGGCTGCCATCAGAATCCGCCATTCACTCCCTTCTGCTATCAGGATCAAGACCGCGTACACGAATTGTAGGGCGGGTGGCATATTTGCGTATCCTGGGGATGTGGTAAACACCACCTTCGTCTTAGACCCAAATCTCGAGGCTACGTTCTCTTGTACCTCATTCATCGCCGCAAATAACGCCTGAATAGCCTCCCATATCTTCCTTGATGTCGGAATCTCCTTGCCCTTCAGTCGCTCAAGAAGTCCCATCGCGTGCAGGTGATCATTCATTCCTGCAAACAATAGCAGCTCAGGTTCACAGGGCATCTCCGACTTTATTGCCACCACTAGAGTCAACATCTGGTTCAATTCGGCTCCTGGCAAGGAGTATACCAGAGTCTCCGGCCAGAACAACTTGGGAGACGTTCCTTCGAAGTCCGATCCCGCCACAATGACTACTCTTGCAGCAGCTGGATCTGCTCTATCATAAACTGCCAGAGTTTTGGCCAGTTGGGTGCCACCACAGGGCTTCCCGTACCTGGGATCTTCTGCCAACTTCGGACCTTCGTAAGCGGCATCAGGCAATTCCATTCCCCCCGGATTGAGTAGCTTGTCTACCACCTTTAACTGCGCCGGGGTTGCCAACCTGATCCTGGCGATGCCAGTTCGGTGCTTGGGAGGTTCTATTATAAGTCCAGGACTCCCCAACAGCTTGAGAGTCCTGTAGTTAATGGGTCCCATGATCGCTTTTGTGGGAATTCCAGTCAGGTCTGTGGTCTCCATTAACTTCGCTCTCGAGAAGTGCGCCTCGTGAGCTTTCAACCAGTCTACGCAATGATGTCTATTCAAATCCTCGTGCGACACTCGTTCGATCCCCAGGGTTTCCGCCAACTCTCGTCTGCATTCCAAACTCTCTAGATCCAGTTCCTTCACCTTCTCAGGATATCTCAAGCGGGCAGTCTCCATAGACTTCTTTTCTCTCCTGCCATCTGCCACCACCACAGAGGACATCGCCGAGCCCGGAGGTGTTGATGACTCTACCTCCTCCGACTCCATTGGTGTGGCACTCTGCAATCGGGTCTGATTGCTCCTTGAACTGTCTCTAGTATCAACTCTCGCTCCCAAACGACCAGCCAAGGCCCTCGAGGCAAGGAATGGTGGGTTGGGAGGTGGTCCTAAAGTGAATTGGGCTGTCTCCAGCAGGTCCGCCTCTAGCGTGTTTATGTGTTCCTGGAAGACGTCGTTCAGCCACTCCGCTCCCCTTGGCCTATCGAAATGGATTCCATCTTTTGAGGTGTCTTCAGGGAATCCCTTTTTCTCCATACGTTCTGCTATGTCCAACAGCCTGAGAGGAAGCACACTCTTTCGGTGTATGTCTCGGATCACCTTGTTCAGGCTCCGCACCTTCTGGTTCATCTCTAGGGCGTGCTGATCAAACATCATGTTGTAGGGGACCGTGCATACCATCAGCAGGATGGGGTCCATCTGGATCCTCAGTTCCTCAAGAAGGCAGCTCATCTTGTCGCACAGCCTCGTTACTTTCCTCACTTCTCCCCTTGACACGTCGTTGGTCCCAACCATCAGGGTCACTGTGTAAACTTTGGTCATCCCTAGCATGTCCAGGGTTGCCAACATCTGTGGCGTGGCAGCTCCAGCGAAACTCAAGACTCCTGTCTGCCAATGTGACCGTATCTGGGTCAACACCCGCACCAGGCTATCCCCTATAATTAGGTGAACTGCACCCTCTGGCACACGAGGTGGCGCTAGATACTCCACCCAGGCTGCGTCATGGAAGCAGTCCCTCCTGGCTCCCTGTTCCGCACTCCAGTCCAGCCGATTGTGCCTGTGGTAGTTCCCTTCTGTATTCTTCTTATAGCTTGCGATCACGACATTCCTGACCGGCTGTTCCCTCCAAGTTGGGAGAAGCTCTGGCCTTGTCGATCTTTCACGACTCTGCTGCTGCAATTTCTCGCCTAGCTCCTTCAGGCGCGATGAGGCGCCGCTCACCTGACTGCCACTCGAGGTCGAGGTTGGGGTATATCCTGGTAACACCACATCCATCAGAGCACGTACAGGTTGTGTCTCTAGGTTGCGCAAGGAAGGCGTCACGTCATTCGGTATCCAGACCTCCAACCCTTCACTCATGTGTTCTCTGGCCTCGCGGTCAAGGTTGAACCGTCCTCTAGCCCTGGGAGCTTCATCCACCTCCATGCGCGACTCTGGCCTCGAGCTGGTCACCACTCGTTCGTTTGACCTGGCTCCCTTCTGTGCGTCAAGCTCGCGTTGTCGCTGTTCTATCCTTTCCAACTCCGACTTCAGTTGATCACGATTCGCGACGTTCTCCCGCACCCTTAGCTCCTGCTGATGTTCAGCCCTTAGCATCTCAAGTAATTTCAACGTCTGATCTCGCTCGTCGACTGCCTGGTCTCTCTCCAGCTGAAGCTTCTCCCTTTCCAGCTTCGCCTGATCCCGATCGAGGTTCGCTTTATTCCTTTCCTTCAGCGCCTTCTCGAGCTCTTTCTTTAGAACCCCCAGATCCGGATATGCCTCGGTCGTCTGTTGCGCTCGCGACATCGACGGCACCTTACTCGAGCTCTGGCCTGTGGATCTTGCTGTTGGTCTCGTCGGTAGCGGTCTCGTCGTACACCGGCATCGAGACCTCCACTATTCCTCTTTCAATCATGAAGTCACGTAGTCTTGTCAGTGCCAATATCACGTGTTCGGGATCAATTGTGTTTCTGTCGTTGACTCTCGTTACTAGGAAGCAGAGGTATTTGCCCGGGACTTGTGCCACTGACGGTGGAAGCGCTGCCATGCCTCCCAGTCCTGGCCTCTGTCTGAACAGAAACTCTACGTTCTGGTACTCTCTTTTGAAGTCAGCCTCCAATCTTGATTTGAAACTCATGTCCGCCGTGATGCAGATCGCGCTGGTCCTGTTTGACAGGATGAAGTCGCTATCCGTTATCATGATGTTCTCTGAGTATTCATTGGGTATTTCGAATTTCGTTTTGAAATTCCTTCCTATGGTAGGCTCTGGTTCTTCTTCCTCCAGTTCCAATCCGCTTGTTTCCCTCACTTCCTTGAGCTTCTTTATCATCAAATTTTCGGTGTGGGTAAGTCCTACCCCCACTCCCCGGACAAAAATATTTATCGACGTCCCCGTCGATGTAGTCGGGTCTGAATTGTCCTTAGGGATGTCCAGTGGCCTGTCTGTTGCTGTCCATCCGAAAAGAGGGTCCTCTGTCTTCATGTAATTTGCTGCTGATACATCGATTTGCTGAATGCTTTGTCCTTCGCGGCTCTCGTCTTTGACATCACGCATCCACTCTAGAATCCTCAAGTTCGTGTTCTCCCTCCTTTCTATTTCACTCTGCTCGAGATCCGTCTCCAATTCTGGCGTCGAGTAATCATCCTGCGGATAATGTCCACCATCGTCAATGACCTGCCATTCCTCTTCGGCTTCCAGTTCGCCTGCGCTTAGTAGTTCATCGCCCAACTTGTCTGGCTGTATCTTATCGATCAAGAAGTCATCCCCGTACCTATTGTACCTCATACCTGTTCGTTTACGATTGCCAGTCCTGGTTTCCGGTGGTGTTGGTCGATCCGGCTCCATCCACTTCGGTACCTCGTTTTGCTCTGGGTCGTTCCAGTCTTCTTCTACAAATGAACCTGCATCCGACTCCACTTCTATCTTTTCGTTGTCGTCCAAACTCAAGTTCTCATTACCATCATTTTTCTCTCTAGTGCCTTTCTCATTCACTTCGCACGCTGGTTCCACCACCAGGTACTCAAGACCTTCCATGTCTTTTGGTAGGCACCAGTCCTCCGGGGACGGGACGTGAGGCTTCAGATTTTCGTAATGTGCTGCTCGCCCTGTACTCAAGCGATTGAACCGTCCTTGTTGATGTACTTCCGTAATCATGAACGGTCCTCTCCATTTCTTGAGTAGTTTCTTTGTTCCCTTGGGCGGTATGACATTTTGGAAGACCCACACGTATTGGCCCACTTCGTATGGCTTTGCTCTTAGTATCTTTTCGTCATATTTCTTGCGTTGCCTCATTTGCGCTTGCGCCGTGTTTCTCCGACATAGCTCGTTTAGCTCTTGTTGTCTTTTGATCGCTTCCTTCACGTATGCTTGAGGTGACGTCCTTTTCCCCTCGTACTCCGGGTAGAAGAATGTTATAGGCATTGCCCTTTCCCTGCCTGTCAACATCATGAAAGGACTGATACCCGTCGTTGAGTGCTGAGTACTATTATAGGCTCCTACTACCTGTGGCAGGTATTTGTCCCAGTCCGTCATGTATCTCGAGCAGTACACCCTGAGCATGTTGACCAGTGTCCTGTTCTGTCTCTCTACCAACCCATTGGTCTGTGGATGATAGGTCGTCGAGTGTGCTTGAGCAATGTGTGATCTCTTCATCAATTCTTTTGTCAAGTCCCCCACAAAAGCCTTGCCGTTGTCCGACTGGAAAGTCATTGGACAACCATACCGCGATATCCAATGCGTTATCAGGTGATCACATGTCTCCTCTGCTGAGGCTGTCTGGCACGGAACCGCTTCCGCCAACTTGGTGAAGTGATCTATTATAACTAGTATTTGGTTATAACCCGACTCCGTCATGCAGATTTTCTGATGGTCTATCTGCACCACCTCGTTGAATTCCGAACTCTCGACAGACTTGAGGGGAAACTTCATCTTCCTTGGGTCTTTTACTTGAAGGCATGCTAGGCAGGCATTCACCCATCTCTCGCAAGCTTTTCTCATTCCCGGCCAGTCAAACCTGTGAAGTATCCTTTGTTGTACTTTATCTATCCCCTGGTGGCCCATCTGGTCGTGTGATCTGAAAAGCACCTCCGTTTGGTACAATTGTGGTAGTATGATGAGGTTGTGTTTGTGTAATATTTTTTCCTCATCTCTTCTCTTGCACGCTACCACCCCTTCAGCTGTGTGATAAAGTAAGTCTCTCTTTTCTTTGTAGAACTGGCTCAAGATCTTGTAGCTGTCTTCCTCAAGTTCCCCCTTCTCCTTGACTCCCGAATGGATCCATTTGGAGAGGTTACTTGTCATTTTGTCATTCTTCTGGGCCCTTATTAGGTCAGAAATCCTGTATCTCGCCTTAACGTGCTCCTTTAGCGCCATGATCTGTCCATTCATCTCACCAGGGTTGTGGATGTCATCGCTCAGTTTCACACATATCATCCTTTTCACGATTTTCATGTCGTCTTCTGGTACCAGATTCGTTCTGACGTTTGAGTTGCACGATAGTTCCCTTAGTGGTTTTCTTGAAACTGCTATTTTCTCGAGCTCCTCACCACCTCGTACCTCTTGTATTTCCAGATTGTACGTCCCTGAAGATGGATCCGTCTGTAATTCCCTGTCGTGCTGTCTTATCTTCTCTTCCGCCAGTATCATGCATAGACTGTCTTGGTCTTCGCTGCTCTCATCCGAGTCTTCATCCCATTCTTCACGCTCCCCGGACAATTTCCCTTCTCCGGTTTCGTCTTCTTCCATGAATCTGGACCACTCCCCGGACTCTTGATCTAGTCCCAGGTGTTCAACTTCTTCTCTGAATGTTACTTTCTTATCCCTGACTTTTGTCTGCTCCAGAATTTTTTCGGGGATTTTTTCAACTAGTGATCGCACAACTTCCTTGCTATCAGTGATGCTTCCTTTTGAGACGTCAGTATTGTTCACTGTTTCTTCTCTCCGAAGTATGGTTAGTTCCGGTGCCTCCTGACCTTTCCCTTGGATCACGGGCTTGTCATCTGATAGTTTCTCAAGCAACCTCATTAAGTCTTCATCTATTCGGACCGTTCCCTCCTCTACCTGGATGAGATCATAACCTTTTGCCTTGAGTGTTTCCCTCACGATCTTGGACTTGAGCTTTATTCCTATCGGAATCCCTCTGCTTTTCTTCAAGATGGTCTTTTCAAGAGGCTCTTTCGGCAATTCGGGATGATCTTCAATCGGTTTGCCTGATTTGTCCAGCCATCTCGTGAGTGGAAGACTGTCGTACGTTTCTTTGTCCATAAAGGAGAAGCCGTCTTTGATCTCAGGTCTGTCCGCCTCTCTTTGTTCTTGCCTCTCGTAGAACTCCGTCTTCTTACTCAAGCTGTCAGCATTTTGATGTTTATCTCGTGTTCTGTGCTCAATTATCATGTTGTATCCATCCAAGCGAACTATCCACCTCCCAATATAGCTCTGGTCCATTGAGTACGTTTTCAGCCAGCTTAGTGCTCGGTTGTCGACTCGCAGCTTGAAGGGCTCACTGCCTAAGTATGCTCTGTATTTTTCGACAAAGGTGACCACCGCGAACATCTCTGCTTTCGGTGCTCCGTACTTCATTTCTGTGTCACTTAGGACCTTGCTCCCGTATGATATTGGTCTCAAGACTGTCTTCCCATTCCATTCTTGTTCTTGATGGAGAATCCCAGAAATAGCGACTACTGACGCATCCGTGTCTAGCACGTACATCCCCTTCTCAGTCGGCATACCCAGTACTGGTGCCTCACACAGCTCTTTCTTTATTCTCTGGAATGACTCTTCTGCCGCGTTGTTCCACGTGAACTTCTTGCCCTTATGTCTCATTAATTGTTGCATCGGGTATACCTTGTCCGCATAGCCCTTGATGAATTCTCTATAATAGTTGGCGAAACCCAGGAAGCTCATCAGCTGGTGCTCCGTCTTCGGTGATTTCCAGGTTAGGACTGCTTCCACGGCGTCTGGATCAGGTCTGATACCGTGTTTATCTACCATCCTGCCCAAGTATTTAATCGAGTCCTTGAGTATCTCGCACTTTGATGGTTTACACTTCAGCCCCGATCTTTTCATGCACGCGAACACCTCGTCAAGCCTCTCGATGTGGTCTTCTAGTGTTGGCGTTGCTATTACCACGTCGTCCACGTAGCACATTACCAGGTTGCCGTACTTCTTCGTCACGCCTATCAACGCGTGTGCCATCAGCCGCTGAAACGTGGCTGTTGCATTGCAGAGTCCAAACGGCATCCGTTTCCATTGAAACAGACCCAACTCGCAGGCGAACCCTGTCTTGTCCCTGTCTTGCTTCCTTAATGGTACCTGCCAAAAGGCCAAGCCTAAATCAAGAGTCGTAAAAAATTTCGCATCACCTAACTTCGAGAGGCTCTCATCAATTCTAGGTATGGGATAGGCATCCTTCACCGTGACGGAGTTCAGGTATCGAAAGTCACAACAAAACCTTAACTGGTCGCCTTTCTTTTTGGCCATCACTACTCCACACGCCCACGGTGACTTGGATGGTTCTATCATGTCATACTCTAGTAACGTTTCGATTTCTTTTCTACACGCGTCCGATTTGTGTGGGGTCATGCGCCTCGCCCCCTCCCTGTGTGGTACCGCGTTTTCCTCAAGTTCTATTTCATGTTCAACAAAATTACAACACCCGATATCCGCCTTATGCCTTGAAAAAACCTCCTCGTTCCGCTCTAGTACGTCCTTGATAGCTTCGAGCTGTTCATCTTTCAGTTTGCCCCTTAAATGTTCAATCTCCGGCAGAACCGGTTTATCAGTTTGCATTTCATCTGGTGTGGGTCGCTTTGGAAAGTTCGAACAGCTCGAAAGCCCATCGTCCGTTTCTGACTTAAGTGATTTGATAAGACCTGAAGAATCTTTTATTCTCTGCAATCGTCTCAAGATACAAATTTTGTCCCTGTGGTTGGGACAATCAACAACTTCATTTTGTTTTGAGTTTTCAATTGTTTCATATCGAGTTTTAACCGGTAAAGCATATCCCAGCTTCCTCCCTCTCTGTATCGTGATCGGTATATCAAGGGTATTCAACAAGACACTGACGCAGAGGCCGCTCTTCGTTATCGAAAATGATCTTCCTAAAACAGCAGCGCTTTGACTATTAGGATTTGGAACTATACACACTTGCTTGTTGTCACTTAGTTCATTATAATTTTTCATCCTCAAGCTTACGATTGCCGCTTCATTAGCTTTTAACCTCACTCTCCTACTCAAGAATACCGGTGCTTTGTTCTCATTTGCCATTATTAAATTTACCGGTTTGATTGCGTACCTCCTATCCGGGTTCCGTATCCTGAACATTGCATTATTTAGATCTATCGTTACGTCGAAATTCCTGATGAAGTCTCTGCCCAAAATGAATTGGTCAGATTCATCTAGGTTTTCTACCACGATGAAGCTCATCCACAGGTTACGTTCCCCCAAATTGAGGGCTATTATCGGCGTCCTGCCCAGCACCCGTAGGGCCCCTTTGTTTGCAGCTGACAGCCGTATTCTCGAGTCTATCAAGTCACCTTTGTCAAAGCCCATCTTTTCCCATGTTTCGATTGGTATGACGCTCAAGACTGCTCCCGTGTCAAGTAATCCACGCAACTGAGTCTTTTTGCCATTTATGTCTAGCACGTGCCCTGTCACGTCTGCTTCCGTCCCGATGTGCATTGCATCTTCTTCAAGCATGGCACAGTGTCCGATCGATCTTACTTTCAACTCTTCTTTCCCTACATAGATTTGTCCAATTAGGTCTTCGTCGCATGTTATCATCTTCTTGGTATAGATGTTGATTCCATCTATATTTAGCATCACCTCGTGTGGACCATAAGCTTCAGTGTACCTATTATCAACACGTACCGACTTGCTGCCCCCTCTCGTGAGTAGTGCTCTGAGCGCTCTAGAAGTCGTTTGTGGACTTATTCCACTCAAGTAGTCTGCATACGCGTCAATGTGCATTATCGTCTGGTCGCTTGGCTCGCTCAAGTTTCTGGTTACTTCGTGGCCGCCCACTGTGATTATCGACATTATTCTTGCTCCGATTTTCGATATTCCAAAAGGTTTACCTGTCACCATTTTCACGGTGTTACAATTCCCGTTCTTTGTTGAGCCCGTTCTAGCCTCTGGTACTGAGTTCGATCCGGTTAATGCTTCGTTAAAATTCTGTCTTTCGATCTCCAACTTTAGTCGTTGCTCTATTTCTTTCGCAGCCAGATCTTGTTTCACTTTGGCAATTGCTTCCGTCGCCGCTTTCTCATAATTTATCTCTAGAGAGCTCCCGGCCGCGGACTCTAACGCACCGCTAACATGTGTTACAGCTTTCACTGTCTTCGTCGGCAATTCGGTGTTTGGTGTTCCTAAGTTCCTAGATTCAAACTCGTTTTGCCTGTTCCGCTGATTCTGCACCGCCGCTAATGCCAACTTATGTTTGGGGTGATTCTGGTCCTTGACCGCTTCCCAGAACAAGGGACAATCCATTCTGAAGTGCCCCTCCTGGTTACAGAAGAAGCATCTGGCGCCTATCTTGATGATTAAGCTATTATAGTACTCGTGTTCCTCCATCTGGCTCATATCCTCTTCATCCAGTGCATAACCTAGGCTCTTCATGCCTTGTTTGTACGTTGTGCAGTCAGCCACATGATGATCCGCTGACCGGCAGTTCGCGCATGATCTCCGCTTGTCCATATCATCTCTAGGTTTGTACCATGATGACTTCTGGGGTTGGCTTCCCCCTTGCGTGTTCCTGTTTTCAGAATATGAGTACTTCTTAGGTTTCATCAGCATGTATTCTCTTGATTTCTGTCTCATTTCTTCTGGGGTGGGTGCGCTGTCCTTCGACAATGTGTAGTATGTTGCTAACATTGTCCTTAAGTCATCACTTTTCACCCCATCGATGAACTTCGAGGCAATGCTAAAGTTCCGTCTATTTTTCGACTCCTCTGGGTCACTCCTCCTTCTCAAGCTCTCGAGGTCATCTAGGAACCGATCTATTGACTCGTCGTCCCTCTGCCTTCTCTTTTCAAATCGCATCATCGCTTGGTGACCCTTCATGCCTGACCCGAATCGATTCAGCAATATCTCGAAGATCTTGTCCGCGGTGTCGCGTTCTTCCTCCTTCTTTGCGACCACGCATTTTAATGCCGGTCCTTCCAAGTTGCTCAGTATGGCTGTACATGCTTGTCTTTCGTCACTCAAGTTATCTTGTTCTAGATGTAATCTCATCACTTCCACCCAAGTGTCAATGCATCCATCGGAGTCGTCTTTGAATTCTTTTGGCTTCTTGAATGTCTTTCTTGTTTTTCCCTCTCTCCTGTCGCTCGAGTCAGTGTTCCTCGTGACGAAGGCCTCTAGAGTCCTGTTCATCATCTCCCAAGTGCTGGCCCATGTCATAGCATCCGGTCCTGTGTTGCTGTTAGCTGTTGCATCTCCCGGACCAGTCGTTGTATTCGACGTTCCATTCTTCATTATTGTTTTCGCAGCTGTTGGTGCTATGCTTATCGCATCCCTGGTTAAGGGCAACGGTGTCGATTGCCGTTTGTTCCTTTGTGGTTCTACAAAGTCAACTCTGGTGCCTTGCGTACGATCCGCTGCCGGTCTTTCTTGTGGAGTAGAACCTCTCATGATTGCATCCAACTTCGCCTGTATTGCACACGAACTCTCGGCTTGACTCTTGCTCATTGTGTCCATTCTCCTTTCCAGGCTCCCTAATTGGCTGTTGACATCATCATATCGGTTCTTCAACTGTTGCATGTCTGTTTTGATGTTCTTTTCTCGTTCTTCATTGGTGGCTTCTACCTTATCTGACATTTCCTTGAGTCTCTCCTCTGTTGCCTTAGCTAGGTTAAAATAACTGTCTAGATACTCGTGCTTGTTGTATCTTATCTCCTTTTTTATCACCTCTCTGTCTTCTTCACTGTTCTTAAGTCTTTTGTCGATCTGATTTAATTTCGCCAACAAGTCGCCCAGCTCAATGGTAGTCTCTTCATGGTCAGCCGTCGGTTTCTCTTCGGCCGTAGCCTCTGCTTTAGCTTGTTCCTCATTCTGGCCGGCTTCTGTCGCTTTCGTGCTCACATTACCAAATGTTCGTGCTCTTTCTGTTTTTGGTTCTTCAGTCACGTTTTCTTTCGATTTGAGTCCGACCATCATTGCAAACTTGTCTGTGAAGGATGTCTTTTTCACTTGAGAGTCGTTTTTCACAGTCTCTCGGGTATTGCCTGTTGTGTCTTCCAATGCGTCTATTCGTGAAAACTCCACGGTTTTTGGACTTTGGTCTTCCACGTGGGGCATCGGTGTGGATTCCGTTGTCCTCTTCTCCACTTCATCTACGCTCTGGTCTGGTGTCTCTAGGTCGATTTCGATTGTGGGCTCCACCTGTTTTTCCCCCACATCTTCTCGTGTCTTGCTCTCGGTGCCACTCCTCGTACTGACCATGTTAACTGAAAAGTTCTTCTTTGTTATCTTTGGGCCTGTTGATGTCGTTCCGCGCAGCGATGAATTATATTTCGTGTTTGATCCACTTGACCTTTTTTCGAGCACCGGTACCCTACTCCGCCTCATTATTTCTATTTACAACTGCTTTTATTTACAATTTTATTATATACACGATTCTAGTCTAAGAATAAAAAAAATAATAAAACAAAAAAAAATTTTTGTGGTAACAAATTTTGTACAACGTGTTAAAAACCTTGTTGTAGCTCTCTTTCTAAAACCTTTGAAAAATTTCCCTTAATGTGGTCTCAACCGTACCTATTTCGATTTGTCTTATTTTGTCTTAAGACACACTTGTTGTAATTTTACTTCAATTTTTATACCGTCCCAAGACTATTCGTCACTATCACAGTACTCTCCGCTAGTGTCCTAAGACCCTTGTACCAAGGCCACTGTTCCAAGACTACTGTCCCAAGACTAGTGTCCCAAGACTACTGTCCCAAGACTAGTGTCCCAAGGCTAGTGTCCCAAGACTACTGTCCCAAGACTACTGTCCCAAGACTAGTGTCCCAAGTGTAGTGTCCCAAGACCAGTGTCCCAAGGGTAGTGTCCCAAGACCAGTGTCCCAGGGCTGGTGTCCCAAGACTACTGTCCCAAGGCTAGTGTCCCAAGACTACTGTCCCAAGACCAGTGTCCCAAGACCAGTGTCCCAAGGCTAGTGTCCCAAGGCTAGTGTCCCAAGACTAGTGTCCCAAGACCCTTGTCCCAAGACCACTGTCCCAAGACCACTGTCCGAAGACCCTGTCCCAAGACCACTGTCCCAAGACCCTGTCCCAAGACCACTGTCCCAAGACCCCTGTCCCAAGACCCTGTCCCAAGACCACTGTCCCAAGACCCTGTCCCAAGACCCTGTCCCAAGACCCTTGTCCCAAGACCACTGTCCCAAGACCCTGTCCCAAGACCACTGTCCCAAGACCCTGTCCCAAGACCACTTTCCCAAGACTGCTCTGTCCCAAGACTTCTTCGGTACTGTCCCAAGACTCGTCACGGAGTGTCTTCCTCGTTGTAGGGTCTTCTTGAATCACCGTACCTTGTACCACCACTCAAGCTCTAGTAAAATTTTCCCAAAAACCTTCTCTTAAAAGCCAAATGCTGACCCCCCTCTTCTTTTTGGTTGTTTCTATTTCAATGTAGGTGCGCAGGTATCTTGTGATCACCTGTTCGTATAAAACCAAACACAAATCCTCACTAAAATGCAACAAAAATCTAAGTAAGAAAAATAATAAAAACAGAAAAATGAGCCCACCTGAAATTCAAAGGTGACCAATGTCTACCTTTCGTCTAAAAAAAATGTCTGGTACCTAATTGCCACGCGTTTTCCTCCCCCCACTAGTGATCTTATGGGGTGTCACAAAAGCTGTCTATATCCGGTCCCCCCTACCAAACCAACCAGCGTACCAGTCTTAACTCGAGTTGAATTTTGGATATTCACCTATTATCACCAACGCGTGTTATGGCTAATGTAACTAAGTCAACGATGTCGATTAATTAGTTACTCTAGTTTCTCCCCTTTTTACAATTTGCAACCGCTCACCTCTAGCCTAACCAGTCCCCCTTCTAACCTTCCCCCTTTCTAGCCCCCCTTCTTAAGCCTAAAAATTACTTTAAGCGCCGGGTGCTAAACCTCTCAAGAGAAAACCGTAGACCTGTTTCCAGGCCTGCTCAAGTAAAAACGTTCCTCAAAACTGGGGGATTTCGCTTATCCAATTTTACACTTATCTCCTATAATGTAATGTGGATTCTAACGATACCCGTTCTGCCCAACTTGAGAACTCGAGAACTGTCAAATCCTTCTTGGCTGCTTTCCCACTCGACTGGTCACCTGTTCCAGTCCAGTCTCCTATTGGTTCAGCTCAAGTGTTCCTGAACCAGTTTCCCACTCGGCCGGTCACCTCTTCCAGTCGAGTCTCCTATTGGTTCAGCTCAGGTACTCCTGAACAACCCTCCCACTCGGCTGGTCACCTCTTCCAGTCAAGTTTCCTTGTTGTCCAGCTAAGTTCCAAACTATCTGAAAACCCTTGACAACGCCCCACACTCGGGCACTTTATTACGGTTACTGGGTTAAATTGCTAGGTTGATCGAAACGATCGAACTTATAAAACAGTATGGGTATACTATTTAATTAATATAAAGGTTTGATCCAACTGATCTGGTGTCAAAGTCACTGTCTTTTTTCGTTTTATGGTTTTTGTTCCTTTTTCTATTCTTTTTTGGTTTTTTTGTTTTGCTTTTTGTCTTTTTGCTCGTGTTTTTGTCCCCCTAGTTGCCCCCCTTTACTCGGTTAGCTAAGCCTCGTTCGGAGAGCGTACCAGGAAATTTTCTCGAGTTTTCTTAAAAAGCTATCACGGTACAACCGGAAGGTTTGCACGTTCCTGTCGAACCGTACCGCCGGTACTCTAGAATGGGCATTCAGCCCGAAGCTGTCTCAAGTGGGTTCGACTCCGTAGTCTTGATGTCGTAAACACCCAGGAGCGCCATAAAAACACTATGTAACATTCGTCTACTGCAGTCACACATGAGGCTTAAGAAAAATAGGCCCTATAACCACTGGCTCAAGGGTCAGGGACACTATCTCTTGTGTTTTTCTACCTCAAGAACGGTCGGAGCCAGTTCGGTTCGTTTGTGACATGAGACTACGACCCGTTACAGCTTAAAGGCTACTACTAAAATATCCCCCCACTCTAGAATTAGAAACGTCCCCATACTTAGGTCTCTAGATACCCAAAATACATGAACGCCGTTAAAAACCGGGTTGGAACAATCCGTTAAGTTGCTTTTTTATTAGACAGTGGAACTTTGATCCATTTCAGATGGATCAACCTAAAACTCGCCTTACCTCAACATAACAATCATAAAACACACTCTAGAATTTAAATTTGTACTCACATAGTAGCACGCTCAAGAAGTGGGAAATAATCCAGTCGGTAGTTAACTCAAGAATTAAATAACGTAACTAAATGAGTCTAATGTTTTATAGTTTTAACAATGAGAACGAGTTTATACTCTAGACAATAGTTTTCTTGTGAACCATTAGGACACTCAAGCTGTCCACCTTTCCACCGAAGGTTCACTCTAGTCCAGTTCCGAATAATACTCCAGTCGCTATAATCCAATTCGAGGGAATGCTCTCGTCTCTGTCACAGATGGGACAGCTCTACTCTCGATTATTATAGTGACGGAAATTGCGAATAGCAATTTCCTACTGCTTTTTCTTACAACTTTTCCGCGTGTGCGACTCAATTGTTCTTTAATTGTTCTAACTTCTTTTTCTGATTTTCAGTTCTCGCGAGAAAATCGTGCATGACAGGTTCCATTCGAAATTTTGAAAAATTAAATTTCACTCCAAAATCAAGTGTTTTTTTTTTGCTCCTCTCAAGGTCAAACTTCCAAATATGACCGACTGGCACAAGTGGACCGAATTGGCTCCGACCGTTCGAGGTAGAAAAACACAAGAGATGGTGTCCCTGACTCTTGAGCCAATAGTTATAAGGTCTATTTCTCTTTAACCTCATATGAGACTTAAGTAGGCGACTGTTAAATAGTGTTTTTTATGGCGCTCCTGGGTGTTTTTACGACATCAAGACTACGGGATCAAACCCACTTGACACAGCTCCGGGCTACATGCCCATTCTAGAGTACCGGTGGTACGTTCCAGCGGGAACGTGTAAGCCTTCCGGTTGTACCGTGATAGCTTTTTAAGAAAATTCGAGAAAATTTCCTGGTACGCTCTCCGAACGAGGCCTAGCTAACCGAGTAAGGTGGTGGGGGGTAACTAGAGGGACAAAAAACGAGTAAAAGACAAAAATGCAAAACAAAAAAACAAAAAAAGAAGAGAAACAGGAACAAAAAACCATAGAATATAAAAAGGACAGTGGCTTTGACTTCCAGATTGGGTGGATCAAAACTTTATATGAATTGAATTAGTATACCCATAATGTTTTCCAATAAGACCGATCGTTTCGATCAAATCAGCAAGTTTATACAGCTGCCCGAGTGAGGGGCGTTGTTAAGAGTTTTCCGATAGCTTGCAACTTGAGCGGACCGCTAGGAGACTTGACTGGAACCTGAGAGCACCCTACTATAGGGTTGGGATTTTCAAATTTCGTGATTTTTTTAAAGAAAAATGAAAAAAATCATCAAAAACGTCAAATCTTGGAAACTAAAAGGACTTGAGCAATCAAAATTAGAGGCAAGATTCGCGACGTCTGTATGTTTGCTGGAAATAAGGTTGTCTCTTCATCAAGTGAGGAGTTTTCTAATTTTGTGATTTTTTTGTAAGTAAGTTCTGTGAAAACTTTTTGAAAATCAAGACGTCACATCTCGGCAAAAAAATCATTTAAGCAGTTATATGTCATATGTGGACGCAAATTTTGCAACTCTTGAGAGTGGCCTGGCTGCAGCCAAGTACCGGGTTGGGATTTTTGAATTTACTGGTTTTTTTAAAATCTAAGTTAGCTAAAAAATTTGGAAAAAATCATAAAAAAGTTGTCATATCTCGGAAACTACAAGGAATCGAACCGTCATATTAGAAGGCAAGAAATGCAACCCCTAGGTGTACCATGACAGCACTCAACTACATTTCGCAATATCACATTTTGGAAAACAATTCTGAAAAACGCTGAAAAAAATCACCAAAAAAACCGCCTTATCT